>NC_082685.1:76427823-76754812 GCF_949987515.2 Delphinus delphis | reverse complement strand
TTTTTTTTTCTCCTCTAACTTTATTGAGGTATAATTTACAAACAAAAATTGTAAGTATTTAAGGTGTACAATGTAATTTTATATATATATATACACATTGTGAAATTATTACTATAATCAAGTTAATTAATATATCTGTCACCTCACATTGTTACCATATTTTTTTGTGTGTAGTAAGAATACTTGAGAGCTACTCTCTTAGTAAATGTCAAGTATCAGATAGAGTATTATTAACTATAGTCACCATGCCACCATACCTTAGATCTCTAGAACTCATTCATCCTCCATAAATAAACCTTTATGCCCTTTTGACCAACATCTCTCATTTTCCCCACCCTCTTGTCCCTGACAACTACCATTCTACTCTCTGTTTTATGAATTTGATTTTTTAAGGTTCCACATGTCAGTGAGATTATGCCCATTCTAAAGGAAGAAGCCTGTTTGTAGTAACAGGAAAACTTGCAAATGTGCTGGTATCTCTGCCCAGAGAGAAAGAAAAGGCAGGTGAGTGGAGACTAGAAATATTAAGGCAAAGGGTGACAGCCAGAGAAATATAATGTGCAGGGAAATTGGAAAGGACCACTGAGCTGGCTACAGAGGATAACAGGTTTTACCTGTTAAAATTATGACCAGTGCCTCCTCTTGTGAGTTTCATTGACCTTTTATATATATTTTTCTTTCCAGTAGTTTTCTTTCATCGACATAACTTCAAATCAATGTGATTATTTTTCTTCTTTCACCTCACAGACCAGACTTCCCCTTGTGGCATCATTTCCTGCTGCTGAAAAATGAAAACATACACACACATACAGACACATTTTTACATTTTTTGATTTGACAATAACATTGCTTCCAATTTCTCCAATACTGCTATCTTAGCATCTGTAAGCATTTGGCATCGTCATTTCATAAAAAGCACAGTTCACATCCTTCTAAATTATGCAGAGGTTATCAAGGTATAACAATACTACATCTGCTTTGATTCTAATACATTCCAAACTAAGAGTGTTAAATCCAAAATGTCTCTCTTCAGTAGCCCATGCCAGGTCTAGAGGAAACACTCATTGTTTTAGTTCTCTTGACTACTTCCCAGATCCCTCACAAGCAAGTGGATTTGAATGAAAAGAGAAGATGAAAGGAACACTGTTTAGCCGTGGGATAATGCTGAGACAAGAGGCTGGGTTAGCAAGATATGGAAATGGAAGTTGGCAGAAGGAATGACACCTTGAGTTGAAAATTTTCAGAATGTTTCCATGTTATAGATACACTTTTTTCAGGGCCCTGTGAGTACCTTGAATTTACAGACACTTAATATAATTTTTTCTCCCTGCCAATGGTTCTGAGGAAGACTCTTCAATGTTCTCCAGTGGTCCACTCCATAAACCATGTACTACCTTCTTCCTACGAGTACTTAAAGGACATTTTAGATTAGGAGAGAGTTCCTATAAAGCCAAGTATTGTGATTTTTTTGTAGGGCTTTAGCTTTTTATTTTTAACATCAGATGTGTTTCTTATAAATTATTTACCTTCATCTTTTAACTTTATTTTGGGCACCTAACCCTTAAGAGAATTGTCTTAGGGATAAATAATCCTTAGAGAAAGAAATGAAGCCATCACAAAACTGGAACTGAGGATATAAGTATTTTCTGACCAGCTTTGCTACATTAACTTACAAAATATTTCAGGACAAATCACATTGCTTTGCTAAATCTCAGCATGAATAAAACAATTGGAATTGAACCAGATGAAAAGTAGTCCTTCTGTATTCTTGGCCTAGTCATTGCCACATACTTTAATCTCTACAATAAAATCCTGAGTGGTATATTTTAGCAAATGAAGAAACTGAGGCTGAAACAGGCTGAGTGGTATGCTTAAGTTCATTCAAGACTAAAGAGTGTGGCAAGGATTTGAAGTGAGTGCCCTCTGGCTCCACAAACCATGGCACTTGTGCTAGGCTGCAGTTATCAGCCCTTAGATGGGAGGGGAGATGGCTATCTAGATTCTATCACTATACTCAGGTAAAGATTCTTGTCTCTCGAAAGAGAAGTTCAAAAACTTAAAAAAAAAAAAAAAGCATTTATTGAATGCTTGTTTTGTGCCAATTTAAGGAACTATAGATAAAATGTATCTATTTCTTAAAAGAGAGAGAAAAAGGTAATACTTCATTGCATTTGAGGAACATAAGAGCATGGATTGCAGAAGGCAAAAGTAAATGTAAAGGTTATTACAATGCAACATATTGAATAATTGGATATTAGAAGCACCCTTGTCACTCTATCTTATATTATGGTAATTGGCATTAAAATCACCTTGAGAAAAGAGACCTTCTCTTACTCAAATATTGCATTTTTTATAGAACGTAGTGTTTGAATGAGCATTCCTCATGTTGTTAAAGGAAAAGTCAAACTGCTGAAGTAGCTGCTGTGTAGTTGACTATATCAACCACACTGCAAAGATATAAAGTTAGTTAATTTTTTAAATGTTTACTCTAGATATTAAAAGTGAGCTAAAGCAAGAATCTCTGTGGGAAAAGACATATATGTGGTATACAAGCGTTGCAGAACATCCACGGCTGGACATCCAAAGCCATGGGGGCCACTTCATTTATTTTACAATTAGTAAAGGGCCCGGGAGTTTCGGAGGAAGTGGAAAAGGGCCTATGAGAATATATTCAAGTAAGGTAGACAGGAGCCAGGTGAAAGGCAATTCAGGCAAAGGTCGAAAGGAAGGATATTTTGATTATAATTAACAAGAATCAATGGACTATTAAACGGTAGAAGTAGCACTTGTGAATAAGGAAGGTAAGCATTCAAAACCTATGAGAAATTTGGAAATAACTTTTTATATTGACAGCCAAAAATATTCCCATCAAGAAAGTACTCACGTTAAGCTAAGCTGTTTAAAACAATTCATCGTTTGAGTGGAAGAGGATGAGGCTGTCAGGTCTCATTGAGAGCATCCTTGTATAGGTTATTTAGCTAGAAGTAAGTGCCTGATAGTACTACAGAGAGAGATGCTATTTCTGCAAGGGATAATAGCAATATTTTATTGAAGTGCTAGTCGAGCCATCTATATTAAAGGACTATTTTTTAAGATTTCTAATTCATCATAGGTCAATGTAAAAGCCAATAAAAAATAGAAAAAGTGAAAAAGACATATAAAATATAAGCTTAATTTTCTCCTCATAATGATGAAAATTAGGTATGTGATCACACATAGATACAAGGGAGTCTTGGAAATATAATTACTGACTGGACATTCACCTCCCAACAGTAACTCTGTTATAGAAGAGCAAGCATGAGCTTTGGTGGACAGCCAGTTCACTGCATTGCCTCATCAAAAACTAATCAATGTCTTGGCTTCAGTCCATCTTTTGTTATAAGGGTAATGACAACAATTATCATAATGACAGAAAAAAAGTCAAGATTTATTGAGAATATCCTATATACCAAGCATAAAGCTAAGGGTTTTTTAGTCATGATTTTATTTTAAATAAATAAATAAATTGGCATTTCAGTTATTAGTAAGGATTTATCAAAAGTATTTGGGTCTAGTTGACTCTGAGTGAGGTAATAAAAGGAATTTCTAGACTTTTATGGCTAAAGGCTGGATTTTAGAAGAAAACCACTCGTGAAAGAGCATGTGTATATCCTTCCCTTGTTTAATTGCTTCCAATGGTGAATTTATCAATAGGGAAACAGGATTTCAAACATATGCCAAAGGTTTGTGGAGGGAGATTCTCTGGCTTGTATAGAATTGGGGATTGATGAGAGAATGAGTTAAAGCAGTGCTATTTTTCTTTCCACTTTGGCAGGGAAATATATAAGACAATGAGAAGTCTCTCCTCATATGTTTTGACATACTTTCTCTATGATCATTTATCAACATCCCAGGCTGGATAGGGCATAAGGAAAATTTCCATAATTAACACATCAAAAAGTCATTTGATCTGACTGGGAAAATAATGTCACATGGTTTCCAAGGAGAATTTTTAAATATCTTCCCAAGCATTGCCGTTTTCCCTTTCCTCCTTAAAAAAATATTTTAACTTGGAATATTCTTAATTTGACATTACAAAAAAGAAATGTGTCTGAAATGAAATGGGAACTGGAAAAGTAGAAAATAAAATGAGTGAACTTAGTTTTCCCTGTACTATCTTATCGTTCTGACCTATAGGCCCAGAGCTATATTTTAGCTGCATTGATGTGTCAACAAAAGCATTTGAGGAGGCATTCTGCTTCCGTGTTGTTGTTTCCCTTTTAACAAAAAGAAAAATCCAGATAATCTACAAAATCATAACTTTTCTCTGAGACCATCAGAGAGTAGAGGTCATAGGACACTCCACTCCAGGAACCAAATTAAATAAGGTGACATCAGGGCACTGCTGAAGTGTGATGCATTGAAGTTAAATATAGCAACAACAACAAAAAAAACCCACAAACTCAGTTTAATTATTGACCCGATTGACTTATTGACTTAGAGACAATATCAAACAATCTAACACAAGAATAATTGAAGCCCTAAAGGAACAAGAGAGAGAAAAGAGGCAGAATAAATGTTTAAAGAGATAATGGCAGAGAATTTTTATAATTTTTTTATAAATTTAAACACTTTCCACAAGATTCTGCATTCTCACACCTAGGCATACCTAAGACAAACCAAAAAGTATTCCCACCCACAGACAAATACCTGAATATTTATGACAGCTTTATTCACAACATCCACAAACTAGAAACAACCAAAATGTCAATTAACTGGTAAACACATACACAAATTGTGTTATATCCATATATATATATATATTGCTGATCCTCAGCAATAAAAAGGAGCAAACTATTGATACATGCAGCACAATATTTGAACCTCAAAAGCATTATGCTGAGTTAAAGAAACTAGATACAAAAGCCTACATGATTCCATTCACATGACATTCTGGAAAACACAATACTATACTGTCAGTATACAGTTGCATCACTGGCTACTAGGGGCTGAGTGAGACGAGGGGGAATTGTCTACAAAGGGTTATAAGGAAACTTTTTGGGGTGATGGAAATATTCTAAATCTTCCTTGTGGTGCAGAAACATGACTATTTGTCAAGTCTCATTGAACTATATAATAAAAAATATGAATTTTATTATAAGTAAATGATAGCTCAGTAAACCTGATTTAAATAATTTGGGAGAAATTAAGGACAGCATGGAAGTCCTAGATGGAAATATTTTGATAGAATAAGGTCTCACCAGTACAATTCTTCTCCTAAAATTGTGAGGAAGTCTTTCTGCTTAGTTAAGGGAACTTCCTGGATTTATTATTTCACTGGTATCTTTGAAAACAGGCAAAGCAGGATATTGGCTACTACTTCAGAGAATACAGTTTTTGAAGAGCTGTTAATGAACTAGAAATAATAAGGTGACAGACTTGTAGGAAGAACCCAGAATGTGATAACACATCTTACTTACAGTACTGTGTCTTTAAAATGGCTCTAAGACCTTTAACTTTTTTTAAATGGTCCTCTGGGAATCTTTTGAAAGACAAACTTTCAAGTTATATTGAGTCACCTCAATTGATTATAAAGAAAATAGGAAGTTAAAGCTGAGAGAAAATTGGATTACTTTACCTCTTAAAAACATTTTTTGGATAAAAGTTCTTAAAAGAAGCTTTGTACCTTCTTACTCAGAATTTATAAATCTAAAATAAGGGAAAAAAATTTAAAATGCATGAGAATGTTTATAAATATTAATAGTAAAAAGTTTGAAATATCATAAATTTTTTTTAATGTACAAACAGAAATTATAATATGAAAATTTTGAATAACATCAATGAATTGTGTTGCTCTCTTTAAAATCATTAAGAAGGCTGTACATTAACTTGTAAATGCTTAAGATTATAGTATTGATACATATTCAGAAGAACACAAAGTTAGATGTGAAATGTGATTATGTCAAAAACAATCAAAACTACATTCATAAAAAATATGAAGGAACTTTTAAATTAAATAATGTTGGTCATTCTAGGACTGATAGTTAATGGATGTGTCCTTTTCTTTATTTCACTTACTTTTGCGTGGTACTAATTAATGTTAATTTTGCATGAATAATGTTTTTTGAAAATCTCATACTTTCAGTATTTTGTCCCCAAAGTAGTCCAGAAGAGCTTAGATCATATGTTAAGTCATAGATCTGGGATGAAAGCTCTATTCTTGTCTGAGAAGCAAGGTTAGATCTCAGTGAGAAAAGATAACTGTGGTAGAGAGGGCAATTTAAAGAGAAAGATCCCTCAGTTGACTTTAACTGGTAAGCTTTTGTTCTTGTTGCAGGCTGTGATACAATGCATATTAGACAACCATCAGTTATTTGAGGGTCTCTAAGAAAACCATAATGTTTAACTATTTATATTAGGTAATTGATCTAAAATAAAAGGCAAGAGATAATGAGATGATTTGTATTAAGAGTAGGATAAAAGCAGTCATCATTTATATAATAGATTGAAAAAATATACCTTGATGACTAAATGCCTAAAAATGTAAAGCATGTTCATATATATAATCCAGTGTGTAGGCAGTAGATGCTGTAGGTAATCTTCCCATCCCCAGATATTTCTTGTGGCTAAAACAGAAATTAAGCAACATAACCTAGAACCTAAGCTTAAACTCTATGGTATTAAAAAATATCCTAAAGGCCAAATACCTGGTTTAATTCCACAATGAGAATGCCATAAACTTATTACTCAGATAAGACTCTCTTGGATTATCTATGTGATCTACCAAAATAGAGCTCTGCAAATCTGCTGTGATTGATAGTTGTGGTTAAGTTTACAACTGGCTCCTAGATATTCACTGTTTTGCTTTTTTCTACAAGTTCCCAAGCCTTATCTGAAAGAGCATACTCTTTATTTTGTTGAATTTGTTCACTTATTCGCCAAACTGTAATATGGAGTTCCTGAGAAAACTGCCATCTTCTTAGATAACCTCTCTTCTCTCAGCCACATGGAGTCTGGGCACCTGAATCATGTCGAGACATTCATTGTGGTCCATCTTGTTGAACATGGCCCTTCATTTGGCACGGGGCACATGTGAGCCAATCGCAGCTTTTCTCCACGATATTTTGAATAAGTTAACAATAGAATCCCATTTCCCTCATGTGGCAAAGGTGAGAAGATGAAAACCTTGGAGCTGCCCATGGCTGCCCCTGTTCTGGAGGCGTGGAAAAGGTGGCTTGGATGAAGCCGACTCACAGATAAGATACACAGAGCACTCAGAGGATCTTCCAGTCCCTGGTTTCAGTTCTCTCTCAGATCTGCTCTACCTGATCTTGCCTAGATTGATTTCTTGGGTCAATAACCTCTTTTATTTGGTCCAAGCATATTTAAATTTGATTAATGTTACCAAATATTATCCATCACATCTTAGCTTATGCAGAAATAGTCATACTTACCTATGATTAGGAGGTAATATGAACAAATAAAGGGTCAAGAAAATCAACTGGACAATAAATAGGTAGAAAAACTAAATAATATATTCATATAGGGTAACAGTGAAAATGATAGAAAAAGAAAGAGTGTTTGAGTGAGGCTGCAGAATAATAATATTAAGTGTAAAAAGAAAAACAGAAATGGTATAGTTTATTGTGTGCCAGGTACTGAATGATGGCCTGGACATATCTGGATAAACCTTTGTAAGTTATTACCTTAGTGAACTTTTTAGTAAACCTCTGAGATGGGAATCACTATTTTCATTTTACAAATGGGGAGTCTAGGAGAGGTGACTGCACTTACTTCAGACCATCTAGTAAGTGCAGGCCAGAATTTGAACTAAGATCTGTCTGATTCCAAGTCTATATTAAGCCTTGAGTACCAGACAAAGCAGATTAGCTTTGTTCTGTAGGCAGTAGAGGATGACTAAATTTGTGTGTGTGCATGTGTGTGTGTGTGTGGGAAGCTCAAGCAATGGTCCCTGTGTTAGATGATACTTGAAAATGTTTATAAGTAAAATTACAGGTCTGTGAGTGTCAGAAAACTTCCCACTCTGTAAAATACAGGGTCAGATCTTGTATGTATAGTTCACTATTCCCCAGGAAATGTATATGATAAGAACTCTGATTGTGACAGTAAATGTATCAGATTTCTTACCTGTTCAACCATTACAGCAGCAAGATCATCCTTTATAGAAAGGATGAACACTATAATAGAACACTAAGAACACTAATTAAAACTAACGTAGAACATAGAACACTAATTAAAAAAGGCAAGGCCCCCTGAAACAGATCCAGTGATGCTATCCTACTCAGCTTGGAATCACATGTCATCGTTGAGTTGATTGAAAGTACTGCTTGTCCCTGTCCTCCCATTTGTCTAGAAAAACACTTCTTTGTGCAGACTACATCTGATTACTCCTCATTTCTTCCCCCTTGCTTGTATTTTGAAATCATCAGAAGATAAGGAATTGATTAATACTTTATCATAGTCCTGGTGAAGATAACACATCTTTACTATCTGTTTGATTTTTCTCTATTTCCCCCCAAAGGAGTGTAACATGAAAACAGAGCAAAGAGGAGTTCAACTTAGAATCTTTAGCATAAGCTATAACTGAAGAAATTATGTAATTTCAACATACACTTATTAAACATCTAGCGTACAGTAGGCTTTGTGTTAAATTTTAGGACACATGGGGTTATCAACCTCATTGAGCTTTCAAGTTGGCAAGGGGCAAGTCCAGTTTACATGAGATCAATCAGTGGATTAAGACAAAGGATAGTTTTATGCAGTAAGTCAAGAATGCAACATTTTATTCAGATCACCTGAATTAAAGCCGGCTTAGAGCCTAAGGCATCACTAAGTTCCTCGGAGGAGTCAGCGACAGAAACAGTAGATTTTCTAATTATCATTGAAAGGTGGTTATAATCCACACTGCCCCTGTGTGACACTTCTTCATCCACAGTGAGGATCTGGTTTCACTCTGGGCTATTCATATATCAGTAGACCATCAGATGGCTTCCCTAGTTCTGGGGATCCTGTCAGAGCTAAGGGCATCGAATGGTAATTTTTCTGTTCTCCAGCTCCAAGGAGGCACACACAAAGCCAAAATACAACCTCAAATGAATTTAAAGGCAGGAGTTTTTCCCTAGAAAAGGAAAGAGGAAGAACTCAGTGGGGGGCTGACTGATGTAGTATTCAAAGCAACTTGATAGTGACTCAACATTTGGATTAAATAGATAAATATCTTTGTTCACAGTAATGAGTTTATGACTGTTGTAGTCAAACCTTGTGTATAGATGCAGGGATGTTTCTAGAAGTTTTTTACAGTAGGGATTTAGGGATGCCAATCTGGTTTTGAATGGAATAAAAGGGGGTATTATTTCAATAAAATTTGTTTAACACTTCCTATAAGTTCTTGAAAAAAATATTGTTCTTCATATTAAGCAATGGGAGGATAGGTCTTGAGCTTGGGAGGTTACTTTGTACCCTAATGGGGCCAGTGCCACAGCCCACGATGCCTTCTTCCACCAGCCACTCCTTGCTCCTCTCACTTAGTGACATTATTGGCTATTTTAGAATGTCTGACAAAGTCTGGGTTCATCCAAGTTTAACACAACTGATTTCTGGTTTGTTCCTTTACTTTTCAGTCAGTTTTCAATGATCTTATCTACTGGACATCAAACAAACATTCTAACTGAAACTTTCACAGAAATAACAGAATTGGACAATTGTGACATTAGGTAGTCATAGCCCAAAGCTACATTGTTACATCAAGAATAAGCAACTATATTAAAACCAAATATGCAATTTAATCATTGTAAAAATCAAAGCAAGTCATAGCAACTATTTCAGAACTTATCTAGAAATCTATTAGTGGGAATTATAAATATTGAAATATGGCATTTTATAGGTAATAAATGAATTTTAGCAAATTAATTTAGCATCTCTACAATAAACTCTGTACACATTGAAAATATCGCTCCTAAAATTATCAAGGAATAACTTGTCATTTAGGCAATGAAAAGAGCTAATTTTACTGAGTGTGTACTGCAGACAAATTTTTTCTTTTTTTTTTTGCGGTACGCGGGCCTCTCACTGTTGTGGCCTCTCCCGTTGTGGAGCACAGGCTCCGGACGCACAGGCTCAGCGGCCATGGCTCATGGGCCCACCCGCTTCGCGGCATGTGGGATCCTCCCGGACCGGGGCACGAACCCGCGTCCCCTGCATCGGCAGGTGGACTCTAAACCACTGCGCCACCAGGGAAGCCCTGCAGACAAATTTTTAACAAAAGCTCATATTTACTGAGTGCTTACCATGTACCCAGCACTATAGACTAGCATTTCATAATTTTCTCATTATCCAATATTTTGATAAGAAAATTGAAATACAGATAGCTTAAGCAACTTGACCAGGGTAATATATAAGAACTGAAGCCATAATTGAAACTTGGTCAGTCTGATTCCAGAATATTTGCTTATAACTCTTATCCTAAATGGAGAAAGAAACAATGTGATTTTTTTCAGAATGATGTGTTAATCAAATTGCATTTAACAAAGAAACTCATAATCATATTATCATTTTGCCTGTATTTTTCAGCTTTAGCCATTGGGAGCTCTTTCAGTAGGGTCCTGTGGGATCAGCCCCATGTTTGACATACTCTCCTTTTTGTGATTTTGTTTTGAGTGCTTCCTTACTGTCTGGCATTATAAGGTGCCCCAGGTTCATTTCAGGTTCATCTCCTGCCCTAGTGTTAAAATCATCCCTTTCTTCTAGGAGGCCTGGTTCTTTTATTGTAGTGTGGTATTAAAACCAAGATCTGGGTAGTAGCTGTGACAGGTGTCATTGCCATAGCCCTTCTCAGCAGACAAAGCAAGAAATATCTGTGTGTATACTAACCTTAGCCAGGTGATCAATATCAGTATCAACAGTAAAAAAATCACATTGATGGCATGTACCTTTGTCATGATGTGATGGGAATGGCCCTTTATCTCTGTGGCCTTTCTCCCCAAAACCCATAACCCCAGTCTAATCATGAGAAAAACAGCAGATAATACCCAGTTGAGGGATATTCTGAAAAATATGTAATTAGTACTTCTCAAAATTGACAAGATCATTAAAAACAAGGCAAATCTGAGAAATTGTTACAGTTTAGAGGAGCTTAAGGAGACAGGATGACCAAGTGCTATCTGGTATCCTGGATAAAGGACATTAGGTAAAAGGAAGAAAATATGAGTAAAGTATGGAGTTTAGTTGATAATAATAATATATATTAGCTCATTAATTTTGATCAATGCACTGTACTTATGTAAGATGCTAACTATAGGGGAAAACAGGAGGGTAGTATTTGAGAACTCTACTTTCTTCAACTTTTCTGCAAATCTAAAACTATTCTAATATCAAAAGTGTATTTTAAAAAAGGAACATAAAAATGAAGAACAACATTTAAAGAAGCATAACTCTAGCACAGATTAACTTCTTACAAATGAAATAATTATGAATCAAAGTGGTGGTGAGAAATTTCTTGGAAAGAGTAACTCTTTAAGATTCTAACTCAGAATTTGAGGAAAAATAGACATGAGCAAATTGGTGGCAAGAAGTTGTTCCACATTGGAGATTAGTTTTGAGAAATGGATTGGATGAAATTTTTAAAATTCACTAATAGTCAACATATATGAAAAAGACATCAAATGTAATGACCAGCTCTATTTTCAGGACTATAAAAATATTTGAAGTGTGTAATTGGCAAATAAGATTTAGAGAAATCTAAGCTTCACAGGTTTCTGGAAAAAGATGATAGTGCTTTTCAGAGAAGATGTTAATGGATCAGCTGAACTCTGTTGGTACACTATAATATGTTCCTTGAAAAGGCCAAGCATTGTGAGATTAGTTAAGGTGATTTTACTTCTCATTTTCTGGAGACTTCACTGAGTTCTAAGTAGAAAACTTATTCAAAGGTGCTAACTTTTACATACCTTTAAAAACAAGGCCTTTTATAAAAACCCGAAGAATTTTTTCCCTTCTGGTAGTCATTATGATTCATATTCCTTTCTTCATCAATAAATGGATTCATGGGATATTTTATTTTCCTTCTTCATTAGGCAGAGATTGTCTGAAGTATTTCTGCTGGCAGACAATGAGAATTTGGTGGTGCCTCTTAAACTTGGATTTGCATCCTACAGATAAGCAATTGGTCTTACATATTTCAACTGAGCAACCTTCTCCCCATTAATTACAATTTTAGTATCAATTTCCTCAGAGTGAAAAAGGAAGGGCATAAGAAGTACTAAGTTGACACATATGCCTTCTTGAAAGTTTCTCTTTTCATGACTGTTCAAAGTCCCAACTTTATGACAGTTGTGATTCTAAAAGAATCAGCACAAAGTGACAGTAATCCTTTTCATAAAAGAACTAAAAATAGAACTATCATATGACCCAGCAATCCCACTACTGGGCATATACCCTGAGAAAACCATAATGCAAAAAGAGACATGTACCACAATGTTCATTGCAGCACTATTTACAATAGCCAGGACATGGAAGCAACCTAAATGTCCATTGACAGATGAATGGATAAAGAAGATGTGGCACATATATACAATGGAATATTACTCATCCATAAAAAGAAACGAAATTGAGTTATTTGTAGTGAGGTGGATGGACCTAGAGTCTGTCATACAGAGTGAAGTTAAGTCAGAAAGAGAAAAATAAATACCATATGCTAACTCATATATATGGAACCTAAAAAAATAGTACTGATAAACCTAGTGGCAGGGCAGGAATAAAGTCACAGACATAGAGAATGGACTTGAGGACACAGGGAGGGGGAAGGGTTAGCTGGGACGAAGTGAGAGTAGCATTGACATATATACACTACCAAATGTAAAATAGATGGCTAGTGGGAAGCAGCCGCATAGCACAGGGAGATCAGCTCGGTGCTTTGTGACCACCTACAGGGGTGGGATAGGGAGGGTGGGAGGGAGACGCAAGAGGGAGGGGATATGGGGATATATGTATGCATATAGCTGATTCACTTTGTTGTACAACAGAAACTAACACAGCATTGTGAAGCAATTATACTCCAATAAAGATGTATTAAAAAAATAATGAGGGTTTGCTAACTTTTGGGAAAAGTCCTACAATGTATGAAAATATTAAATTCCAGCAAGGGGTCACATCCTACCTCCAGTTGATTACAAGACAGGCAGAGCTTATTCTGGATGGAGAGGATTTTGGCAGCCACTGCAGCCAAACCCTTAAAATGGCCACTAAACTTCCATCTCCTAGTTACTAATTTTTACACAGATTTTTGCTTAAATATAGCATCATGAATGCACAGCTGCAGAGGATGTGCAAAACAGCCAAAATTGTACACATTGCAATCTGTGAGGGATTTTTTTTTCCTTTCTTTTTATGTCTGGGGCGTTGTTTCAAACAATCATGTGGATGCTGTCTTTGGCAACTGGCCATGTTTCTCACACATTCATAAAGCAATTGGAATGGGGCAGTACCTGGCCACTGTTCACAGAGAGGCAGATAATATGAAACAGCTGCTCTTCTGTTGAAATCCTTATCGAGTGTCAGGCTGAGATATGAGTGGGTAATGGTCTGAGGATCATCAACCAATAATGACAAAGTGGGTTTTCAAAGAAGTGATCGGAGCTTCCTCTTGCACGTTTGCACAGGAGCTGCCTCTGAGGAGCTCAGGAAGAACCTTACATGTCAGCTGGGGTTGCTGTCACGTTGACTTTGGCACAAAATAGAACAGCCATATCCTTGTTCAGCAGGATATTCTGCAGTGACTTTGGGGAGTTTATAGTTCCTAAGGAGTACAGATTATAGGATATGTATGACTGGAAACAGAGAAATCAGAATTTCCAGAGATTCATGGACCTGTGTAGTAAATACTCACTTTCCTGAAGATAAAAATTATTAACTACATCACTTGTGGCAGTTTGTATGTGTGCATGTGCGTGCATGTGTGTATGTGTGACACATACCATTCTATCTTCTATCTGTGGCATGTTTAGCAAATAATTTAGTAAACATTCATTATACACCATCTCCATATATATTAGGCAGTGAACCAGAAAAGGAGCTACAAAAAGAATAAAGCATGGCCATGCCTGCCCATATGGAATGTATTTTAATGAGGGAGACAGAGTTTCACATAGCAATGTGAAAAAGTTATAAGAGAAGTATGAACACAGTTTATTCTTCCTTTTAAACTCCCAGAGTACCCACATTGCTCAGGAGATAGAAGAATGAAATAGCTTCAGAGAAAATAGCACTTCAGCTGTTTCTTAAAGGATCAGTAGGTCACCAAGTTGAGCAGTTTGAGTAGAAGGAGAAGTGTGGTAGAAGATTTGGGGAGAGTGCTTCGAGGTCAGTAACATTACCTGCAAAGGAGGGGACAAAACCACAAAGAATGTTATTTGAGAATAGTAGGTTTGGAGCAAAAAGTGAGTATGAAGCAGAAAGAAGCTGAGATTTGAGAGGGGGATTGCCAACAGATTTTGAGTATTTGTACTGAGAGGTTTGGATTTAACTACTGTCAGCCAGCCTGGCCCTGTGTGTTCCTATGTAAATAATTCCCCAAATAAGCTCTGTTGAAAAATAAAAAGTTTTAGTGGAGAATGCATTAGTAGAACTGTGACGTATGTCCCCATCTTAGAGATTCACAATGCATATTAGGAAATAAAAACCTTGAAGGAGACTTACAATAAATAAAGCAGTTTATCTAGGCAAGAGGAGCCAATCAAAAGATTTGAAGGAAGCGTGCTAATAAGGCTTATTTTTAGGAGCGAATTCTACCAGCATTGTGGGAAATGAACTAAAGTCAGGAAGCCTGAGAGAAGGGAGCAATATTAATGAGTCCATAGAACAGTGATGAGACTCTGGGAAGAAGTGACAATAGGGATGGAAAGCATTGGAAATATTTCTCAGGAAATGTAAGATCTTCTCAATGAGAATGAAGGCGGATGTAGACACAATACCATGTTTTCCATTGGACCACAGTAAGTTTGTAGAAGTAGTGTATTGCCTGATTGATTGTGGTAAAATGAGCTATCAAATTGAATATCTCTATGTTTCACACTGGGCTTGACATTTTAAAAATCTTATCTCATTTTTTCTTCAACAACAACCCCAGAGATTCTATGATGATAGCATTGGGATCTAGAACACACATTGGAGAAGAACTTGCCGCTAAAATGGGCACCTCATTGCAGATGCAGATGGTGGCCCCTACCCTGCTTTGGGTAAGAGAGTCTTTTAACCCTTATGTGGCCATGCTTTAAAGACTAGAAAGTTTGCTAACAGCAATGGGGAAAGATAGATGTTAGCAAATACAGTTGGTAGTGAAATGTTTGCAATGCTGCCCTATTTTCAAAAAGGCCATTCAGCTAGTAGACTCAGTTCTTCACAACTTCTCCGAAACTCAGGATGAAGAATGGAGTCTTTTTAACAGCCAAACCTGATGACATAAAGGTCTTGTGCAAGTGTTTGTGCATCTAACTTAATGGACAATATTTTGGATTTTCACCAATGCCCTAATTTCATTCATTTCAGACCTAATCATTAAGTAAGTTGTAATCTAGTTCCTCCGACTTTGGTGATGGAATGCACAGTCAGAGATGAGCAGTAAAGTGCGGCTACCAGAGCTCGCACAGGGAGAGAATAAAGTAATAAACACAGAGGGAGGGAGAGGCCACCTGGGGATACCTAGGAGAAAGGATAACCATTTCTGGAAGAAAAAAATATTTGAAGAAAAGAGCACACGCTAAGTAGCAAATTTAGGAAGGGAAGACACAAATAGCGTGGTAAGAGTAAAGTGTCAAGGGCACTCTTTTATGTGTCTGTTTATTTCATGAAATGTATTAGGTGCCTTCGAGGTGCCAGCCTCTGTGCTTATGTCTGGGTGAACTGAAATATACAAGACATAAAACATGTAGGTGAAAATGCTGATCTGATATTCCCTACTGAGCCTCTGCTGTAAAGACTTAAAAGGTAGCCTTTCCTTCTCACCAAGGAATTCTCTCCAACACCACACTTGAGGGGCTGCCGAAAAGAGAGTGAGGATCCCAGTGTACTGTATCTGAGTGTTGCCACAACTGCAGAGCATAACGGGGATCAGATTGCCCTATAGTTTAGGATATGCTGGAGCCTAGAATCATTCTTGTTGGATATCTGCCATAGTATGCAGTGATTGCTGGTGATTTCTGATAGCACAACAGACATTTTTTAAAATTTGTATTTATTAAAAAAAATTTATTTTATATTGGAGTACAGTTGATTAACAATATTGTGTTAGTTTCAGGTGTACAGCAAAGTGATTCAGTTATACATACATCCATTCTTTAAAAATTTTTTTCCCATTTAGGTTATTACAGAGTATTGAACAGAGTTCCCTGTGCTATACAATAGTTCTTTGTTGGTTATCTATTTTAAATACAACTGTGTGTACATATCAATCCCAAACTCCCAATCTATCCCTCCCCTACACCCTTCCCCCCGGTAACCATAAGTTTGTTCTCTAAGTCCGTGAGTCTGTTTCTGTTTTGTAAATAAGTTCATTCGTATCATTTTTTAAGATTCTGCATATAAGTGGAATCATATGGTACTGTCTGTCTTTCTCTGTCTGACTTACTACACTTAATATGATAATCTCCAGGTCCATTCATGTTGCTGCAAATGGCATTATCTTATTCTTTTTTATGGCTGAGTAATATTCCATTGTATATATGTACCACATCATCTTTATCCATTCATCTGTTGATGGACATTTAGGTTGCATTAGGTTGCCATGTTTTGGCTATTGTAAACAGCACTGCATTGAACATTGGAGTGCGTCTATCTTTTTGAACTATGTTTTTCTCCAGATATATGCCCAGGAATGGGATTGCTATATCATATGGTAGCTCTATTTTTAGTTTTTTAAGGAACCACCTTACTGTTCTCCATAGTGGCTGTACCAATTTACATTCCCATCAACAGCATAGGAGGATTCCCTTTTCTCAACACCCTCACCAGCATTTATTGTTTGTAGGTTTTTTGATGATGGCCATTCTAACCGGCGTAAGGTGATACCTCATTGTAGTTTTGATTTGCATTTCTCTAATAATTAGTGATGCTGAACATCGTTTCATGTGCCTCTTGTTCATCTGTATGTCTTCTTTGGAGAACTGTCTATTTAGGTCTTCTGCCCATTTTTTATTGGATTGTTTCTTAGATATTGAGCCACATGAGTTATTTGTAAATTTTGGAGATTAATCCCTTGGCGTTCTCATCATTTGCAAATATTTTCTCCCATTCTGTGAGTTGGATTTTTGTTTATGGTTTCCTTTGCTGTGCAAAAGCTTTTTAAGTTTAATTAGGTCCCATTTGTTTATTTTTGGCTTTATTTCCACTACTCTAGGAGACGGATTGGAAAAGATACTGCTGTGATTTGTGTCAAAGAGTGTTCTGCCTGTGTTTTCCTCTAACAGTTTTATAGTATCTGGTCTTATATTTAGGTCTTTAATCCATTTTGAGTTTATTCAAAACCTTAATGGACTGACTCCTGTTAGCCTGGAATCACTCGCATTCCCTCTGCGTTTTGGAGCAATATTTCCTGGAATCCACTTCTTTGTAAGACTAACTACCAAAAGATATGGAAAGTGGAAGTGAATGGTCATTAACCTTAGGAGGTGCTTATAGCCAGGTGAATGTAGACAGATAGGAGACTACTAGAGGTTTCCTAGAGAGATTCTCTTATTTCTTGATGATACATTGCTAAATAAATAACACACTAAAGTGTATTAGTTAAAGATAATTGTCTAAAGATGCAGTTAACTATAAAGGGTTGCTTATTATAAAACAGCTGCACAGACAGTAAAAATATATTCTGGTAATTGAATTCAGGACATCACTTCTGTGCTAGGATTAACACAGAGATGAAACATTCAACAAATTTATAAGAGAATATAGACAATGTCTCTTTCTCAGGTTGCAACAGAGAGCTAGAGAAGAAGATGAGCTCCTCAATCAAGAATACCCTTAGTTTTTGCTTTCTTTTATATCAGGTCAGTAATTCCAGTTTTGACAGAAATTAAGACATTTCACCCAAGGACAAGGAGTCTTTCCATGCTCACAATATAATGAAAAAACTGATTGTAGTTTAAGCGACCATTCACACAGCCTCAGTTGATCATCCTAAAGACTAGGAAGGTATAAACCAGGTGTTTTTGTAGATGGTAGAGGCAGGGGGAGAAGAATGAAAGTAATCAGATGAGAAGCACCAAAGACAAACTCACTCCCTTCTTAATATTTCAGAGAGGGCTGACCTAAACACAGTCATGATAGCATGGTCACCATGCAAAAAGACCATTTTCTACCACATCTGTGCAGACACCATAAACTGACTTAAATAAACTCACCTCCAAGAGGAATGAAGTAATTCTATTCATGATGAGAAATATTGAAGGATTTATAATCACAAAATTTGAAAAACATAAGCATTTTAATATGGGTGTCTGAAAGAAAATCATAGAATAGGTTTTTCACCCAATGTGACTGTTTTCCTTGGGGTCATAGCTTTATGGTCTTTGAACTGATTAGATTAATGCCGATCTTCACGGTAACCTTACTTTAAAATGTCAAACTAGGATCAAGAGGCTAACTGTCTTGTTTGAGAGACTCATTCATGGTAAAATTTTATAGCATAAAGTTGAAACAGATAACAAGTCACTAATGGCAAGCTATGTGTATTTAAAAGACATGCCAAAACACTAAACTGGATATTTTTAATGGCAGAGAAATAAGAAAAACTTTCATACCTGGGTCATTTCCTCTGCATGAAAAGAACACTTCTGTAGGCCCTTGCCAGAGAAAACACATTTTTATTCACATGCAGAAAAGGGTTCTGTGGCCATGGAGCTGAATCAGAATTTTGAGTAATTCCAAAACACAAGTTTTGTTTTTTTTTTTTCTCTGCCTTTCCATTTTCTACTCCATCTATGAATCCATTTATGTTGAAGCTGAAGAAAGATTTGAAATCATTCCCCCAATCCTTAAATGCCTCCATCTGAATTGACATCAGTGAAAGACATAGTACCTGATAGTACCTGATGTGAATATTGTCCAGCCAGGAGTCCTGGGTTTCCTTCGGTC
The DNA here is from genome assembly GCF_949987515.2 of Delphinus delphis. Lineage (NCBI taxonomy): Eukaryota > Metazoa > Chordata > Mammalia > Artiodactyla > Delphinidae > Delphinus > Delphinus delphis. The sequence continues at coordinate 76,735,693 of NC_082685.1, read as the reverse complement.
ACACTAGGCAAAGGAAGGTTGGTCCAGGCCCTTCTCTTCCCAACCACTAACACATAATGCATGTTTTAATACCCTGAGACATAAACCTCACCTCCCTCTCTCCACGATGTAAGTCCTTGGCTCTTTCTTTCAAGGATGAATCCTGAAGGATTTCAGGAGCTAATTGTCACAGCATTTACAAGTCTAATCACAATGATAAAGAGGGAGTGTTTGGCCTTTACAGTTTTCTAAAGTGCATATACTGAAAGCATGAAATATTGTTTCATGAATGCCAAAGAGCAGACGCTTGTTCTTTATACTTGATTCAAATGAGGTCTTTTGAGATCTAATGCTTATTTTGAAGGATTAATGCTGGCTATAATCAATACAGTCAAACTTCAGCACTTTAGTGTATTTAATACTGAAAGTCCAGGAGAGAAAAAGAATAATTGGACATTTAAAAATACAGAGTAGGTAATAATGCTTTTTGACAGTCATGGTGCTGATCACCAACTAAAATGGCTTGATAAAAATAGACCATTTTGGGCTTCCCTGGTGGCGCAGTGGTTGAGAGTCCGCCTACCGATGCAGGGGACACAGGTTCGTGCCCCGGTCAAGGAAGATCCCACATGCCACAGAGCGGCTGGGCCCGTGAGCCCTGGCTGCTGAGCCTGCGTGTCCGGAGCCTGTGCTCCGCAGCGGGAGAGGCCACAGCGGTGAGAGGCCCACGTACCGCAAAAAAGAAAAAAAACAAAATAGACCGTTTCACTTGAAGTTTCAGATAATTCTCAGCTCCTATGAGAAATACTGGCACAAGGTATACCCCGCTTCCCGTCTCCACTGATATGGGTAGCCGATGTGTTTACAGTTATGTATAAAGTATAATCCCATGCACATACCTTATGTTTTTATTGGTGTGTTTTGCTGTCTCTATGATCACCACCAACCTTTCAGTCTGCAGTGTAAACAGGCTGCAATACAGAGGTGGACAACGATCAGGAAGCAGTAACAGACAAGTTGTAAATATATCAAACTTCAAACTTTTGAACAAAATGTTTCTTAATTTAGAAATCCCTTTTCCTCAACATGCTACACAGAGACTGGTTGCATTAGGCCTGAGAGATCTCCAAATACATGTCACACCTAAGAAAACTTTAAGTACATCTTGAGTTTGTGGAAAGTCTTCAAGAAAGCAGGGACAGCAGTGCAGGTCAGAGGAAGTGTTGCTCTTTGGAGTCTGGCATCCCAGCTCTGAATCCTGCCGTGGTCCAAGTATATATGTGATCTTGGGCAAGTTGTTTTTCTTCAGTGAGCATCTGTGTCCGCATCTGTAAAATGAGAATACTAACACCTAACTTCTATTGACAGTTTGTGAGCATTTAGATAGGTGAAGAATAAAAAGCACCTGGCTTAATAAATGGTAGTTGATTGAAGTATTATAATTTTTCTATGAAAATAGCTTCTAAGTTTTAAGGAGAAAAATCTATTCTCTCCCTACCCTCATGCATTCATCTCCCCCTGCCTCTGAGAAAAAAAGTTATCTTATTAGAGGCAAAACCAGTAGATCTCACAGGAATGGGTAGATTTATGCTTACTCCTGTGCTCTGTGTTAACGTCTGTCTCTTATTTAGGACCCTAGATGGTCATCCTCTACAGAAAGGGAAATTCTCAATGATAAATAAATAAGTCTAGTCTTCCTCTGACAGCAGCAAATTCCCTGCTTGAAAGATTACCTTGGCTTCTAACAATAATATGCATGCTGCTAGTTTCTTTCCATAGCGCTCCCCCTACCCGAGAGAGTATTTATCATCTTTCAAACAAAGTTGCTGTGAGTTGCTGGGTCCATCCTACCATTGAGCCTTGGAGAACACTCCAGAACCACTTGCAGTTGCAGGGGTACACCACAGGCTTTTAACTAACTTTTTTTTTTTTTTTTTTAATTTTTTTTTGCGGTACGCGGGCCTCTCACTGTTGTGGCCTCTTCCGCTGTGGAGCACAGGCTCCGGACATGCAGGCTCAGTGGCCGTGGCTCACGGGCCCAGCCGCTCCACGGCATATGGGATCTTCCCGGACTGGGGCACGAACCCGTGTCCCCTACATCGGCAGGCAGACTCTCAACCACTGCACCACCAAGGAAGCCCCTAACTAACATTTTTTAAGGCCATGAGCCAAGAGACAGATCCGATTGATATCAAGAAGTGTAAACAATTCCACACCAATATGCCCACACTTCTGTTTCAATAATCACATGAGGTTCTCTTCATCTTAGCAATAATGGGGTTTTGTGAGGCTCTCTGCCCCAGACCATTCTTGTACCACATGTCATAGGTCACCTCATGACATTTCATCATTCAATTTTTCATAGAAAAATTGCAGAATGCAATTCAAATATATTTTCCTGGACAGTTCCAAAGCACTTCTCTCTTAGCTAGGCTGCCAGATAAAAGAATAACTTCAGAAAATTGCTCTTTCTCTCCACTTTTTTAAAAAGTTAAAACCTTTTGGGGTTTATTTCCACTTTTATGTATGTTCAGTATTTTAAATGTTCATTGGATATAAGCTTTAAAATATTTTGCAAATCATTTATCAGCTCAATAACTGCACAAAACCTGAAATGCTCTAACACTTTGTGATTGTATGTATCCCAAGCTTAACTACTGGATTACTTTTATTGAAAGAAGTTGTACATGTTTAGACTTGCTACCCTGATCCAATGAGACCCTTCCAATTGCAAAGTCACTGGAGTTTTGACATGACTGACACAAGTTTTTAATAAGGCATCCTGTAAGGAGTATTAATATTTAAAATAGCTCTGATTTCTAAGTGCAAGAACTTCCATCTATGGCAATTAGCTGGGAATGATTGCATATATTTGGAATTACCCTGAATTGCAGAATAACTACAAAGGCCAATTTCAATTGGTTTACAAATTTTCCTATTACTGTAAGTACAGAGGTTAAAAATGGTATGACTTATTTGTTTTTTAATGTCTTCAGCTGACCATAAAACATTAATCATTTCTAGTGAAAAGTCTTTCAGTGTGTTATATAACCAAGCAAATAAATAGCCTTGGGATCTTGGGAGTTGACTTAAACCATCATTATGTTTTAAGTAAAACCTACTTTTGCTATTGTCTTTAAAATTAAACAATGACTCCTTCATATTTTACCAAACGTAAATGTTTTAAAATTCTTAATTTTTCCCAATTAGCTTTAAAACATTTCAATCACTATAAAAATCTTACTGACACCTTAACCATAAAATATATATTTTGTAAAATGATTTCTTCCTGATAAATTGATAAAACATTTAAAACTTAATGTTCCATCTAGTTTCAACAAATGAAATGTATGGAGAAGAGAAAAGAGCTACATATTGAAATTTCCAGAAGGGAAAACATATATCATTTTCTTCTGACTCAGGAGATGCAGAACTCAGCCACTGACTTAAGAAAATAATACTTTATCAGAGTGGGTGTGGAAGAGCATTTGTAACTTGTTGGGTTTAGAGTCAGGAGGTCATACACATCTGCTCCCAAAATGACTAACATACCTCATTTTAAAAAGCAAACATGCCTAGTGCTAATAAATAAATCAATTCACAAGAAAACCCCAGAAGAGGGGATGAGAGTCTGGCAATTCACAACGTTTTCGGAACATCTTTGCCAGGTAAACTGTTGCTATGGCCAGGCTTCTAAGAGTGGCAGCCATGAGAAGGGAACAGAGCTTCTCAGGCATTTCATCCTCAGTTCTTCTCAATTTAAGGCAGTGAGTGAAATTCAGCAGAGAGCTGCATTGACTGAATTGAGCATGCATACACACTTGATCTTTTTGGTTAACTTAATTGTGCTCATCATCAAAGTAAGGGAGATTAAATAAGAATAATGCAAGATTTCTTTTTTAAAAAATCCTCAAAAAGAAAGCTTTAGTATAAACCTCATTAGCATTCTTTTCTCATTCTTTATTCTTTATACTGAAAGGCAAGAAGGTACGATTTTCTCATAAAGTTAATTTAGAAAAAATCACGTACAAATCCCCTCCCCCAAAATTACAATTGAAATTGAATTACTAAATATTTAAGGGTTTCTCTATCACAGATTCTCTAAATCTATATCCAGAATTTGGCAGGATACGGCATGTAAACAATAAGTTAACTTATGTCTGAATTCTTGGCCTGAAGTTATTGAATGGAAAGTTGCTTGAGCTTTTTTCAGTCTGGTTGTTGAAATTTCAAATGTAAAGATTAGCTCACTTTGTTATCCTGAGAAATATCATTGGATATTTAAAGACTAATTAGTGGAGAGAAAACAAAGCAAGGAATGTTTAAAATGGCCTATAGAAAGAAAGTATCAAAAACAACCCAGTTCTTGCCAGAGAAGTATTTGTCAAATTAAAGAATTTCTATATCTTAAGTGTACCTTAAGCTAAATTTTAGTAGTTAATTTGTTGGGTAAATATTCACTTTATCATATTTTATGTAAATTTACTCCACTAGCTTTTTTCATATTATCTACTTTTCAATATCTACTGTCGCCCATATTCTCAGCTCTACATATCAGAATACAGGATGTTAACTACAAAATAAAAGTCAGAAGATAGACTTATTCAGAATTAAAATGAAGTTATGTGAAGTGTCAGAGTGTTTTCTTCAAAATGATCATACATTTTGGATATTTATAATAACACTGATTTGAAATGCTTATTTCTGTTGTTTTCAAAGGAAAATTAGCAGTTAGCTGATATTGGATCAGAAAATGGAAAATGGTTTCTGTGATTATCTTTTTTTGGTACGCGGGCCTCTCACTGTTGTGGCCTCTCCGTGGCCTCTCCCGTTGTGGAGCACAGGCTCCGGACGCACAGACTCAGCAGCCATGGCTCACGGGCCCAGCCGCTCCACGGCATGTGGGATCTTCCCGGACCGGGGCACGAACCCGCGTCCCCTGCATCGGCAGGCGGACTCTCAACCACTGCGTCACCAGGGAAGCCCTGTGATTATCTTTTTAGATATATATATGTGTGTGTGTGTATGTGTATACATATATGTGTATATATATATATATATATATATAGACATAAATAAAGCATGTTGGTCCTGATGGAGGATATTTATTCTCTAAGCTTCACATCTGTTATGTGATCAGAGTTACCATTAGCGAAGCAAGGATTGACCATGGAGCTGTGTTTGCCATCTTGGAATGCAGTAGTTCAGGCATGAAACTAATTCTAGGTGATGGCAATGTTAACAGAGAAGGACACTGAAGAACCATAAGGTTCACAACAACAACAACAAAAATTCAAAATAATTATAGAGGCTCTCCCCACAAATATCTGACTTCAGATCTCTAGGGCTAACTTATTAAGAAAGACCTACTCTGATTCTCAGTTTCACAAAACACTCTGAAAATTTACTTTTCTTAACTAATTTTAACAGACATAAAACCAGTATCTGATATATTTTTGTGTGACAAAGATCATTGCTGATTGAATAACGGTCATATTGTAAGGTGGGTTTGAATTCCCTAGGATGACATTATGAATGTGTTCGTATCCAGACAGCTCTTTCCACTGAGAAGACTGGACCAAAATAGGGAGGACTAGGTGCTGATCTTCTCAGCTGGTTCATTAATCTAGTCATGCTCCAAACCAATACATGGATATGAGGAGGATTAGAGGTCATCAAACACTGATGATTGATCAAAATTAGTAAAGTGAAAGATCTCAAACTAAAAGAAACCTCAGTGTGGGGCTTACCCTGGTGGTGCAGTGGTTGAGAGTCCGCCTGCCGATGCAGGGGACACAGGTTCGTGCCCCGGTCCGGGAAGATCCCACATGCTGCGGAGCGGCTGGGCCTGTGAGCCATGGCCGCTGAGCCTGCGCGTCCGGAACCTGGGCTCCGCAGCGGGAGAGGCCACAATAGTGAGAGGCCCGCGTACCACAAAAAAAAAAAAAAAAAGGAACCTGAGTGTGTCTATGTATAGATGATAGATAGATGGATAGAGATATAGTTGGTCTATTTTTTTTCTTTGTTTGTTTCATTTTCACTGAACTTGGGGGAATGATGTCCCCTAAAATTCCATTTCCCGGTTACCGGCATACCGAACAGAGCTCTGAAACATACTTATTGGATTTTTAAGTTAAACTGAGAGGTATTCCTTATTACATAAAAACTCCTGCATTTAATGTCCTTTACAAATTTACTGAAAGATAAAATGCTTAATAATCATGGAAAATGTGTGTGTGTGTGGGTATGAGTGTTTATATATGTGCATAATAGAATAATGATATAAAATTCACAAATGGTGCTTACTTCTGGAGAGAGGCTGTTAAGTGACTGACCTAATTCCATACTAGTTGGTAAGTCACTGCTACTCTAGCTCCTGGGAGTATCCTCTCTCCCCAGCCTCCCTACATCCCTCATCGGTATCTCTCCTACCCAGCTCTCTTCAACATCCAGGCACCGAAGTGTTGCCCACTTTCGCATAGCAAGGGGTCTCCAAAGCCAACTGCAGAAGTTTGGCAAGCATCAGTTCTCTTTGTCTGTCTCTCTGTTTTCCTGTTGTTAGGTAATTTGTTTATTATTTGCTATTGTTTTATTTCTTGGGTTAAGTTATGGATTTATGGGTGTTGATTAGATAACGAATTAAACATACATCAACTAAAAGAAGGGGAAGAGGTCAAAAAGACAGGAGGACAAATGACTTGAGTATCCTTCTGTGTTTGTGATAGTTTTTCCTGAGCTTTGTGACTTATTTCATAATACACTTCAGTTCCTTTTTCTCCTCTCCTTCTAATTGGGGCCCAGCCAGGAAATTTATCCTACATGTTTTCCTGGGAGACATAATCCTCTCTGACATCATCAATACTGGAAGTACTGCCCAGGGAATGAGAGTCAATATTAATTATTATTACTTATCGAGCATTGACTGCATACTTCTTATTGCCTAAAACACAGGAGACAAGGTCTCTGGCCTGAGGGTGTACAAAACCCTTCAATTAGTGAGACAGGAGAGTCTAACTAAGTTAAGTTGTGTTCTCTCTACTGGCTGCCTAGCTGTTTCCACTCACATAATGGTGAAACATGACCAGATGATTACATTAATCCTTGCTAGAGATCTTGCTCAAAGAGTTATGGTTTTTGTTGGTTTTGGTTTTGACTTTTATCATCTATTTGCCTGGCTTTAATGCATTTCTACACCCTTACATATAGGCAGCTGTTTAAATGATGCTAATTGAGGAATTCTAAATGATCCACGGTTCCACTCTATCTCCAATAAAAATGTTTGCCAACATTTGTTTCTAGCTATGTTTCTGAGAATATACTGAGTAGTTTACATGTATTATTTTATCTAATGTTCACTAATTTAAAAAAACTTGAGTATAAGAGTAGGAGTTTGTAAGAATAAGAACATATAAATGGTTTGAAATGGTAGGGATAAGAAAAAAGCAGAGTCGTTTTTAGGAAGAAATTTTTCACTTTGTTAATAGGCATATTTCGATATGAAAAGTGAATTTTCTCACTTGCCCAACAGTCTGAGAATTGTCTCTGAGAGAGTTTGTAAGTATAGTGTTCTGCTGGTGGAAGTAAACAGTAATCTGGAAGTTTTTATCCAGAAACTGGAGAATCTAACCACTGAGGTACTTTAAATTTGGAAATAGAGATATGAGGAAAAGAAAAGGAGATGAGTTCCACAAAAGCACTGGAGGCTGGGGCCCAACTGAAGGCAAGGCCATCAAGAAATTCCCCAAGGCAGGGAATAGGGAAGAAGTTTTTCAGGACAGTGATATCTGATATTCTATTTTAATCCATTCTACATGTTGAGTTATAACTCAGTCCTCTCTGCTAACCCAGACTTTGAGTAAAACCTATTATATACTCCTGCTGCCAGTGGCACTTCTATAGAATGAATAGAAGTGTGATAGGTGGAATTTCTAAAATGACCCTTCAGTGATGTCCTAACTTAATCTACAGAACCTGCTTATGCATCAAGATATCACCCCTGTGCTTATAGTATATCATCTAGTTGCTCTTGAGGTGGGGAGATTATCCAGGTCAATCTGACCTAATCACATGAGTCTGTAAAAGAAGAGGGCTTTCTCTGACTGGTAGCAGAAAAGAAAGTCAAAGAAACATGGAGGCTGAGAAGGACTCATACCATTGTTTCTTTGAAGATGAATGCAGTCAAGTGAGAAGGAATGTGATGGCCTTGGGAAATTGAGAGAGGCCCCTGGCTGACAGCCGACAAGGAAACTGAGACCTCAGTCCTACAACTGCAAAGAACTGAATTCTGCCAACATAAATGAGCTTGAAAGTGGATTCTTTCCCAGAGACTCCAGCCAGCACCATGATTTTAGCCCTGAGCATAGAATCCAGTCTAGCTTACTCAAGTCTGTACATCTGTGAGCTAATAAATGGGTGTTGCTTTAAGCCATCAAGTTTGTGGTAATTTGTTATACAGAAATAGAAAACTAATATGAGTCATAATAATGATCGGCCAAAAAAAAAAAAAGAATGGACATAGAAAAGGAATCAAGAGATAAGACAGAGAGCATAAAAGAGGAATAGGGTAGAGAAGAAGGATGAAGAGAGATGTGTAAGCTGCATTAGGAGGGCTCAAGGTTTCCCACAGTAGAATGAATGCTTATTCATTCTATTTCAATATTAAATGAGTGTGAACACCTGCCTGGTGTTCATATTTGGGGGAATAGCCTGTGGAAAAGATATAAAGTTATTGACTTCATTTTATGAAAGTATTGGAAAGTGGGGATTTTAGTGACCTGGGGCATGAGGGAAGGTAGAATATATAAAACTAACTGGGGTGAATATATAAAACTGTGTTTATCCTACTTTGAAGCAATCTTTTTTTTCACTTGGAAATTGAAAGAGTAAAAACTATAAACTGTAGTTTGCCATCTCGTATTTCAGAGATATGAAATATCTTCAAGATCAAGTAAAGTATCAAGTAAACCTACATGTAAAAGTAGACTCTTGATTGTAATGATATTACAGTTGCAAATGGATGACATTAAGACCAGAATATCAAAGATCAGAATATCTATCTATCTATCTATTTTCTGAAGGCTCCAGTTAAAGATGGAACACTCATCACACATATTCACTGCTAATTCCATCAGAATCTCTACTAAAATGTCAGTTAAAGGATTTTTGAAAAGTAAAAACCTGAAAGTACAAAGAAAACAGGAGAGACAAATACAGCAACACAATATTGGAAACCAGAAAACATTTGGATGGATGTTATTGACTTATAGGTGGTAATGCAGATCAGAAAAAAATGTAAACCAGCAATGGGGGAGGCCAGCTCCAAGCTCATTTGTGATGTAGAGCCCTGGAAAGGCTCAGGACTGAAGGCACCAGGTACAGCTGATATTAGCGGAATAGGTCATTGCTGAAAACAGGTGTACTGTTTGAATGCCTCTGAGACCATATGCCACACTCTGTAAAGTTGGTTGTTCCCCACTACCCTTCACAGCCGAAGACTGGAAATTTACTTTCTGGGGATTGGTAGAAACACTTTAATCACGAATACACAAGTTACAGGTGAGGATGGGATATCATAATGAAAACAGAGGGATTTATTAAAAGACCACGTTAAGTGGCCATGTCTCTGGTCCCCTTCTTTCACTAGACACAACCTTGGTACTCAAGTTTATAGCCCACAGCAGGAGATTCGAACAGGGGTTGGAAACAATGGCCTGATGACTGTTTACATAATAGTAAAGTCTTATTTCAACACAGCCACATCCTTCATTTTGTATTGTCTGTGTCTGCTTCTGTGCTACCATGACAGAATTGAATAGTCACAGCAAAGACTATCTAACTGATAAAGTGTAAAATATTTGCTCTCTGGACTTCGATAGAAAAAGTTTGCTTATCTCTGGACTAAAGACTTTTCTAGGAAACTGACTGGGACAAGAGACAAAATCTATAGATGCCAGTAATTAGAGTTTCCAAATGAAATGGCTAAACAAGTTTATTCTACAGTAAAGCCATTAGTGGACAAAACCCACCTATGCAAATAGAGTTTGTAAACATCTTTGCAGTGCTTCACTTCCCGTTAACTATAAAGGAACAGTCAAGGATTACAAGACATTAAAACAAAGCTTTTAACATGAAATACAAAGGTTAGAAAAAAAACAAAAAAAAAGAAAGAAATCAGAAAAGAGTCATTGAAGATAGCAGAAGAAAACTATGTGCCCCCCACAAAAAGAAAAAATATGTAATAGCCTTAGAAACTAAATTGTATCCATTAAACAGGAACAGGAGCTATACCTGCAAAAAGAATACTTTGATAAGAAAAATTCCCTTGAAAATGAATACACAAAACAATACAACAACAAAGATCAGAAGAAATTCTGGAAGACAAAGTTTAAAAAAATCTGGGAAGTAGAACAACAAAGAGAAGAAAGTATCAAATAACTAATTCCAGAAGGTCACTAAAACAGAAACACTAATGTTTTCAGATTGAGAGGAGAAACTGAGTGCCACAATGTAAAAGAAAAAAAACCATATTTTGCCTAGACTCTGATACAATAACCAGTTAATCAGAAAGTCTCAGCTTTCCCAACTGAGCAAAGTTTATATAATACAGAGTTTGGAAAAACACTAATATTAGGTCGATATGACCAATTTTTTTTGTAGTCATCTGATTGTAGATGTGTTATTTGTTGCAAGCTCAGTTTCTTTTTCAAAATAAAACAGTTGCTTCACAACTACTCCAGTTGCTCATCGATCCACCTGACATTTTAAGACATTCAATGATAGCACTGTCTCTCTGAGGCATTACAGTTGCTTGGTCCCAAGTCTAGAGTGCCAAAAATGATCCAGAAGAGTCTATTTGATGAAAAAAGTACTTGCATGGGAAGTGATCTCAAAAGTGCTATGACAAAAATGAATACTCTTCTTTTTGTACCCCACAGAGATAAAATTCAAAACAGAATGTTTAGTTAATTTTTTAAGGGTCATATTTTACTAGGCTTATCTATAGTAATGGAGACCTTCTCAAAACAAAACTGGAAGTGTGAGTTGTTTGCATAAGCTCTCACTGTCTGTCTCTTAGAAGGTAATCGATCAGAATTTTAAAATTCAATTTAGTTGAAAAAAAAATTGTTTTCATATTTTTAAATACAATAAGGAATAAAATAAAATAAATTATGTGTTCACATTATTTCCACCTCAGTTATGGCTTAAAACTGATTTCAAAATGTCTCCAAAGTTAGACTTGAGGACTTTGTAAACACTACCATTTTAACGTGCTTAAAGTTAATGCATAAATATCTGCTTATACCAGTTCATAGCCTTTTGTCTTAACATTAATGGCTCTACATCTTCACAGGCAAAAAGACAAGAAATTTGAGAATAAATCTTGTAATCTCCTTTAAACCTCTCCCTACATCTATTCAGTTTTCAAGTCCTGTTCCATGACAGTGTCTCTCCTGTCCACTCCTTCCCCTCCATGGCTCTAGTTACTATTTCAGGTCAGGCTGCAGTCACTTTATTGCTAAGCTAGTACAGTAGGAAGCTGAGAGGTCTCTATGTTTGGAGCCTCTAATCTAGTAAATCCTACAAGGTAATTGTATGGAGTCACTCCTTTCCTGAAAACCTTTTGGCAGTTTCTAGGGCTTTCAAAAAAGTTCCAAACTCATTATTATGGTAGTCAATAACCATGTGTTCTACCATCAATATCTAATTCTGGCTCCACTGTATATGTAAACACAAATAAACACACACACACACACACACACACACACACACACGAGTCAACTGAGACCTCTTAATGTCAACTGACCTTCCCTTGCCCTTCCCCATATGATTTTTTCTCCTAGAGAGCTCTCTCTTCTCCATTTTTTTTTTTACATTCAGCCGTCTAACCAAAGCCATGATACGGTGTTGAGATTGGAAACTGTATGTAGGTCAAATATGACTTTAGGTATATTTTTTAAAAAACTGATTGTTTTTGTGTTTGTATATACACACACTTACACATATATGAGTTTATATAAATAATACAATCAGTTTGTATATTATATATAATTTTACAAATTATATATAGATATATAACTTATATTTGCATATATGTATAATTTTTCCAAATTTGAAAGGATGGAGATTACACCTAAAAATCCAGAGTTGTGGCTTCTCTTGAGAAATCAGAAGCCTTTGCCACATAAGGATTATAATTAGCCAAAACTAAGGAAAGGTTTTTCCTTTTAAGAAGAACACACACTCTCCCTTTTTCCTTAGTCTCTGCCACTTCCCTTTCTCTTAGAAATGGTTTACCCACTTTGTTCATTTATGTCACTCTCCTGTACCCTGTAGACCTTTATGTTGGTAACCCCTGGTTCGGATGAACTCCTCCTTGAAAACATCTCTGATTATTCCATTCACTTGAGATCTCTACTTGCTCTGCACTTCTGTAGATTTAAAAAAATACTTCTCTATGTCCTTTATATTAACAATGAAACAGAGAAATAAATTCAATCTACAACAAAAAGCAACATTAGCAGTCTTTCTCCACTAATGCTTTTCAAACTCCTTGGAGAGTTGAAGTCTCACTTGATATTTTTCCTCCCAAAGAGTTTAGCACAAAGCACAAGTATTTAGCAGCTATTTTTTCAAGAGGGTGAATGAGTAAATAATTGGTTCCCTGAAATACATTTTCAGTAAATTTAATTTGTTGTTTCCATTAAAGTAACAAATATATAGGTATATCTCAAAGGAGATTGACATATATAAGAATCATTTGGAATTGTCACTTATGCATATAATTAAGCTTTTATATTTTACCTTTTACAGCTAAATAAATTGCAAAATAAATTTGGTATTCTTCAAATTCTGTATTGGGTAGTTTCATTTGCACATGTGTTTTCCTCATATTTTCTGCAATTAATAGAATTCTTATTTGGACCCTCACAGATCTAGCCATATGGAAATAAGTTGTTATTTGGTATGACCTTGTATCGTTACTTCAGTGTCTCAACACACTTTTGTATTCAAAGTGCAAAAACCAGTCCTCATTAGTGGTAGAGTAATTTGCTCAAGGACAGAGAGTTATTGAATCTCACAGAATCAACCTATTAAAACCAAATTACTTTGAAGATCGTATATTTGGGGGTATTGTTCTTCTTTTTAAGTTGGATAAAACAGAGTTTACTCTCATGGGCTCTTGGTCTCAAATTTGTTTGGGTGATTTAAGCACCTGGCTCCAGAGAATTAGAAAGAGTGGACTAATATTCAATAAATCGACTGACTAAAATGTAGCTGTTCAAACAGTAAAAACTGTTGAATGGATTACTTGAGAATTGACAGCGTAACTCCATATAGATTAGAAGCCCTAACATTCTTCTTTATCATTTGATTTAGGAGGAGAGAAACATAAACTGTTTTCTAATCCTTAAAGTTATACCTTCATTTCACCTTCTAAATACTCTCGCTTTCGTTTTGCATTCCTCAACCCTGGAAAAATGAATGATAAGCTCATCAAGAGAATTAACATGCAGTTGTTTATTAGTCTAATGGAATTGTCAGGTTTCATTAATAATGGGAATGTATCATTTGCAATCAATCAGTTATTCATTGATGGAAATAGCAAGGCTGTCTTCATTTTCTAAATGATGGAGATTCTTTCTCCATGTTTTATAATTGTTTTACAAACCATTTTAAAATTACTGTCATTTTTCCTTTTTTATAAGAGTTCATTTCTGTCATGTCTATGTGACTGCAACAGAATCAGATTAAATTAAAAGATTTAGTTTGGCTGATTTACTCATCACTAAGTGGTTTCTTCTTTTCCTTGAACCTTGGTAAATCAGACAGCAATGTCACGGTTTGAAGGTAGAGGAATTTTGTATTATTCATTACATGTATGTGTAAAGAATTTAAAATGAGCCACTTTGATAACAGCATGAGTATGGGCTGGCAAACGTGTTAAATTGGGGGGGAGCGGTAAAGGTTTACTTTCAAACTCCCTTTGACTTGTGAAATTTTCTGCTAAGCCACCGAGACTATGAGGCTAATCTACTTTCCGTTCCTAGTGACTTTCTAAGGATCCTGAGCCAAGAAAATATCGTTTTACTTCAATTTTCTCCCTGCAGGATAGGAAAAACATAGAAGCTTCAAGAATGAAGTGAAAATCAGTTTCTTTCAAAATGCTGAAAAATATAATTTGTTTTGATATCTTTGTGCCTGTTATTTTAAACATCATTTTTAAGATATTTAGTTACTGGTGTTAGTCACTCGTTCCTCTGTGTTTAAAAACGTATGGCCTCAGTATCATGATACAAAATAAATGTATCAAGTTACCTTCTACTTACAGTTAATGGACATGATTAGTTAACATCTAAATTCTTTTGTTTTCTTTTAGGTAATTTTTACTGAAGTATAATATACCAATGGAAAAGCACACAAATTGTAAGTATACAACTTGTTGTGTCTAATTATGTGCAAAATGAGCCCACCCATATTACCAGCGCCTGGATCAAGAGGTAGGACATTACAAGCAACACTGAAGTCCCCTCGTATCTCCTCCCAGGCACTATTCTCTGAAAGATAACTAATATCCTGAATTCTAACACATAGATTAATTTTTTTCTGTTTCTCAAAGTACACTGTATATTTTTTGGCTTTGGTTTTCCATTTCTCTGTTATACTTTTTAATTGATCCATATGATTGCCTGAACTCACTTCAACTCACTTCTCCCAAAGGAGTATAATTAAGCAATAGCTTCTGGACTACCGTATCTGCTTAAAGACCTAAAGATCAATGGACAACATCAAGGCAAAAGTCCAGATTTCATGAATAAATTTCCCCAACCATGAAATTCATATCGGTTCATCTGGATGCCTCATAGAAAACTGGGATATGAAGCCTCCCAAATAGAATTGCAGGGAGTGGCTTCAGCAGGGAAATAATGACCTGGCAGTGATAGCTCTCCATGAAGGGTAAGTGACAGCATCATGAAGCCAGAATCAGGACTCATTCCAGGAAATTTTGAGCATTTGTCTCAGACACTACCACCCCGGGACCTCAGGCTTCCTGAGGGAAAGAGTCCAAATGAATACATCTGGGACTTAATAAGCCAAACCACAGGGATTTTGTGCTGAAAAATAGAAAGCAGCAACACTGGAAGTGAGCCAAGGTTACACTAAGGCATGAGCATATCGTATAATATGATGTCCAAGATGAAATATGGATGTGCGCGTATGATGAACCAAAACAGAAAACACACCTGCCCTTTGACATTAAGTTCCAGCCATCTACACATGGGAGACATTTCCATAAAAGGAAAAGTGCCCCAGAATGGAATACAAAGCAATTGAGAAGTTGATCTTGATGGAAAGATTAAATGAGTTAAATAAGCATAGGCTGCCTATTATAGACAAAAAGACAAAGAGTTAAACAAGACATTGAAAATGAATTGGTTCTTTATATCCATAATGTCTAGCAGAGTTCCTGCACATAGTTAGTGTTCAATAACTATCTGTAAATGAATGAAAAGCTTTCAAATATAAACATAATTATTTAAAAGGAGTCACTGTTATTTCTAGGAACATATGACCCCAAGATATTTTTAGTGCCCTTCTTTAGTGGGTGGATCAATAATTTAAAGAGAGCAGACTCAGTTATCTCTAAGCATTATATGAGAGTACATAAATACAAAGCTTATGTACTCTCATATAATGTACAAAGGGAAAGTGAACTTCCTCCTGTTGCTGCTTACAGCATTATGCCGGCTGTGGGACAAGCCCCAACAGTTGTGTCAACATTCACAGACAGAAACAGGAGATTTTTATATACTATAAATGATAGATTTTACAGAAGGAATTGCAAACTACAAAATCTTGCACCCAGCATGCCACCCAGAACCCTAATGTACCTCATATTTGGATGTCTTAATGAAACATAATAAATTACACTTTACTGTAAGTATGAGGAGTTTTGGCTTTGTCTGGCTTTGTCACGGATAACTTCAGCAATGGAATTATACTGTAAATCTTGGCTGATTTTTAAATAGCCAAAATGTATTCACTATATGGCTGCAAACATTTAATGTGGCATGCATTTGATCAAAACTTTGATACATTGCAAGAAAAGATATATGTTTCCCATATGGCAAGTTGGAAATGAAAGGGTAATGCTTGACTCAACACTGCTGTGTTTAAATCGTTGTCCCTGGTAAAATTAATCCAGAATTCTAGTTCTGCAGAGAAGATCAAAGAGAAAATTGTGGAAACTGCTGCCATCCTTGATAGATTATGTACAACCAAAATGAAAATTAATACCTTTTATCAAACGATCAGGATGTACGAGTACTGAGGATTACTAAAATGCCCATTCAGTTTTTCTCTTCATAGAGTTTGATTGGTCTCAGAACATGTATATTGTTCGCAGAGCTTTTGGATATATGGTGATGGTGTGTATTTTGTGACCACCCTGCTTTCTCTGGCTGGCATTAGGCAGATACAAAATAAGAAATAAGTGTAAGAAGTTGTAAAGTAGGTGACTGGAAAATAAACTTACCTACATGTACATGGGCTGCCATGTCACTAGACCACCTTCTGCTTCTAAGTAGTTACTTAGAATCGTTCATGGTTAATCTTACTTTCCTATTGTGAGGCTATCTTTCAATCCAAATCCAAGATAAACCATCAAATGCAATCTTTCCCACGCTGAATTCCTACTATGCAAGGTAAGTTTTTAAGTGTTAGGTTATCATTCAATACAATTATTAATTTATTGAGATAATACGGAGGGAATATAGTCAGGAAGAACAATGGCATCAGACCATTTGAAGTTCTCACAATGAAAGGGATGCGCTGGGTCTACTACTGGTTCTTTAGCTCCAGCTTCCTGTTCTACACTAGGCAGGGTAGCTTCGAGCCACACTACTCTCCTATTGCTCTTCTCTTTCAGAAGTTACCAGTGACTCCTTCATCACAAACACTTGCTCTCTCTACAGCATGTATCTGGTTGTTTACTCTCCTTTTTGCTGGATTCTAGAACACTGAATTATTCCCCATCTCTCCGACTCTTCCTTTGCTACCTCCTATTCCTGTCCCTCATGTTTATCTTAAATCTCCCCTAAGATTTGCCTTCAGACCTCATTTCTCTCCTTTACTCTTTCCTTCAGCTAAAGAATCCTGTGTTGATAACCATCCACTTTCTCCTTATATATGCCCCCATTTCTCACCATAATCTCCATTTGCAGAAGCTGCTGTTCCAGTCAGATGGGCTCCAAACCTAAGAGTCCTTCCTATGGTAGGTCTGCATTATGGTGCTGAATCTTGTAAAATAGTATGGAAGTAAATTATACTTCCTTGCTGTCTTTTACATGTATCCCTTTCCTTTCTATCACTGCTAATAATAATCTAGTTAAGAATTGTCTTCCCTGTCTTGGAAACAATATCAATAAGAGGATCTATCTTATTATAATTCTTTCTTTGAATTCACATTGTGTGCAAGAAAAATAGTATTAAAGCACAACTCTGATCAAGCTGTTCCCAATTGTGTAACTTAACAGTAGTTTTAAATACTTCCTGAATAAAGTAAAGTGCAGAAAACACAAGGAAGACGAATTGCAAAGCAAAAAGGCATTGGGTTAGATGACAGGAAGACTGGAGGAAGAATCAAAAGTAATAGCAAATATTTTCCGTGAATAAACTGAAGGATTCTGGATGTATGGTGATGTATCACCAGAGGTGTCAAGGTATCATGAAGGGGTCTCATTATGGATTGTAAAACACCATGATGTCCTTATCTAGATCAATACTCTCCTAAACAGCTTCCTTCTCTGCTCTTTAGTATCATTCTGTAGATCTGCATTTATAAGATTAATACACTATTCAAATACATATTATAGGATTGAATCAACAGATTTGGGAAAACAAGTGAGGAGCCTGTGGGATGATAAGGCTTAGGGTGCCCCTGAAAGACTGAGAATGTTCTGTACTGGGCCAAGTCATAAGGAATGCTGTTCTGCTGCATCTCTAAATATCACCAGGTCTACTTGGAACTACCTAGAATGGGAGGTACTACCATTAATGGCTAATAGCCCTTCCCAATCTGTATCAACCAGACTTATTTCTGAAGAAAACTTTTGATGTTTGCAAAGCTCTAGACCAAGAAAATTACTTCTCTCTGCAAAGTCCCGTTATACCCAACACTAAAAATCACAAATAATCCTTCAAATCCAGATACAATTCCATTTTCCATGATGCCTTTCTAAGTCACTAGAAAAGTTTTGTTCCTCCGTATTTTATAGCAATTTTTCTGAACCTCAGTTGTAACTTATTATGTCAATTGTTAGAGTGACCTATATATCCTAATGTATTCTGTGTTCATTGATGGCTAGAATGGAACTTTGATGTTTTCTTGGGAAGAATGAGGAATACAGCATCAAAAGACTTGGGTTTGATAAACATAGCTGGCGCACAGAAGTTCTGTGATGGACTAGGGATGAGGTCTGTAACCTTTTTGAGACCCACTTTGATCATCTGCAAAATAGCAATAATAATGATCTTTCCTAGAACTTTGCTAATCTATCTGATAGTACGCTCTACAAATACTACCTATTATGCATATCCCACACTGCACCTGACAGTATCTTTCATATATGAAATAAACAATAAATACTTGTAGATTCAAATTGAATTTCAACCCTTCAAGGTGAAATGAGAAATATTTAATAAAACAAACTTTAGAAAATATGCTTTATATCCTAAGATTTTTATTTTTTTTGAATTTTATTTTATTTTATTATACACCAGGTTCTTATTAGTTATCTATTTTATACATATTAGTGTGTGTATGTCAATCCCAATCTCCCAACTCATCCTACCCCGACTCCCGCTTTTCCCACTTGGTGTCCATATGTTTGTTCTCTACATCTGTGTCTCTATTTCTGCCTTGCAAACCAGTTCATCTGTATCATTTTTCTAGATTCCACATATATGCATTAATATACGATATTTGTTTTTCTCTTTCTGACTTACTTCATTCTGTATGACAGTCTCCATATCCATCCATGTCTCTACAAATGACCCAATTTCATTCCATTTTATGGCTGAGTAATATTCCATTGTATATATGTACCACATCTTCTTTATGCATTAGTCTGTCGATGGGCATTTAGGTTGCTTCCATGACCTGGCTATTGTAAATACTGCTGCAGTGAACATTGGGGTGCATGTGTCTTTCTGAATTATGGTTTTCTCTGGGTATATGCCCAGTAGTGGGATTGCTGGGTCATATGGTAATTCTATTTTTAGTTTTTTAAGGAACCTCCATAATGTTCTCCAAAGTGGCTGTATCAATTTACATTCCCACCAACAGTGCAAGAGGGTTCCCTTTTCCCCACACTCTCCCCAGCATTTGTTGTTTGTAGATTTTCTGATGATGCCCATTCCGAACAGTGTAAGGTGATACCTCATTGTACTTTTGATTTGAATTTCTCTAATAATTAGTGATGTTGAGCAGCTTTTCATGTGCCTCTTGCCCATCTGTATGTGTTCTTTGGAGAAGTGTCTATTTAGGTCTTCTGCCCATTTTGGGGTTGGGTTGTTTGTTTTTTTAATACTGAGCTGCATGAGCTTCTTGTATATTTTGGAGATGAATCCTTTGTCCATTGATTTGTTTGCAAATACTTTCTCCCGTTCTGAGGATTGCCTTTTTGTCTTGTTTATGGTTTCCTTTGCTGTGCAAAAGCTTTTAAGTTTCATTTGGTCCCATTTGTTTATTTTTGTTTTTATTTCCATTACTCTAGGAGGTGGATCAAAAAAGATCTTGCTGTGATTTATGTCAAAGAGTGTTCTTCCTATGTTTTCCTCTAAGAGTTTTATAGTGTCTGGTCTTATATTTAGGTCTTTAATCCATTTTGAGTTTATTTTTCCATATGGTGTTAAGGAGTGTTCTAATTTCATTCTTTTAAATGTAGCTGTCCAGTTTTCCCAGCACTACTTATTGAAGAGACTGTCTTTTCTCCATCATTTATCCTGCCTCCTTTGTCATAGATTAGTTGACCATAAGTGCATGGGTTTACATCTGGGCTTTCTATTCTGTTCCATTGATCTACATTTTTGTTTTTGTGCCAATACCATATTGTCTTGATGACAGTAGCTTTGTAGTATAGTCTGAAGTCAGGGAGTCTGAGTCATCCAGCTCCATTTTATTTCCCTCAAGATTCTTTGGCTATTTGGGGTCTTTTGTGTCTCCATACAAATTTTAAGATATTTTGTTCCTGTTCTGTAAAAAATGCCATTGGTAATTTGTTAGGGATTGCATTGAATCTGTAGATTGCTTTGGGTAGTATATTCATTTTCAAAATATTGATTCTTCCAATCCAAGAACATGGTAAATCTCTCTGTCTGTCATCTTTGATTTCTTTCATCAGTGTCTTATAGTTTTCTGAGTACAGGTCTTTTACCTCCTTAGGTAGGTTTATTCCTAGGCATTTTATTCTTTTTGTTGCAATGATGAATGGGATTGCTTCCTTAATTTCTCTTTCTGATCTTTTGTTTTTTGTGTATAGGAATGCAAGAGATTTCTGTGCATTAAGTTTGTATCCTGCAGCTTTACCAAATTCATTGATTAATTCTACTCGTTTTCTGGTGGCATCTTTAGGATTTTCTATGTATAGTATCATGTCATTTGCAAACAGTGACAGTTTTACTTCTTCTTTTCCAATTTGGATTACTTTTATTTCTTTTTCTTCTCTGATTGTCAGGGCTAGGACTTCCAAAACTATGTTGAATAATAGTGGCAAGACTGGACATTCTTTTCTTGTTTCTGATCTTAGAGGAAATGCTTTCAGGTTTTCACCATTGAGAAGGATGTCTGCTGTGATTTTGTCATATATGGCTTTTATTATGTTGAGTTAGGTTCCCTCTATGCCCAATTTCTGGAGAGTTTTTATAATAAATCAGTGT
This sequence comes from Delphinus delphis, assembly GCF_949987515.2. Lineage (NCBI taxonomy): Eukaryota > Metazoa > Chordata > Mammalia > Artiodactyla > Delphinidae > Delphinus > Delphinus delphis. Next base: position 76,714,777 of record NC_082685.1, on the reverse strand, counting down.
TGAATTTTGTCAGACGCTTCTTCTGCATCTATTGAGATGATCATATGGTTTTTATTCTTCAATTTGTTAATATGGTGTATCACATTGATTGATTTGCATATACTGGAGAATCCTTGCATCCCTTGCATAAATCCCACTTGATCATGGTGTATGTTCCTTTTAATGTGTTGTTGGACTCTGTTTGCTAGTATTTTGTTGAGGAGTTTTTCATCTATATTCATCAGTGATATTGGTCTGTAATTTTCTTTTTATGTAGTATCTTTGTCTGGTTTTCACATCAGGGTGTTGGTGGCCTTGTAGAATGAGTTTGGGAGTGTTCCTTCCTCTGCAATTTTTTGAAAGAATTTGAGAAGGTTGGGTGTTAGCTCTTCTCTAAATGTTTGATAAAATTCACCTCTGAAGCCATCTGGTCCTGGACTTTTGTTTATTGAAAGATTTTTAATCACAGTTTCAATTTCATTACTTGTGATTGGTCTGTTCATATTTTCTATTTCTTCCTGGTTCAGTCTTGGAAGGTTATACCTTTCTAAGATTTGTCCATTTCTTCCAGGTTGTCCATTTTATTGCCATAGTGTTGCATATAGTAGTCTCTTATGATGCTTTGTATTTCTGTGGTGTCCATTGTGACTTCTCCTTTTTCATTTCTAATCTTATTGATTTGATTCCACTCCCCCTTTTTCTTGATGACTCTTTGTTTATGTCTTCAAAGAACCAGCTTTTAGGTTTATTGATCTTTGCTATTGTTTCCTTTGTTTCTACTTCATTTATTTCTGTTCTGATCTTTATAATTTCTTTCCTTTTGCTAACTTTGGGTTTTGTTTGTTCTTCTTTCTCTAGTTCCTTTAGGTATAAGGTTAGATGGTTTATTTGAGATTTTTCTTGTTTCTTGAGGTAGCCTTGTATTGCTGTAAACTTCCCTCTTAGAACTGCTTTTGCTGCATCCCATAGGTTTTGGATCATTGTGTTTTCTTTGTCATTTGTCTCTAGTTATTTTTTGATTTCCTCTTTGATTTCTTCAGTGATCTTTTGGTTATCTAGTAATGTATTGTTTAGCCTCCAATGTGTTTGTGCTTTTTATTTTTTTTCCCTGTAATTTATCTCTAATCTCATAGCGCTGTGGTCTGAAAAGATGCTTGATATGAGTTTAATTTTCCTAAATTTACCGAGGCTTGATTTGTGCCCCAAGATGTGATCTATCCTGGAGAATGTTCCATGTGCACTTGAGAAGAAAGTGTAATCTGCTGTTTTCAGATGGAATGTCCTATAAATATCAATTAAATCTATCTGGTCTATTGTGTCATTTAAAGCTTGTGTTTTCTTATTAATTTTCTGTCTGGATGATCTGTCCATTGGTGTAAGTCAGGTGTTAAAGTCCCCCCCCCCCCCCATTATTGTGTTACTGTCAATTTTCCCTTTTATAGCTGTTAGAGTTGCCTTATGTATCGAGGTGCTCCTATGTTGGGTGCATATATATTTATAATTGTTACATCTTCTTGGATTGATCCCTTGATCATTATGTAGTGTCCTTCCTTGTCTCTTGTAACATTCTTTATTTTAAAGTCTATTTTATCTGCTACGAATATTGCTACTCCAGCTTTCTTCTGATTTCCATTTCCATGGAATATCTTTTTTCCATCACCTCACTTTCAGTCTGAATGTGTCCCTAGGTCTGAAGTGGATCTCTTGTAGACAGCATAAATATGGGTCTTGTTTTTGTATCCATTCAGCGAGCCTGTGTCTTTTTGTTGGAGCATTTAATCCATTCACATTTAAGTAATTATCAATATATATGTTCCTATTACCATTTTCTTAATTGTTTTGGGTTTGTTTTTGTAGGTCCTTTTCTTTTGTTGTGTTTCCCACTTAGAGAAGTTCCTTTAGCATTTGTTGTAGAGCTGGTTTGGTGGTGCTAAATTCTCTTAGCTTTTGCTTATCATTAAACTTTTGACTTCTCTGTCAAATCTGAATGAGGTCCTTGCCAGGTAGAGTAATCTTGTTTGTAGTTTCTTCCATTTCATCACTTTAAATATATTGTGCCACTCCCTTTTGGCTTGTAGAGTTTTGCTGAGAAATCAGCTGTTAACCTTATGGGAGTTCCCTTGTATGTTATTTGTCATTTTTCCCTTGTTGCTTTTAATAATTTTTCTTTGTCTTTAATTTTTGTCAATTGGATTACTATGTTTTTCAGCATGTTTCTCCTTGGATTTATCCTGTATGGGACTCTCTGTGCTTCCTGGACTTGGGTGGCTATTACCTTTCCCATGTTAGGGAAGTTTTTAACTTTAATCTCTTCAATTAATTTCTTGGGTCCTTTCCCTCTGTGTTCTCCTTCAGGGACCCCTGTAATGTGAATGTTGGTGCATTTAATGTTGTCCCAGAGGTCTCTTAGGCTGTTTTCATTTTTTAAAATTTGTTCTGTTCCATGGCAGTGAATTTCAACATTCTGTCTTCCAGGTCTCTTATCCATTCTTCTGCCTCAGTTATTCTGCTATTGATTTGTTCTAGTGCATTTTTCATTTTAGTTATTGTATCGTTCATCTCTGTTTGTTTGTTCTTTAATTCTTCTAGGTCTTTGTTAAACATTTCTTGCATCTTCTCGATCTTTGCCTCCATTCTTTCTCCGAGGTCCTTGGTCATCTTCACTATCATTATTCTGAATCCTTTTTCTGGAAGGTTGTCTATCTCTACTTCATTTAATTGTTTTTCTGGGGTTTTATCTTGTCCCTCATCTGGTACATAGCCCTCTGCATTTTCATTTTGTCTATGTGTGAACGTGGTTTTTGTTCCACAGGCTGCAGGATTGTAGTTCTTGCTTCTGCTGTCTGACCTCTGGTGGATGAGGGTATCTAAGAGGCTTGTACAAGCTTCCTAATGGGAGGGACTGGTGGTGGGTAGAGCTGGGTGTTGCTCTGGTGGGAAGAGCTCAGTAAAATTTTAATCTGCTTGTCTGCTGATGGGTGGGGCTGAGTTCCCTCCCTGCTGGTTTTTTGTCCTGACGTGACCCAGCACTGGAGGCCAGAGGCTCTTTGTTGGGGCTAATGGCAGGCTCCAGGAGGGCTCACGCCAAGGAGTACTTCCCACATCTTGTGCTGCAAGTGTCCTGTTCCAAAGGTGAGCCACAGCCACCCTCCACCTCTGCAGGAGACCCTCCAACACTAGCAGGTAGGTCTGGTTGTCTCCTATGGGGTCACTGCTCTTCCCCCTGGGTCCCGATGCATTCACTATTTTGTGTGTGCCCTCCAAGAGTGGAGTCTCTGTTTCCCCCAGTCCTGTCGAAGTCCTGCAATCAAATCCTGCTAGCCTTCAAAGTCTGATTCTCTGGTAATTCCTCCTCCTGTTGCTGAACCCCCAGGTTGGGAAGCCTGATGTAGGGCTCAGAACCTTCACTCCAGTGGGTGAACTTCTGTGGTATAATTGTTCCCCAGTTTGTGAGTCACCCACCCAGCAGTTATGGGATTTGATTTTACAGTGATTGTGCCCCTCCTACCATCTCATTGCGGCTTCTCCTTTGTCTTTGGATGTGGGGTATCTTTTTTGGTGAGTTCCAGTGTCAATGACTGTTTAGCAGTTAGTTGTGATTCTGGTTCTCCCGCAAGAGGTAGTGAGTGCACTTCCTTCTACTCTGCCCTCTTGAACCAATCTAAGATTGTTTTTATACATAAATGATTTCCCAAATGAATACGAGCTAATAGGAAATTGCTTGAGCAGTTGCTCAATATTTTGAATATTCTGGTTTAAACCAAAAGATATCTTCATCATTTTTATTTGGAGTTATCAAGAAAATAGAACATAGTCAGGCCTTGATAGTATTGCCTTTGGCTCCAGAAGACAGAAAGAGCATGTTTATAAAAGAGAGACAAATAGAAAGTAAATGAGAAATTAATCATTGGGGAGAGTGACAAAGAATATGTATCTTCAGCCTAATGAATACTATGATTGCACTTCCCTGCTTTCACATTAGTGGGGCAATTGAACATCAAGAACAACAAGGAATTGTTGTTTTGCTTTAGAGAAATGTTGATTTTCATATAGAGCATAGATGCTTTCTGAACTCTGATCCAGCCTGTTCATACCTTAAGTTTGAGACGAAGAAATGAGGTTGGTTTAGATGTTAGATACTCTACATTTAAATTTTATGAAAACCATAGAATGCAGATGCTATTATCCCACTTTATAATTAAGAAATATGAAACACAGAGAAAGGGTTCTCACTGATGCTTAAGGGAAATTATTTAAGAGGGCCCAAAATTACATTGCTTTTGTGCCTAGGAAACAGGTGTGAGAGGTGCAGAGGTAAGATCCATATTCTGTGCAGAAACCAGTGTGTCCCCAATTCATCAACGACATTCTCTTCTCGGGGCCTGGAATGCAAGACCTGGTCACAGTTTTCAGTGTTCTCATGGAGGGGCCAACCCTGGTTTTCTGTAGGAAACGTAGGAGTCCTAGATGCTTTTCAGGAAGCAGTACTAAATGAGAGAGAGCCAGAGAAGGTGGGAAAGAATAGGGCAGGCATAATAGCAATAGTAATAATGACTAGCATTTTCTGAATATTTACTATGTGCCAGGCAATATCTCAATTATTTACACCTATTTCCTCACTGAATCCTCACAACATCCTATGAGGCAAGCACTCTTGTTGTCTCGGTTTTACAAGTCCAGAAGCCTAGGCAGAGATTAATACCTTGTCCACAATTGTGTAAATGATGTCACTTGCTTCCAAAGACTTTGCTGTTAACAGTTGAAAACAATTCCTCCTTGCTGCCCCAACCTCAAGAGATAACTGAAGCTGGCAAACTGTTTTTGGACAGGGGTGCCAGATAATTAACCTGGAAGTGCTTGTATATAATCCAATGTGCTCGAGAAGGGAATTGAGGATCTACATGATGGATGTGGGGGGTGTCAGGCTCTACAATGTTGTGTTAGTTTCTGCTGTACAATGAAGTGAATCAGCTATATGTGTACATATATCCCCTTCCTCCTGGACCTCCCTCACCCACCCCCCGTCCCACCCATCTAGGTCATTACAGAGCACTGAGCTGAGCTCCCTGTGCTATACTGTAGGTTCCCACTAGCTGTCTATTTACATATGGTAGGTAGCGTATTTATGTCAAACTTAATCTCCCAATTCATCCCACCCTCCCCGATGGACATAGAGTCTGTCATACAGAGTGACGTAAGTCAGAAAGAGAAAAACAAATATCATATATTAACGCATATATGTGGAATCTAGAAAATTAGTACAGATGAACCTATTTCCAGGGCAGGAATAGAGACACAGATGTAGAGAAAGGGGGATGAGTCTTAATGGACTTTGACTGCTAAAGAAATTCAACTTTTCCTAGGTCTCACTAGCCTGAAAGTACAAATGGAGTTATGGTCCCCTGTATATATGGAACGTGCTTATGAGGCTAACGTTCCTCATGGAAAAATATACTGAGTTTCCAGGATCCAGGGATAGATGGCAACATATTTCTAGGTTGCTATTTTATTCTAATTTCCATGTTAGCATCTCATCAATGCTACTCTCATGATTGTATATCTTCTAGCTTAATCTCTATCTGTTTTGTTTTCTTCTACCTTCCTATGGTGGAAGCATCATGAACAATAGGATGATCCAAATAGGTATTAGAGAGGAGGAATGGCAGGATAAACAAGGAAGCTGGAGGAAAAGGTTGATCTTGTTGTGTGTGTCTAAAAGTTGTTTCCCTATAATTTGTGGGGGGGGGGGGGGCTCTTCCCTATAGAAAATGTAAGCAGTGAAGTATACCACTATGCCTTTTGATGGCCCCAACTTCTTAGAACCTTGTTTTTCATCCATGAATTCCCTCTGCCACCACATGTGTGAAGTAGCCTCTTAACTGTGAAAATTGCTTCCAGATCCTTTCTTTGTACTGTGGTGCAAATGAATAATAATGATTTAAAACAATGGTTCTTTAAACTGTTGTGCAATGGACCACTTCAGCAGTCTAGTGGATGCTTATGGAACCCCTTCTCAGAATGATGTTCTTAAATTATTTTAAAATAATCATATAAAAGAAATAATTTACATTGAAATACAGTTACCAAAATATTTTTTTAAACTGTAATATATATGTACTTTAATTAGCACTCTAATAAAATTCTGGTAGCAAGTCTAATAATGATTATAATTTCTAGGGAATGATGAAGGAAAACCATGTTTTGCCATATTTGCAACAACCATAACATGATATGAAAATACATGTAACTTCTGTTGGTTACAAAGTTGCAATTTCTGCTAATATTACTGTACATGTTGCAGTAATAATGGAAGATAATACTAAATTTAGCTAGAGATTAGTGAAAATAAAGATGTAATATTTTTACACCTTTGATGCCCATTCATGAATGTCTTGTGGATTCTGTGGACTCAAGGTTCAGAACATTGAATTAAGTAGCATCCTTTACATTCTACTTCCGATTTTTAAGCTTATAGATGATAAGCTGTTGAATTTTAAATATCAGTTGTTAGATGGGACAGAATCAGAAGAAGCCATTGCCTTCTTCCCATTTCTAAAATTACTCCATGAACTAGGGTACCTACTATACATGCTGACATTCCTGAAATTCTGTTGTTTCTTATCATTTGCCATCAAAGGGGCAGTAAAATTTATAATTGCTATTTGGGTAGGGTAATGAAATTAACAATTATAATTGTTGTTTAAGATTCTTGTTTAAATTAACATCCAGTTGGCTATCTAGTCATAGGCCAAGAAACTAAAGAAAGAAGACACAGGGCAAGTAATTTTGGAGTAAAGATATCTGTGCATGGAGTGACCTATAAGGAGGGCCTCCCAAAGTACATGCATCCTAAAGAGCCAGAGGGCAGCTTGATATCCTGGACACTTAAAAGAAAAGTGAATGTCACTCAACCTGGAGACAGACATATTGGAAAGTGGATAAGCAGGTGCTATAAACAAATTGCTCCTATGCATGGGCAATCCAATGGATAACCCAGAAATCAATTCATCTTCTTCTAGACATGGAATTGTGAGCGCTATAAGAGCTAAATTTTGTTTTATTTTGGGTTTTTTTGTGTGAAAACCACCCTAAACAAGGACATTCCTACTAGGAATCCTGGCCCTAGTATCCAATGAGGAAGGCAAAGAAGAGGTGCCAGTTGAGAGAACTGTCACACTTGCCTGAGCAGCTACCACACTGGAATGTGGTGTCTACAATTAAATCCAGATACAGCCTAAAAGAGAGGCTGTTCCCATAAACCATGCAGTGAAATAGCCTTATTACTCCGACAACTTATTAATGAGTTCTTTTGGGACGTGGATGGGATTCAATGGGGGCTTGCCTTCTTATGAATCCTATACTCTAAAAAGCCTTTGATGGAAAGGCCCTAATATCTTTAAAACGTGAGAAAGGAAAAATGACCCCTAGATAAAGTACTACAGTGGCAAAAGTGGCAAATAAGAATATGTGAAAGGTGTCTCTTTCCTTCATTTCTTCCTCCTTTCCTTTCCTTTCCTTTCCTTTCCTTTCCTTTCTCTTTCTCTCCTTCTCTTTCTTTCTTTCTTTCTTTCTCTCTCTCTCTTTCTTTCTTTCTTTCTTTCTCTCTTTCTTTCTTCCCATTTTTTATTTGGAGGGTTAATTCTTAGAAAATGCAAAATATAGTGTGCATGTGTGTGTGATTGCTATGGTAATGCTGTACATGGAAGTGGACTGAAAAAAATCATAGACACAAAGAGATGACAAGACAGCAGCAGGATGGATGTGTATGCGTTCATGTCTACTCATGTTTATACAAAGCCTTTGCCTACTGCCAAAGCCTCTGGGTACATTTGCATAATTAAAAACAGCAACATAATCAGCATGCTAGAAAAACAGCAATAACTAGATAGCACCCCAAACTTAAACTCCTCTGAACATTCTCTAGGAGATACATGTTGTTAGTAAATTCCATCAGTCAACAGGCTGATCAACTTATTGAGACGTATCCAGTGCCCTGGAGGTCAATGGAGTCTCTGCCTTTTTTTTTTTTTTTTTTTTTTTTTTTTTGTGGTACGCGGGCCTCTCACTGTTGTGGCCTCTCCCGTTGCAGAGCACAGGCTCCGGACGCGCAAGCTCAGTGGCCATGGCTCACGGGCCCAGCTGCTCCGCGGCATGTGGGATCTTCCCGGACCGGGGCACGAACCCGTGTCCCCTGTATCGGCAGGCGGACTCTCAACCACTGCGCCACTAGGGAAGCCCCGAGTCTCTGCCTTTTGAACGAGGGTAGATATGGTATTTCATAGGGTGAGCGCTTTGGCTAGGAATATCCTTTCAAATATAGAACTTTCCTCTAGTGATCTCTAAAATCAGTAGCACCCTGAGGAAAACAAGTGGCATCGTTGCTTGGTAGAATAATACAACCCTTTCCAATTGTACCCAGAATTACTCGGGAAGTGTGGCTTCTGTTGTGTTTGTGAGGCATCCACGGCTGGAGAAACTTCAGAGAAACAGCTGCTCCATAGACAGCTGGAGCCAGCTATCCCTCTGTTCTTCCCCTCTCTCCCCCTCACTCTCTCAGCAACTTCTCATGGAAGGCTTGGTATCCCTGGAAGATTTTCTCTCCTAGCTCCACCATGAGTATCTATTGAAGTTTATTTCCACCTTAAACTCTATGTGCCTTAATAAAATTCAACCACAGCTCCCAGTCACGTTCAAAGTTTAAATATCTTGGTTCTTGGTTTGTTTCATGGCTCTATTCAAGCACAAGCACTGGTAGAATTAATGAAAGAATTGCTGACGGAGAAGAGGCAAAAAGGACAAAGTATCTTCCTGTTGGTTCCCACTTATGTACACCTAAAAAAAAGGTACACTGCAGGGTAAACCGGGCTCATGCATTACTTTAGTTGCCTGAGGCAATAATGACCCATTTGCTCTTTGTATGGGAACAGGGCTGATCTTTCGTCCACATTTATTGCAGACAGAAACCAGAAGGCATATGCTCTTGCAACAAAAATATATCATGTCACTTCCACTTTCTCTAATAGTTGTAAAGCAGAGTCTGGAACCTGGCTGAGTCAGAGAACAAGAATCTTTAGATGCAAAATAATGAGCCTATTGAAGTTCCATCTTCATGAATTAACATGTAAAGGATCAAAACGTGTCAAACTTAGTGGATGTGGATTGCTTGTTTTTAATTAAAAACATTGATTGCCCCAGAAATATGATTTGGTGTTCAGAGGGAATTTTTCCCAAATGGAGCCCTGCAACTTAGAAACATTAGTTGGCTCTGGGCTTTCAGTTTCCTTTCGTTCTGCTTGCAGCTCTCTGTAGTAGAATATCATGCCTGCTAAGAGCCCCTGACATGGTGCATTTCTGGTGCAATAAGCAAAGCTAGATAAAATTGTAGATTGAGATAAGATTAAAACAAAGTTCAAATATTATATGTAAAAACTGAAAAGGACACTTCTCTTTCACAGTTGCTCCCTAGGAAGGAATTGTGATTCCCATTCACTCCAGTTTCCATAGCTTTGTTTTCTGGGACACAGTACAGAGTGTATGACATTCATGGACAGAAATGGTGGTGCTCAAATGTACAACCTTGAGACCATTTAATGTCAAGTTCAGCTTCAACTTAGCACTTGTCCCCATTCCTCTTTTCTCCTTTACACCATTTGTTTACATGCCTCTATCTTCTATTAAATTTTAGAAACCTAGACCATATTTTTATACATCTTTAGGTATCTTCCAACGTAGCCCCTAACACAGTGTTCTGTAATCAGTAATAGTTCAATAAATATTTGTTGGAGACAGAAGTAGATGACAGTGTTTCCCAAAGTGAGATACATGATATGATTACAGACTATAACCAAATGAATCTCTTTATCTTAATAATAATGTAATTATATATGTTCATTATTAAACATCACATACCTCAGATTTATAACTTTCACAATGCATTTATGACAAGTTAAAATAATATAACGAATTATTTGAAGAACAAATACTAACAATACTGAATAAGGACTAAGATATAATTTATGTGAATATGACAAAGATTGTGACACTGGTGTGTATGAGAAGCGATGATATGAGGAAACTAAGGGATCTGTAACTATCCAGTATTTATTATTATCAGTGAATTTTAATGGAAAAAATAAAAATGTTGAAGTCAATTTCAGAGCAGGGAATAGAACCCAGAAATCTTAAATGATGTTGGAACTTTGAGCCTGTAACTACTTTAAAACGAGACTTTCTCATCAAGAAAAGCAGCTGATTAGACTAACCTGAATGGCCTTTTCTGTGCCTCTAAGTCCAAACATAAGAGCCAAACGAGTGTATTTAATAGCGTCCATGTGCATTTTCAAGAGCCATTTCGGGTTGCCTTGTTGTTTTGTCTTTTCTCTAAGTAACCTCTCTTTGTTCGCTCTTAATTCATACAACATGGCTGTGCTCCAATTTGCTGCCGACCACAATATGATTTGTCTCTTTATCATATAGGCCAGAATGTGAAGATAAACTTCATTTTGGCTCTGGCAAGTCAGATCTTCATATGCTGTGCCTCCCTTAGTAGTAATTCAAACAGGTTTTAATGTCCTTCCAGAGTATGTGAATGTAGGTGCTTTCTACATTTTTTTCACCTGTGGAAACTACAGTTTTAGATAATACTTTTATCTTGGTAAATAACACATTTTATATGACCACTTTGTGCTCCCATATGTTACTCATGATGATATCTTTCTATTAAGGACTTCTTGAGCACTTACAGCCCTGCTTCATCAATAAACACAGATTTATATTGTTTCCATGAGTTCTAAAGTAGTAAATTTTCTCTAAACAAGGCTTATGGTAAATATAATTGAATTATAGATTGAAATTACATATTTATAAAGGTACCATGTTACTGGAAGCCCATGCAAAATGCAATTGATGATCACTAATAGAGTATTTCCCATTAGGTACAGCCTTGCCAGCCTGTATTTCTGCCTGATCCTAATGCTGATATTCTCTGCTTTCCTATATATAATTTGCAGAAAGTGAGACTTTTAAAATTCAATGGCTTGTATTTTTCCTTTATGTTTCATCTTCTTCTCTGACTTTTACTTCTTTAACATGTCACTCTGTGGGATGTGTTAGTATGGATGATTAGAAAAAGATTCCCTCCTGCTACATTTCAAGTCTGTTTAAACTATAAAATGAATAGACAGTTTTATTTCATTCCTTGCGTGAAACAGTCTAATATGAAATGTAATTGCTCTAGTAATGCTTGAAGCTGGCCTCTGGGGAATGGTGTTTGAAGATCTCAGTGGGATATTAATTCAGTTGAAATTGTCGTATCTTTCAGGTCAGCCCCTAACTTCCCCGTTTTTCTTTAGTGATATAGTATGACACCATGGAAGTATGTTCACAATCAAATTTATTCTTCTAAGCAGATGATACAGCAAATCTTGTATTCACCTCAGTCAGCTGGCATGAGCTAAGCAAAGTGCCTTATTAGATGAAATGTTCCCAATTACTCAGTGGATTAATATAAATCCGTTTATCTGAACCCACAGCTGGCAGTGTAAACTCTTTCCTGAGTTCATTGCTAACACTCTAAAAGGAAGGTCACATTGCTGAAGGGGAAAAAAATAAGAAAAAGAATAAGCAATTCAGTTCTTTCAGACCAGTGGGGCATGCTTTTGTACAACCTGGCAAAACAATCAGCTAGAGACCTGATATCCTAAAAGAGGGTGGAATGGTCTTCCTAAGTACCCAGTAACAACTGAAAAAGCATTAGGGGATCACAAGGAAATACCTCCTTGAGTATTCAAATATCACTTCCTGCCTTAAAACCTTGAGACCAGCAACTCAGAACCCCTAAATAGTCATTTTTCAAATTGATTTAAATGTCTTACTGTTTTTTTTCATTTTGGCAGCCAAATCCCTGTCATAAGGAAAACACACACTAATGTAGTTTCTACCATGAACCAGGCATTGCGTTAGGCATAATCACATATATTTTCTTATTGAACCTATTTAATTACATTGTGAATAAACAATTATTATCCATATTTTTCAAGTGAGGCAACTGAAACTCAAGAGATTAAGTAATTTTTCCCAAGGTCACGTAACAGACAGGTAGAGAAATTGGGGTATTTTTAACATAGACAAGCATGGCTCTAAGGCCCATGTCCTTTGTACTGTATCATGCTTCTCAAAGTACATGGTTGATCCCTATAAAATTGCTGATTTTTTAGTCAAAACTGATAGAACATTTTCAACTACATATGATTCGCCCTGGGGAATTTGAGTTGTTTGACTTTAGAGGATGCACTTATGACTTCACGGTTTTCATGGCAACAAAGAGGGGCTCTGAGTTTGAGGGACCATAAAATTTCAGTTAGTAGTTTTGGAGAAATTTTGAGTACATTTAGTAGAATGACCTGTATGCCTTTGACCAGAGAACAGACCAATGCTTCCCAAACTTTAATGTATATACAGTCTCCCAGGGATTATGTTAACATGCAGAGTCTGACTCAGTGGGTCTGGGGTAGGGTCTGTAAATCTGAATTTCTAACAAGCTCCCAGGTGACGCCAGTGTTGCTGGTCTGAGAACCATACAGTACTTTGAGTAGCAAGGGATTAGACAACTCTTCTTAAAAATGAGCATCCATTCTTCAAGAATTATCTGGCACCTCTAGCAACTGTTTCTAGCCTACAAAGTCACTAAGAGTCGTTTGTGCTATGCCTTGCTTTCCAAAGCCAAGAAATGGGAGCTCTAGGGCTAGGAACAAGCGTCATTGGGCTCTCAAAGAATCATCATAGCACATGCGCTGGCTTTGCTCTCTTCCTCATTCTGTTCGGAGTCTCTTCCAGGCCTATTTAGAGAAATGTGTCCTTCATCCTAAGAGAGATACCACCAGCTCTGTGACCAATTGTTAGTTGTAAGCAGTGAGAAAAAGATAAGTTCAAGAAATTCCAGTTATAGTTAAATTAGGCAAATTAATTAATAAATTACTGATCTTGGGAAGCTATGTTATTAACTCAGTAATAAGGGCACTGTGAAAATTAAGACAAATTATGATTACTTTATAAAGACTGTAGATTACCACTATCTTTGGCTGAATAACAAGCCACCCTAAATTTTAATGGCTTAAAATAGTCCATCTTTATTACTGCTCAGAATTCAGTAGGATATGTGGGCTGGGTCAGCTGGGGCTGAGTGGTTTCGGATGGCCTCACTCATAGGATGGAGACCTCAGCTAAAACTTCTCTGTCAGTGGCTGGGACCTCTCTCTTTGTGGTCCCTCATCTCCAAGAAGCTAAATTGGGATTCTTTGCATGATAGTCGCAGGGTTCCCAACAGCAAAAGAGAGGAAGCCCCAGTATGCAATCCCACTGTATGCGTTTTCTTGCATCCTTTTTACATACATGCCATTGTCAAAGCAAGTCACAGCCAAACTGAAACTCAAGAGATGAAGAAGCAGACTTTACAACTTCCTGTGAAATACTGTCAGCATTTTCTCAGTTTAGCTCACTTGGTTCTCTGGCTTTAATTAGTTCCATTCCACCCACAGATAAAGTAAACCTCTACCCATTCCAGTGCCCCGAAAAGTGTCATCTAATGAGTAGATAGTTCTAGATCCAGAGGAGCCTCCTTGGATGGAGTTCTCGATCCAGAAACCTGTGAACTTAAAAGACAAGTTATATGCATCACACACATCCAACATACAGTGTTGACACAGAGAGAGGTTAGCTACAACAGATACTGCCGGTCAAAAAGAAGAGCATGACAGTCACTGATTTGTAGCAGTTCTGAAATCCAGCCTGTTCCAGGGGCAGAAAATGTTTCCTGATTGGAGACCACTTCTTGTCCTTAGGAGAGCCTCCTCAGTACCACAGTTCCGTACTGCTTTGGGCTTCATCCTCTGGCTTTTGACTCTGCTCTCTGAGATATCCTTCCTTTTGCACCAAAAAATGGTCTATATTTGCAGCTGAGAAATTTTCTCACTCTGCTTCTTATGAGTAAAAAATTTAAGGGCCACATGGCCATTTTTGTTTTCATTTTGAGTTGTGTTTATGTTTTTAGTCTAAGATTGGTTTCTTATGGATCTGATTCAGGCCCATTCCACGCCCTGAAAGCCACATTTTCATTTCTTTTAAAGACAAGCCTCTTTCTACTCTGGGCCAGGCGTCACATTGGCATGGTGCAGCAACCTTCGATTCATAGGCCTTTAATCTAGCTGAGTCTTTCAGAGGACTTTAACAAGGGAGTTTATAGTGGATCCTTGATTTTGCCTCTGGCTCTACATCTTGTCTCGTGTTGAGAATTCTTTTTTCTAAGCTAGGGAGACTCATTTGTTTTCCAACCGTGCAAACAATGGCTCCTCTCCTCTAAGTTCTTCTTGCAATCTGAATAGTTCTTTCTTCAGCTTGTATACAACCATACGCACCCACTGATACTTTCTTTTCTTTTTTTTTTTTTTTTTTTTTTGCGGTACGTGGGCCTCTCACCGTTGTGGCCTCTCCCGTTGCGGAGCACAGGCTCCGGACGCGCAGGCTCAGCGGCCATGGCTCACGGGCCCAGCCGCTCCGCGGCATGTGGGATCCTCCTGGACCGGGGCACGAACCTGTGTCCCCTGCATCAGCAGGCGGACTCCCAACCACTGCGCCACCAGGGAAGCCCATCCACTGATACTTTCAACATTCTGTTTGGAGATTTCATTATCCAAAATCCAAAAGTTGCTTAGGTACACTTTCTGTCTTCCAAGTTATTACAGGCAATAGTTTTGCCAGTTGTTTTGTTGCTTTATAACGTGGGTTGCTATTTTTCCAGTCTGTTGTAGACATTTCCATGCCATTTTTCCAGACTTCAGTAAGCATTTCCCACCCATTGTTCTATCTAGCTTACTAACAATTTATTCACAGCTTTTCCAGCTTCTTCCTGCTTCCTGGTTCCAAATCTAATGCCACATGTCTTATATTTTGTTTGGCAACACTGAGTTTCTAGGTATGTCTCTATCTTATCTTTTGCTGTATAGAGAGTTACCCTAAGACCTAACAACTTCAAACAATATATGTTTATATTTATTCTTTTGCAATGTTCTGTGGACTTTCTGGGTAGTTCTCATGGTCTGGGTTCTCAGCTGGATGGTTGAGAGAACGTGAATATCTAGGTATTTCCACATGATTTCTCATTCGCAGAGGGCTAGCCCGGGCTTCTGCCTGTCATGGTCTCAGGGTTCACAGTAGCGAGAGTGGGAAAGCCGCGAGGTGATAGTGTTTATCAAAATATTGCTTGCATAACATTTGCTAAGGTCCACTAACCAATTAAAAACACATGGCCAAGCAACAATTCTATAGGTAGAAATATAGACTCTACATCCTGATGATTGGAGCTGTGAAATACTGTGGCTTTTTTATTTTTCAAACTGATACTCTAGTACCCAAAGAAACATAATTTTAATTTATTAGAAAACCATTTGGACAAATAAAAATCCATTTATTTACATGGAATATGTCAGACTTGGCATTTCATGAAACACATGCAAATATATGCATATTCATATGCCTATTTAAATAAGTGGATACTGATATACACATGTATCCATACATATACTATATATATATATACCTATATAAAGTGTGTAAGTATTCCTAAATCAGATGACTTCTTCTGAATAAAAAAGCATGGAACTCATCTTTCTTTTAAAAATCCTGTTACTTTTTTTTTCTTCATTTTATTTTACAGTTAGAATAGTACTCTTTATCTGAATTCACTTCGTTTGACTGAGGACCGTTTAAGATGATAATTTAGTTAGTCAAAATCATACTGTTTATTTATATATTTTATTTAACATCCACATTTCCATGTATCCTATAAATCAAACTCTCTTTTTGTATACATGGCTACATGATACATTCCATTTTTTTCATTCCATTTTTAAAAATAGTCTTTTAAGAAAAAGTTCCTGTAATTGGTACAGTATATACTTTTGGAATTTAAATTTAAGTTAGGTTGAGTGTTAACAAATGTAGAATTAAGTTGTTACCTTTAGTTAGGAATTGGTATACAAATACCAACACCCTGTTTTCGTACAGTACTCCTACACACAACTGTGTCTAACTTCTCCTATTCTAGAGGCTCTTCTGTTTACCTTCCCAAGGGAACAAGCCTCCAGAGTTCTGCTGAAGTAGAGGAGGGATGCTTGCTGGACTAATGGAACAGAGAGTGGGGATAGGATTAGAGACGGGCAAAGCCCACTAAGGACCTTCTTGGTTTCAGCTAAATATTCAGATTCACAGGACTACCACTGTGTACGGCCCCGGGCGTCCCCGGGAGTCCCGACCAGCAGGACAAATCCTTGTGAGTCCGAGGAGGAACCTGTGGGGGTTGAAAAAAGGGGGAAGGGCAGGAGACGCGAAAGAATGGAGGCAAGACAAAATCCTGATCAAGCCTCAAACTTTTATTGCTGCGGTAGCTGTATTTATACACTGCAGAGAAAGGGGGGGCGGGATTCAGAATGAGGGAAGTACTTGGCTAATCATCATTGGTGCTGCGTGCGCGGGCTTTCATTTTAGGCGCGAACTTCTATCTCATAAATCAGGAAGAGAAGCAGGGTGTCGGCCATCTTCTAATGGCGAAAACTTCTTGGCTCCCAACATACCACAGGCCACCCTAGGACTGGACTGCTCAGAGAGAGATAGGTGAGAATGACAGCTTTATAGGGGGACAACAACAGGCATTCCTTTGAAAAGTTCTTGCAGCAGCCCATGTGGTAGTTCACAGAACCTCCCAGTAGCTGTCCTCATCTTAGATCACAGCTTGACGGCTGGGATGTGAGTTCACATCAAGAGGTGCAGGAGTCACTCGAACTTAAAAGATTCATGTCCCACAGAAGTTAATATCTCTTATAAGAATTCTATACACATCAATTCCAGAGACTGCACAGAAGACATACCAGTTACAAGAGCCACCACACAGGAAGGATGAAAGTTACATTCAATCCAGATGTAGTATATCAGGTGACATTTTCGTTGTAAGCAATACTGCCTGATAATATGGTTAACATAGCATTTTTTATCAGTTACCAGAGGAACAAAGTTAGAGAGCTAAATGAAGTTCAAATTCTCAGGCCCAAAGAACAGATTTTGTTAAGTCTTTTTTCACACAATCTAATTGCTTCTTTTAATTTATTATTATTAATTTTTAAAATTAATTTATTTATTTTTGGCTGCATTGGGTCTTCGTTGCTGCATGCCAGCTTTCTCTAGTTGCAGTGAGCAGGGGCTACTCTTTGTTGTGGTACAAGGGCTTCTCATTGCGGTGGCTTCTCTTGTTGCGGAGTATGGGCTCTAGGTGCACGGGCTTCAGTAGCTGTGGCTCACGTCTAGAGCACAAACTCAGTATTTGTGGTCCACGGGCTTTGTCGTTCCGTGGCATGTGGGATCTTCCCGGACCAGGGTTCGAACCCATGTCCCCTGAATTGGCAGGTGGATTCTTAACCACTGTGCCACCAGGAAAGTACTAATTTTTTATTATTAATGAAACAGGAAAGAAAGAAACACATGAATAGAAATGTGGGGAAGGAGGCAGTTTAACATGGTGTGTAGATAAGGGAATTTCAGTCTGTTTCTATACTCTCAAGGAAACATGAGGTAAACATACCATCATAGAGTCAGAATGGGGATGAGGTGTGGGATATTAGTGGTAGGAGGAGAAAGTGTGAAGTAGGCCATTTTATGAGTATTTGATGATGACCCCAACAAAAAATGTTATGTTCAGGATTTTTTTTTATTAAAAAGTATTGATGTATTACTTAGGATAGGCTAAATGCAATAACAAATAGACTCCAAAGTGTATAATGGTCCCAACACAATAGAAGTCTATTTCATGTTTATGTAACAGTATTAGGCTGGAACATAGGGTGGTGGGGTGACCTTCCTCCATGGAGTCAATTTGAGACAAAGCGTCCTCCACCTTCAACACTTGGCTTCCAAAGTTGGAAGGTCCTCTTTCTTCTAGTCAGAATGAAAGAGCGTAAGGGGAGTTTTGTTTGAGGTAGGTCTAGAAGTGGCATCTGTCACTTCTGCCCAAGTGCCATTGGCTGGAACTAAGGCAAATAACCACACTTAATTTCAAGAAGGCTAAGAAATGTAGTCCAGTTATGTGCCTACTATAACAAGAATAGATATTTCATTGAGCAGTAGTATGGGCATTTAGATTTTGGAAAGATTTCTATTATGTACATTCTATTAAATATAATATAAATGTTATTTTAGAATCCAAGGATGTGGTCCATTACTTTCAAAGAGCTTATTTGAAACATCTAATTCCTTACTAATTTCAGGTCAGTAAAATATTATTTTAAAAATAAGTAGCAATCATATCAATAGCATTGCATTAAGGACAATCTTTATGTCATTATTGTCGTGATTTACATGTATATACAAGTGTATACTCTTTTATATAAAACATACCCCTAGACTTTGCAAAACTGGCCATAACTCAATTACTTTCATAGTAAATGAGGTGTTCATCTTTACTTTTAAAGAGAAACTTATTCTTTTATCTCTATGGCTTATTTTCAGAGATATTTATTTTAAGTCAGGTACCAGAGTATTTTACTCAATTCTGCATGACACCAAATTACCACGTTACAGTGCACATGCCTTTTTTTTTTTTTTTTTTCCGGTATGCGGGCCTCTCACTGCTGTGGCCTCTCCCGTTGCGGAGCACAGGCTCCGGACGCACAGGCTCAGCGGCCATGGCTCACGGGCCCAGCCGCTCCGCGGCATGCGGGATCCTCCCGGACCGGGGCACAAACCCGCGGTCCCCTGCATCGGCAGGCAGACTCCCAACCACTGCGCCACCAGGGAAGCCCTACACATGTCATTTTAAGGGATCACAAGAAGCCAAATACGGAAGTAGGAACATCCAACTTATTAAAATGCTTCTGCTCCTCTGCTTGATGCTGACCGAGACTCTACTTTTTGGTTATCTTGCTTTTCTTAACAGAACATAGAAGCTGCAGGGGAGCTTAACAAATACCATTTTCACTTTAAAACACACTTCATGACACTAAAATAAAATAATAATTGGAGGATAAATCTTTATAACTCATATATTAAAATTAAACGTTAAAAATGTACCCTCTCTAAGGTTTATAAACGTGAATTCTTTTAATTTCATTATTAATTTTACCAGTTTTACACATATATGAGATGTCTTTGGCTTCACTTATGGTGGTTTAAAGTACAGCATTTTTTTTTCTTTTTAATAAAGGGACTTCTCAAAAATTAGAAGCAAAAAAGAGCAAACTCACTATTTGACAGCCTGTTCCATCCGTTCACATCTTTCTGTATTATTATCCTTTTGATCTAATGGGCTCCAGTAAAAGATGAAAGTTTGCGTGGTGTGTGAGCCAAACTTGCATTGCTGTTTTTAAGTTACAAAAGGATGAAAGGAAAATGCTGTTCTTACTCTTTGATTATTTTTGCATATGTGTAACTTAGAAAGTGACTGTAAAAATTGAAACTTTCCATGGGTCTAGTTTGCAAAAAGGAAGCCACTCATGGCCAATTTAGAAAAATAAACATCCAAATTCTGAATATTTGAAAAATTACTCCAAGGCCAGATTTGTGACATTTCAAACATTTAAAGTTGCCCTCATTGCTGATAGTCTTATCTATTGCTGAGGAAATTCACACCCGAGGCATAACTATTTCATACCTATACAGTGGTGGCGTCTTTGGAAATCTTTTTTTTTTTTTTGCTCTGTTTGGGGGAATAACAGTGAACCAAAGTGACTCAATTTCAACACTACTGTTTTGCACAATGTGTCAGTGTGTCTCTAATCTCTCAACTTCAGGAATGAAGATACGATTACAAAGGAGAGTAAATCTGGATATGTTGTTCAGACATACTTACTTCCTACACTTAAAAATTATAGCAGTGTACATCTGCTTAGACCCTAAAAATTACCAGGAAACCTATTTCTCACCAGAGGTTACAACAGACAAAATGTTCACATATCTAATTTTATTTGAGGAAAGAGAGAAGATTTGTTTTAATGTCACCTTAGCATCTTAAGCTAAGATGGGAAAATGCTTCTTTGCCAAGTGATGCTTTTCAGAATTTAATGCTAAAATAATATTATGGAATTAAAAGTGACCCTAAAGACTATCTTATAAAAATGCCCCACCCCTTTTGTTGATGACTAAAGTAAGACTAAGTGATAATATTAATTGAAGGTGATGAAAATCATATGTTTTAATTCAGTATAACAATAAAGATTGCCTGATGCAAGGTGTTATCTTGTGTGCTATGGCTTGCTGTGCTAGGTTTTAAATATTATAACATGAAAAGCACAAAATCTGAACATCACTTTCCTGAAATCATAAGCAGAGTGTCAAAAGAATTAGATTTCTGTTCACTTTTTCTTTTTGGGTGAGCGCTTCATGTTTATATAGTATAGAGATTATATATCTCCAAAACATTGCTCCCTTAAATTTTGGTCGTGTATCAGTTTCCTTGATCCTATAACGACATTTGATGTTGAACAAATGAACATGTCAAAGAAACTCTTCTTCATGATTCCAAGTAATCTAGGAACATATTATGTAAGAAAACATATTTTCTTCAAAATCTGCAGTATAAAAACAAATAATCCCACTAGTCAATATAAACATAAGGTAGAGGAGGCCAGTGAAAACGCTACCATCCACCAATCACCTCCTCAGAAGTTCTTCGTCCCACCTACCATATACTCCTGTCAGATAAATCTGCTTCCAGTCTCTCATGTCAATTCTTTCCCCTCCATCCCGCTACTTTCCTGTTCACTCAGACCTTCGTAATCTTTATTGGGCCTGTTTCTATTGCCTCCTAACAATCTGGCTCTACACCATTGCCAGAATGGTTTACATAAAATGGAACACTGACCACACCATCTTCTATTCTACTTACATACAAACTTTTTGAGGTTTTTACCATACCTAAAGAAATAAGTTCAGACTCCTTAACAGGGCACACAACATAACGTCTTTTATCCATTCCCTTCCTACCACTCTGTCTCATCTCTGATCACCGCTCAGTTCCCCTCTGTCAGCACCCAAAGCCACATGTTATCATGCCTGTTTTTATTGATCTTTTTATTTTGTATGCCAAACTGTCCTCCTCTCACCTCATCTGCTTTAAAAACCTCTAAAATTAAATTTTTAAGTTAACATCTCTAACACATCCCTGGCATACATAACCATCACCTAGACATATCTTTAGCTGGGGAGGAGAGTACATTATCTCAATACTTCTGCTATAATTTTGTGATTTCTCTTGAAGTCAAATTTATCATGCACCCTCATAAAACAGAGTAGACTTTGAATGAAAACAAAATGCCTGGTTTGTGTCAATGAGCTCCGTGTTCCACACCAACTCATGATTTTTTCTGCATTGAATCATGCTTGCTTTTAGAGGAATGGAGTCCTGATACTACCACCATGCAAATCATGTCTCTAGAATACATTGGATTCTTGCGGGATGCAATGACT
Organism: Delphinus delphis; assembly: GCF_949987515.2. Taxonomy (NCBI): domain Eukaryota; kingdom Metazoa; phylum Chordata; class Mammalia; order Artiodactyla; family Delphinidae; genus Delphinus; species Delphinus delphis. The sequence goes on along the minus strand of NC_082685.1, from coordinate 76,693,294 downwards.
TTTAGGCAACTCTAATGCTTTGGGGCAAATGCAGATCAGATATGCTGTTTAGCAATTGACTGATAATTCCCCTAACATGTTCAAGTGACTTGAGAGTTAAAGTAAAGGTATATGGCTTCAATACCAAGAAGAAAAAAAAATGGGTTTGACTATATCTAAGTCATATATTCTCATTACTTTTGGAAAAAAAGGCTTTGCATTTGGCAGATTTTTTCAGTTACACACTATAAAAGAAGAAAATGTTTTGCTCATCCTGGCAAGAACAATATTTTCCTTTTTAGATTTATTTTTTAAATAATTTGCTGATTGAAAAGTCACACAGGTAAATCATTTTCTCCAGAAGTAATGACATTCCCAGGCCAGCAGGCTTTAGTTCAAAATACTAAACCAGGCAGTGTCTGGAATATCCATTTCCAAATGGCATGCCAGTGGGATCAAACCCTGGCATATTCAACCTCTATTTGAATGAGTAACATACTTTTAAAATAGAACTGGCAAATCAAAACATTTAGAATTCTGACCTTGGCTTAGAGATATAATGACATGCTTGAGGTTGACTTTACTAGTTAATATGAAGCATCAACACCTGGCTGCATAGTAATTATCAAAGAAGATGAAGTTTAATTGCTGGAAAAACTACAGTGTTGTCCAGAAGCAAAGGCTATGATTTAAATGTATATTAGATGGCCTAGAAATGTGCATCTCAAAACTATACTGCCGGGCTTCCCTGGTGGCGCAGTGGTTGAGAGTCTGCCTGCCGATGCAGGGGACGCGGGTTCGTGCCCCGGTCCGGGAAGATCCCACATGCCGCGGAGTGGCTGGGCCCGTGAGCCATGGCCGCTGAGCCTGCGCGTCTGGAGCCTGTGATCCGCAACGGGAGAGGCCACAGCAGTGAGAGGCCCGCGTACCGCAAAAAAAACAAAAAACAAAAGAACTATACTGCCCACCTCACCTAGATTTTCTGTTGCATGAGTAGTTATTCACTATTTGGTGTGTGATTTTCTAACTGCATCCGAAATTCTGTAAGGTTAAGGAAATTAATATCTATTCTATTCTATAGCCTCTCTCCCTTCTTTCATTTAGTGTTTATTGAATGTCTGCTATTTTCCAAATAGCAATGCTGAAGGATGCAAGTACAAAAACAGCAGTGTTCCCTATTCTTGAGACTTTCACTCTAATGAGAAAAACAGATATGAAAACAAATAATTATAATGTACTAGGAAAAGCGGTGTACTACAGGCATATAAAGAACATTATGGGACAAGAAAGGCCTAGGAGTGATCCTGGAGATCGCACTGGCCTAGGAGTGATCCTGGAGATCGCTTTGGGCTTGGCCTTGAAGAGTGAGCAGGATTTAAATTAGAGCAAGGAGGGTAAGAACATGTCAGGTAATGGCAAAGGCCAGAAGGCCTTATGGGGCAGGGTATACTCACATTAGTGCTTGCCCCAATTAGCTTTGGCTGGAAGACAGTATATTCTCCAGAAATCTTACTATAATTCTATGACTTCTGTAAGTAACAGGAACAGAATAGAAATGTAAGTTCTGAGCAATATAATACAGCAGAAGTGTGTGTTTAAAGCAAGAAATTTTGAGCCAGACTGCCTGGGTATGGATTCCAACCTGAACACCTAAATACTGTCTGACTTTCAGCAAGTTATTTAAGTGCTGTAAGCTTCAGTGCCCTGCCCTGTAAATTGAGGAAGATATTAATAATTGCCTCATAAAAATTTTTGTCCGGATTAAATAATTATAACTTTCTTAGAAAAGTGAGGGACATGTGAGAACTTTCCATAAATGTTAGCATCAATTTTAAACAGTATTGCTGACCTGTAATTTTTATACCATACAATTCACCCATTTAAAATATGTAAGTCAATGATTTTAGTAAATTCAGAGGATCATGCAACTATCACCTCAATCTAATTTTAGAATATTTTCTTCCCCTCAAAAAGATACCTATTGAATTTCATTCTCTGTTTTTACTCTTCTATCTCCCAGGTCTACGTAAAACCTAATCTCATTTCTGTCTCTATAGATTTGCCTATTTGGGACATTTCGTGTAAAAGTCATTATAAAAAATGTGGTCTTTTGTGTCTAGGTTCCTTCTCGTAGCATAGTATTTTCAAGATTCATCCATATTCATTCCTTTTTATGGCTGAACTATATTCCATTGTGTGAAATGCCACATTATATTTATATATTCATGAGTTGATGGGCATTTTGGATGTTCTGTTTGTTGTACATTATGAATAGTGCTGCTATGAACATTTGTGTACAAGTTTTGCATGGACATATTTTTTCATTCCTCTTGGCTGCATACATAGAATATAATTGCTAGGTCACATGTTAACATTTTGACATTTCGAGCAATTGCCAAACTGTTTTCCAAAGTAGCTGCACAATTTTCTTTACCATCAGGAATATGCATGAAGGCTTGAATTTAACTGTATCCTCACGACTGATTGTTTCATCTATTTTTGTGAAAATTGCTGTTCTAATTTTGACAGGGCTTGCACTGAATCTATAGATGGCTGTGGGTAGTGTAGACATTTTAACAATATTAACTCTAATGATCCAAGAACATGGGATTTGTTTATTTTATTTATTTATTTTTTAATTTGGGGGGGGTTGCTTCTTTATGCTACACTAACATATAGTGTTGGGGTAGTTTGGAGGGTTCAAAGATAACTACCTTCAAGGAACTTGGAGTCAAGTGGAGGAGATACTAGTAACCGTAATTCAAGGCAGATAGAAGTGAGTGCTGAGTAAGTCAGGTTTGTTTTTGTTGTAAGTGACTAGATCTGGCTTAACTAACAAAGGGAATATATTTCTCACATAATTAAAGTAACTAGGGGTATCTTTATTTATTTATTTTTTAAACATCTTTATTGGAGTGTGTTAGTTTCTGCTTTATAACAAAGTGAATCAGCTATATATATACGTATGTCCCCATATCTCCTCCCTCTTGCGTCTCCCTCCCTCCCACCTTCCCTATCCCACCCCTCTAGGTGGTCACGAAGCACCAAGCTGATCTCCCCATGCGAGGCAGCTGCTTCCCACTAGCTATCTATTTTACATTTGGTAGTGTATATTAGTCCATGCCACTCTCTCACTTCATCCCAGCTTACCCTTCCCCTCCCCAAGTCCTCAAGTACATTCTCTACATCTGTGTCTTTATGTTTTTCATCAGTGTCTTATGATTGTTGGTGTATAGATCATTCATTTCCTTGGTGAAATTTATTCTTTAGTATTTTATTATTTTGAGGCTATTGTAAATGAGAATGTTTAGTTTTTTCAGAGAGTTTATTGGTAAAGAAACACAAATAATTTTCGTATGTTGATTTTGTATCATGAAGCTTTATTGAATTCATTGATGACTTTGAAGAGTGTTTTGGTGGAGTTTTTAAGATTTTTCTATATACAAGATCACATCATTAGCACACAGACACAATTTTACTAATTACTTTCAGATTGCTCACCTGATTGCTGTGGTTAGGACTTCAGGTATAATGCTGAATAGGAGTAGTGAGAGTGGGCACACTTGTCTTGTTTCTCATCTTAAAGGGAAAACTTTCAACCTTTCACCATTGAGTGTGATGTTAGCTGTGAGACTGTCATGTATGAGCTTTATTGTGTTGAGGTACATTCAGTCTACACCTACTTTATTAAGAGTTTGTGTCATAAAAGGATGTTGAATTTTCTGAATACTTTTTCTGCATCTGTTGAGATTATTTTATCATTTAGTCTATTAATTTCATTCTGTTAACCATCATTGCATCCCAGGGATAAACCCCACTTGATCATGGTATATAATCTTTTCAATGTACTGATTAATTTGGTTTGCAAGCCTTTATTATTTATTTATTTATTTATTAACATCTTTATTGGAGTATAATTGCTTTACAATGGTATGTTAGTTTCTGCTTTATAACAAAGTGAATCAGTTATACATATACATATGTTCCCATTATCTCTTCCCTCTTGCGTCTCCCTCCCTCTCACCCTCCCTATACCACCCCTCTAGGTGGTCACAAAGCACCGAGCTGATCTCCCTGTGCTATGCGGCTGCTTCCCACTAGCTATCTATTTTACGTTTGGTAGTGTATATATATTGAGAGTTTTTCATCTATATTCATTAGGGATATTATCTTGTGGTTTTCCCTTCTCATAGTGTCCTTATCTGGCTTTGGCATCAGGGTTATGCTGGCCTTGTAAAATAGGTTTGCAAGTATTCCCTGCTCTTCAAATTTTTAGAAAATTTTGAGAAGAACTGGCATTATTTCTTCTTTAAATATTTGGTAGAATTCACCAGTGAAGACACCTGGACCTGGGCTTTTTTTATGGGAGGAGGTTTTGATTACTGATTCAATCACCTTACTCATTGTGAGGCTGATCAGATTTTCTATTTCTTCATGATTCATTCTTGGCAGGTTGTACAATTCCTAGGAATTTATCATTTTCTTCTGTTTAATTTATTGGCACACACTTGTTCATAGTAGTCTCTTCTGATCCTTTGTAGTTCTGTGGTATAAATTATAATGTCTCCTCTTTCATTAATAATTTCATTTATTTAAGTCCTTACTTTTTTCTTGCTAAGTCTAGCTAAAGGTTTGGCAATTTTTTAAAAAACTAACTCCTAGTTTCATTGTATTTTTTTTTCTTTTTTCCCCTGTTGTTTTTCTATTCTCTGTTTTATTTGTTTCTGTTCTGATCTTTGTTATCTCCTTTCCTTCTTCAAAGTTTTGTTTTAGTTTGTTATTCTTTTCTAGTTTAGTAGACTTCTGGCTGCTCTAACATTTTGCTTGTATCATGGAGCTACCAGCCTTCTCTTCTTTTTTGAGTCTTTATTGAATTTGTTACAATATTGCTTCTGTTTTATGTTGTGGTATTTTTTTTTTTGGCCGCGAGGTATGTGGGATCTTACCTCCTGACCAGGGATTGAAACTGCGCCTCTGGCATTGGTAGGCGAAGTCTTAACCACTGGACTGGAAGGGAAGTCCCTACCAGCCTTCTCTTAATTGTTCTCTACCAAAACCTCCAATACCCTTAGGCATGAAGTTCTCCATGCTCTATTTCAAATAAATTCAGACTCCATCAATTCTACGGCCTGCCTTTATTCTGGACAGAACACCAGAACTACTCCACTGAAACTTGGTGGGTTGAGGGGGGAGCTAAATTTTTCTGAAGTGATATCTTCACTGAGTGGTTATAGGATGGGGGCAGTGACAACTTGTAGTCTTCTCAGTTTGACTCTTCTAACATGGAACTTCCACCCTGCAACCAATCTCAGGTAGAGATCACTGGGGCCTCTTTATTCTCACCCCACAACATTTTGAGTAGAGCTTCTGCTCCATGGGTAGGGGATAGATAGGGGAATGGATACCTAGTCCTTTCAGTCATACTTGGCTGGGGTAGACCTTCTGCAACAGGCAACAGGAGGGGATGAGAAAACCCAGCAGCCTGCCTTTGCGAGGGTGAAATCATATCCCCAAACTGGATAATGGGGGAGAGAGAGAGAGCGCTCCACCTTCTTAGTCCTCACCTGCTAATTGTAGAACACTCAGGGTAGAGCTTCTGTAACGCAAAGCTTGCAGAGGTGGGGGCATTTGTGGTGGTAAGGGATTAGAACATGGGTCAGTTATGTTCTACAGTTATGTTCTTACTGAGATTTAGTAGATTTTCTTTAATGATTGTTTCTCCGTTTGCTGTTTGCCCTTAGGATAATTTCCAGAGACTTTGAATAATTGCTGGTTTGCTTTTCTGTTTAAAATAATTTTCACAAGTAAAATTGTTTTGTTGAGGAGAAAGTCCACCAATCTTCATACTCTGCCATTCAGGAGGTCCTGCCTCCTTTAATTATTTATTTTTGCCAGTGCATTATTATTTTTTTTTTTACCTATTATGATAGAGCGTTAATCATTTAATTCCTTCTATAACTGTAAATCTTGCCATTTTTTTATAAGGAGCTGAATTTCCTCATGTCTGACAAGAACCTCTGTAATTAAAATAAAAAAAAAGTTATGTGGTCATATGTTTTGAATCTATCTTATAGGCCCCTATTGGATAATCAGATTTCTCATTAAAATATTCAAGAATCTAAGGAATCTTACACAGAGGAAAATAACTCTTCATAAACTATCATTTCCTAGAAGTGAGGCAGTGCTAAGCAAGAGCCTAGAGACAAGAATAGAACAAATTGTGTGATCTGGAAATTGGTGGCCATAGTGGAAACACAGATGCAGGCAGTAGATGCTAGGACACAACCAGGATCATGTGCAGAAATATCCATTTCAACTGAGGTCAGTGGAGGTGCATCTCTACCATGAAACATGAAATATATGTATCCTACGCCTAGCCACTGCCAGAAATTTTATGCCATCCCAAGGAGAAGGAGAGGGACAGTGAGGAGAAAACATTTTTCTGATCATGTACTGCCAAATAGACTTTTTTTTTTTAATTGAAATATAGTTGATTTACAATGATGTGTTAGTTTCAGGTGTACAGCAAAGTGATTCAGATCACTTTAGATTCTTTTCCATTACAGGTTATTAAAAGATATTGAGTATAGTTCCCTGTGCTATACAGTAGGTCCTCGTTGGGTATCTCTATATAGTAGTGTCCATATTTTAATCCCAAACTCCTAATTTATCCCTCCCCCTTCCTTTCCCCTTTGAGACTGGGTTTTAAACTAAAAATTAGTGAGTTACTTTGATTATGTAAGGTTAATTTTCCCATCTGACATGGACTGAATGTTTGTGCCCCCTAAAATTCTATGTTGAAACTTAATCCCCAATGAGATGGTATTTAGAGGGGCCTTTGGAAGGTGATTGTCATGAAGACAGGGCTCTCATGAATAGCATCAGTGCCCTTATAAAAGATACTCCAGATTGTTTCCTTGCCCCTTCTCCCATGTGAGGACACAGGGGAAAATCAGCAGTCTGCAACCCAGAAGAAGGCTCTCCCCAGAACTCAATTATGCTGGCACCCTGATCTCAGACTTCCCGACTCCAGCACTGTGAGAAAAAAATTTCTGTTATTTATAAGCCACCTAGTCTATGGTATTCTGTTATGTCAGACGTCCTTCAAGCATAGATGAATAAACCAGACCAAATTCAGTTCAGTTATATAAATAAAAGGAAGTTACATATTTGAACACTTGAATTTTGTGATTAAAAATTCATACCTCCTACATTATATTGCACTATTCCCGTGTAGGTGTCATGTGAAAAATAAGAAATACAAGGTGAAAAGAAAAATTCAAATAACATTATAATGAATGAAAATTTGCTCTCAAATTGCTCACACACACACACACACGCATGCATACACACACTACTCAGTTCAAATATACCCATAAGAAGTTGGCTTTCAAACTTCTCTTACTATCCCAGGCATTAACTTTAAATGACTGAAATTGTATATAATAATTCATAAGACCCCCATTAGATATCATTTATAACACTTTGGACAGATAAACTGGACCAAATTTTTCTTCTGAGTATTCTGCAAAGGAAATAAATGTTCTACAAAACAATATTACATAAGCAGACCACTTGGGAGATGTCTAAACAACTTAAGAGTATACAAATACTTTTGAAGCAGCACAAGATAATTTATAAGCTTTTATTTGTATAGGAATTGCTGAAAGTTATTGTAGAGGGCATTCATTTAAGCAAATCCCTTAGGACCATTAAAATGCAACAGTGAGATGAATTCTACCTACTGTACTCTGAAGGAAAGTGCAGTTGAGACACACAGCATTATGCATGACCCCCAATTCATGGCAAAACAGATTTCCATAAAGACTTTTGAGTTCTGCCTAATTCTCACATACATTGATCTTGTGATTTAACACATCTTTCATTTGTATCTGGCTTTAGTTACATTATTTTCAGTTTTTTCTCTGTACTTTCTCTTAGCCTTTGTATGTTTTATTCCTTATACCTAAATCGCCCAACCCCAGTATTTCTCTGAATTGGAAATTTCCAGATGAGGAAGACTGGTAAGCAATCCCTCTTCTGGGAACCTTTCTTCACAGGCCTTAGAAGACAGAAGCTTTCTTTCTTACCTGCTGTGTATCTCTGTGCAACAAAATTCTGTGCATGAAATAAAGGACTTGGCCATGTTGATATTATGATGCAATATTTTTTAATAGCCGTGAATACTGCATACCATGATACAATAGTATCCAGTAGGGTTGAAGTTAATAAAAGTGACACATAGCTACTTCACAATGCCAACAACTGCAGATTTCTTTCTTCTTTTCAAATGTATCTCCCAACTGGTGTCCTCTCAGAACTTTAAGGGAACTGCTCTGTAGGAATCTGTTCAGTCATTCTGACATGCTCTTAGAAAATAAGACTGATGATGATCAAATCTGCCTGCTGAATGATAACAGCAACCTCTGCCCATTCTCCAGAGGCCTATGGCCATCAGCAGAGGCGTTCTGCTTTATGAGCTATCAATAGTGTGTTATCCTCTAAGGTCAAATCTCGGGAAGATAGAACCACACCTCTTTCTCTTACACAAAGTGTATTGCATGGAGCAACACTAAAAATTATTCATAGAGGTCCAATGTCACATTAATAATATGAATTGAGGAACCCAGGAGGAAAGAGTTCTGTCATTTAACTTGAATGGGTTTTCCATTGCTTTGCAAGCATTTTAAGGTTGCTCGCTGTGCATTCCTTTCTGGGAATCATTTCATAGTTCTTGCATAATACATGATACATTTTCTAGATAAATTAAAGTTTGAAAACTATTTCTTGCATATATACATTTTTTTTCTTTATTAGTGCCAAGTTCTTCTAAACCAACTACTCTAAAATATCAATGACTCTATGTATCAAGGGGTTAATGTGATCAATATAAACTGTGGCGTCTCCTTGGCATATGTTCTAAACCTCTAGGGAGCTGTGCAGATTGGGGCTGTGAAATGCTCTTTGACTACTTCCTGTTTCCATACCTTGTGCAGTCTGTATTGAATTTTTAGAAAAGAGATAAGTGATATGAACTTCCAGGCTTATTCTAATTTCAAATGAATCTCCAATATAATGATGAGTCATTTATTACACAGCATGACCTCTAATAAACTTTTATATTAATACGGCAAAAAAATAAAAAAGTATGTCTAAGCTTCTATTAAGATATTGCCTATTAAAAAGCTCCTGGCATTGGGCAACTCGAATGGTTGACAACCTTCTCGTCTGCTTGCCGTACTTCATGTGGATCTTTCTATCATAAATAACAAAACACTGAAACTGTTTTTGAGGAGAAAAGAAGATGCACCAAATTTGTTGGCAATGCTTTCTTCAGATAAAACTGTTTTTTTTTAAAAATTTTATTGGAGTATAGTTTATTTACAACGTTGTGTTAGTTTGAGGTGTACAACATAGTGATTCAGTTACACATATGCATGTATTCATTCTTTTTCAGATTTTTTTTCCCATATAGGTTATTACAGAATATTGAGCAGAGTTCCCTGTGTTTAACAATAGGTCCTTTTTGATTATCTACTTTAGATATAGTAGTGTGTGTATGTCAATCCCAAGGTCCCAATTTATCCCCCATCCCCCACTTTTCTTCTTTGGTAACCACAAGTTTGTTTTTGAAATTTGTGAGTCTGTTTTTGTTTTGCAAATAAGTTCATTTATATCATTTTTTAAAATTAGATTCCACATAAGAGTAATATCATATAATATTTGTCCTTCTCTGTCTGACTTACTTCATTTAGTATGATCATCTCTAGATCCTTCCATGTTGCTGCAAATGGTATTATTTCATTCTATTTTATGGCTGAGTAATATTCCATTGTATGTATGTATCACATCTTCTTTAACCATTCCTGGACATTTAGGTTGCTTCCATGTCTTGGCTATTTGGAAATAGTGCTGCAATGAACATTGGGGTGCATATATCTTTTCAAATTATGGTTTTCCCTGGATATATGTCCAGGAGTGGGATTGCTGGATCGTATGGTAGTTCTGTTTTTAGTTTTGTAAGGAACCTCCATACTGTTCTCCATAGTGGTTGTACAAATTTACATTCCCACTAACAGTGTAGGAGGGTTCCCTTTTCTCCACACCCTCTCCAGCATTATTGTTTGTAGACTTTTTGATGATGGCCTTTCTGACCAGTGTGAGGTGATACCTCATTGTAGTTTTGATTTGCATTTCTCTAATAATTAGCTACATTGAACATCTTTTCATGTGCATCTTGGCTATCTGTATGTTTTCTTTGGAGAAATGTCTATTTAGATCTTTTGCCCATTTTTGATTGGGGTTTTTGTTTTTTGATATTGAGCTGTTTGTATATTTTGGAGATTGTTGGTCGCTTAATTTGCAAATATTTTCTCTCATTCTGTGGGTTGTCTTTTCATTTTGTTTATGGTTTCCTTTAATGTGCAAAAGCTTTTAAGTTTAATTAGGTCCCATTTTTAAATTTTTGTTTTTATTTTCATTACTCTAGGATGTGGATCCAAAAGATATTGCTGCGATTTATGTCAAAGAGTATTCTGCCTATGTTTTCCTCTAAGAGTTTTATAGTGTCTGGACTTACATTTAGACCTTTGAATCATTCTGAGTTTATTTTTGTGTATGTAGTTAGAGAATGTTCTAATTTCATTCTTTTACATGTTGCTGTCACGTTTTCCCAGCACCACTTATTAAAGAGACTATCTTCTCTCCATTGTGTATTCTTGTCTCCCTGTCTTAGATTAATTGACCACAGGTGCATGGGTTTATTTCTGGGCTTTCTATCTTGTTCCATTGACCCGTATTTCTGTTTTGTGCCAGTACCATACTTTTGATGACTACAGCTTTGTAGTATAGTCTGAAGTCAGGGAACCTGATCCCTCTGGCTCTGTTTTTCTTTCTCAGGATTGCTTTGGCTATTTGCGGTCTTTTGTGTTTCCATACAAATTTTAAGGTTTTTTGTTCTATTTCTGTGAAAAATGCCATTGGCAGTTTGATAGGGATTGCATTGAAACTCTAGATTGCCTTGGTTAGTATAGTCATTTTGACAATATTGATTCTTCCAATCCAAGAATATGGTATATCTTTCCATCTGTGTCATCTTCATTTTCTTTCATCAGTGTCTTATAGTGTTCAGAGTATAGGTCTTTTGCCTCCTTAGGTAGGTTTATTCCAAGGTATTTTCTTCTTTTTGATGTGATGGTAAATGGGATTGTTTCCTTAATTTCTCTTTCTGATCTTTCATTGTTAGTGTATAGGAATGCAAGAGATTTCTGTGTATTGATTTTGTATCCTGCAACTTTACTGGATTCATTGATACACAGAAAATGCTAAAGATGCTACCAGAAAACTACTAGAGCTCAAAAGTATTGTATTATTAAGAGGCAACGTTAAACATTTTATTTTTTAGGTTTCTGTATAAGTAAAAAATAAGGTACCTAGATAATTAGAAGTATAGATCTGTTATATGATACTGAAATATGTCATATAATGCTGTTTGTATTTCAGGCGATTGCCAGATTTAGTTCATAGGATGATAAGAGATTTTGAAACAGTCTGGGGACACTTAGCACATCACCACTCAAGCCTATATTAGTAAAGATCAACATGAAGGTTAAAAAAGTCCTTCAGATTTCTTTGGAAAGGATTGTTAGTATACTAGTTTCAGTGTACACACAATCTCTCTCACACACACACACACACACACACACACACCCACGGGAGAAGGGTGATTCTCCATCACATAAAGCCAAAAGAAGTGCTTAGAGGATTTCTCTTGCAACCTCTGAATTTTTGTGAATGTGTAGGTTGATACCTAAACATGTGTTGAGATCTAAAGTTAAAAGCCTTGGGATGGTTGGGACCTGGTTGTAGGGGATTAAAGAGAGGAGACAGGCAGCACTGGGAGCCAGCTGATCTTCCACTGATATAAGGGCAATATACGTCGTTCTGGTGAGCAAGATGTCTCCTTGTAAAAGGGAGCTGTGATAGTTTTAATCTATGGTCACAAATTTCTTTGGTATCTTCCAGTCAAGAAGTAATATATCCAGTCTCTTTGAATTTGTGTGGCTTATGACTCTTTTGATCAAAAGGATTTGGCAGAAGTGAAGCTATATGATGCCCTACGCTAAGTTATAAGTGCAATGCAGCTTTCAGGTTTCCTCTGGGATATTCCTTTTTTTTTTTTGAACCCTGAACTCCAAACAATTGCTCAGTCTTCAAGCCACATGGAATAGCTACATATAGGCATCCTTTTCAACAGCCACTGCTGAGCACACAGAAAGTAGGCAGCATCAATTGCCAGCCGGGTGAGTGAGCCATCCTGGACATCCATCCAGGTGAGTCTTCAGAGGGCGACTATCAGAGCCAGCATCTAACCACAGTTGCATAAAAAAGCCCAAGTGAAAACCGCCCAGCTGAGTCTTTTCCAAGTTCCTGATCCATAAAGCAATAAGCAAGATAAAATAGTTGCTTTAGACAGATCAGTTTTAAAGTAATTTATTATAGAACAATAATAACTGGACCACAAATCGTCTGAAATCTCAAGAGGAGGTTTTAAGATGGATGATAGTTTGTAGTTTTTATATTATACGGACTGGAAAAATTTTTTATTATTTCAAAAGTAGGGCCATTAATATATTGTTTGAGGATGTCAAGAAAAGCAGTGAGATTGTCTTAGATTTCATTCTGGGAGGAAAGGTACATCCCCTAGAGCTGATTAAAAATAGCAGATGTAAAAAATAATTATGTTCCTTCCTTCTAACATCAAGCTGAGTCCAGTTTACTTAATAAATCAGGTTCCAGCTCCATCATCACCATTACCTTTACAAGAAATTCATATGTTCTGATTAAGTTTTTAAAGGCCTCTATCAAAACATTTATTTTGGCATAAAGGAGGCATCTTCATAAGCCCTCCTTTACCCATTTTTAGTGATTATCCAGTTAACATTGGGTTAGTCACAGATGGTTCAATAAAAGACATCCTTTTGAAGGAGATGTCAAGTCTCAGGAAGCCAGATTCAGTGAATGCCTCAACAAAGAGTGGAATGGAAAGAATCAGGAGAGAAGAAAACCACAAAAAACAATGATTTTGTATTTTTCTAATTTCACTTACATACAGTAATTATCTTATACTTGAATTATCTTCTCTTTTTAGTGACCCATCTTCTTCCCTGAACTACTAAAACAATGCAGTTTAGGCTTCCACTGTGACTGACCCACAGTGGTGGAATCTCACTGGGCATGATTCACCCCCAGTATTCTCACACAGCTTTAGAAAACTTAAAATGAATTTCTCTTTGCTCTAAATTAACTTATAAAAATAATTATCTTTTGCTCCAGTGCCCTACATATATGATGCAGTGTAGTAGGTCATATTCTAAGGAGACCCCAGTGACTCACATTCTTCTACCATCTCTTCCATCCTGAGTGTGGGTGGACCCGTAAATATGTTGACATATCACTCTTGTGATAAGGTTTGTGAAGGGAGATTCTCCTTGGCCCTGACCTAATCAGGTGAGCACTTAAAGAAACAAGCTGCAAGAGGAATTCCATTTGAGGGAGATTCTCTGTCTCTGGCTTTGAAGATTCAAATACTGAGGCTGGAGGGGGAAGCAGGTGGCAAGGAATGTGAGCACCATCTAAGATCTGAAAGCACCCCAGCCAACACCCAGCAAGAAAACAGGACCTAAGCCTATAACCATAAGAAGCTGGTTCTGCCAACAGCCTGAGTTTGGAAGCAGGTTCTTCCCCAAAGTCCTGCTGGCACCTGATTTCTGCCTAAAACCCTGAGGCTCAGGCCAGCTACCTCAGGCCCAGACCTGCTATGTAAGTACTGTGAGCTGATAAGCAGGCATTATAATTAAACTGCTAATTTTGACATACCTTGTTCACAGCAATAGAAAAGTAATGTAGGCAAACATCATAATTCTACTATAATGCAGTTCTAGAAACATATAATTGTGTCTCAACTTTTTTTAGCATTAGGAATCACTTTTGTATTAGGGTTAATGAGATGAAATAAGGGCCAAGTACACCTTGATAAACTATTTACCATGGATCTTTGGGAATTATTAGCATTGAGTACATTTATCTATTTCTAACAACTTTTCTACCCCAAGAATATGCTTTATCTCACTGTCCTCTTTCATAAACCTTGGCATGTCAGCAAATAGACCACTTCGAAGAATTTTTTTTTTTTCCTTTTTGGATATAGTTGCTTGTAGTAGGCCCTTATGATCCTTTGTATTTTTGTGGTGTCTTTTGTAACTTCTCCTTTTTTCATTTCTAACGTTATTGATTTGAGCCCTCTCCCTTTTTTTCTTGATGAGTCTGCCCAAAGGTTTATCAATTTTGTTTATCTTTTCAAAGAACCAGCTTTTAGTTTCATTGATCTTTTCTATTGTTTTCTTCATCCATATGGCATTTATTTCCTCTCTGATCTTTATGATTTCTTTCCTTCTACTAACTTTGGGTTTTGTTTGTTCTTTTTTCTCTAGTTGCTTTAGGTGTACAGTTAGGTTGTTTATTTGAGATTCTTCTAGGTAAGACTGTATTGCTATAAACTTCCCTCTCAGAACTGTTTTTGCTGCATCCCATAGGTTTTGGATCATCATGTCCATTTTCATTTGTCTCTAGGTATTTTTTTATTTCCTCTTTGATTTCTTCAGTGATCTATTTGTTGGTTAATAATATTGAATATATTGTTTAGCTTCCATGTATTTGTGTTTTTTACAGTCTTTTGGTTTGTTTCTTTTTTTTTTTGTAGTTGATTTCTAATCTCACACTGTTTTGGTCATAAAAGGTGCTTGATATGATTTCAATTTTCTTAAATTTACTGAGGTTTGCTTTGGGGCCCAGCATGTGATTTATCCTAGAGAGTGTTCCATGTGCAAAGAATTTAAATAATAATGCTGGCCAAACTCACCAAAATACACTGGTTGCTTCTTCTTTGGGCAGAACTTTTGTTTCAACTTATACTCCAATGGGACATGAGTCTCATCCTCTTTCCTCTTTTGTAATATTTTTCTCCCTAAATGTTATTTGCTCTTTTGGAAAGGTGCATTATTCATATACACATCTTTGTGTCTCCCTTTGGTTATATATGAACATTCTGATACTATTGTCCACTTCGATGCTTGCCAGTCTCCACACAGCCATTGGCTGAGTTTCCAGAGGGTATGGTCCAGGCCTCTCAACAGCCCCATTCAGTAAGTGACTAAATAAGGTTCCCAGGGAACTCCTTTACTCTTTATGAAAACACTTTCCTCCCCTCAGAGGCTTAATACCTTTGCTGTTGCCAAGTGTGACCATGCCCTGAGGTTAACCACTGAGGAGCAAAGAGCCTCTATGTGTCTGCTGTTGACAACTCTATCATGTAGGGCTTCTCTACAGGTAATGGTGGCAATAAAAGTAGCATCCATCTGGCAAATGACCAAAAGAATGATACAAGCCATTTCTATAACTCTTCTAGCTAGGAAGTGAAAGGATAGACTGAGGCTTCAGGCAGAGGACTTAGGCATGACAGAGACGATCTGTGGTGTCACACAAACCAATTCTACAACATCCCAGTGCTCATCACCTTACACATGAATATCTATAAAAGACCATCATTACCTATGCTTCACCTCATAGTTGACACAATGAAAACAAGAAACACAGCTCACCCTGTGGTCACTTACCAGAGGATTCTTCCTTAGCTGTATCTCTTATACCCTTTAATCCAAATCAAACCTCCATCCCTCCTCAATCTCTCAAATTTTTCCATAGTGATCTCTAGAACTCATGGTCTGATATTATCTCATCTTAATATTCTCAATTTCTTCTCTGAATGAACCCAATGCCTTCCAGTTTATGCAGAGATTAACTTGAAATTTATCACACAGCTAAATGTAAAAGGTGCTACTATAAAATTTTTAGAAAAAAATAGGAAAAAGTATTGCTACATTTGGGTTAGATAAACAATTATTAGATACAAAAAAAGTGAAAAATTGGATTTCATAAAATTATAAGTTTTGCTCTTTGGAAGACACTGTTAAATGAAAGAAAACAAGCCAAACACTAGAAGAAAATACTTGCATGTTACATATGTGACCAAGGACTTGTATTCAGCATAAAGAGCTCTCAAAACTCAACAATAAGAAAACAATACAATAAAAATGGGCAAAAGATTTTAACAGACACTTCACCAAAGTCATACAAATGGCAAATAAAATAAGCACATGAGGGCTTCCCTGGTGGCGCAGTGGTTGGGAGTCCGCCTGCTGATGCAGGGGACGCAGGTTCGTGTCCCGGTCCGGGAAGATCCCACGTGCCACGGAGCAGCTGGGCCCGTGAGCCATGGCCGCTGGGCCTGCGCGTCCAGAGCCTGTGCTCCGCAACGGGAGAGGCCACAACAGTGAGAGGCACATATACCGCAAAAAAAACTAAAATAAGCACATGAAAAATTCTCAGCATCAGCAATCATTTGGGACATAAAATTCACATACACACAATAACCTGTATGCAAATATTTTTAACAGCTTTACTCAGAATAACTTGAAACAATTGAAAAGCCCTTCAACTGGTGAATGGATAGACAAATTGTGTGGTATATCCACCCTACAGAGCAATGAAAAGAACAAACTCATTACATGCAATAACATATAAATCTCAAATACATTATGGTTAGTGACAGGAGCCAGACCCAAAAGATTACATATTCTTTGATTGAGTTTATACAACATTCAGGAAAAGGCAATTTTTTTTCCATTCTTATTGAGAAATAATTGACATACATCGCTGTATAAATTTAAAATGTACAGCATGATGATTTGATTTACATATATTGTGAAATAATTACCACAATAGGTTTAGTTAATATCCATCATCTCATAGAGATACAATAAAAAGAAAAGGGGAAAGAAATCTCCTCGTGATGTGAACTCTTAGGAGCTACTCTCTAAACAACTTTCCTATATATCACACAGTAGTGTTACTTATAGTCATCATGTTATACATTACAACCCTTGTACTTGCGTATCTTATAACTGGGAGTATATACCTTCTGACCACCTTCCTCCAATTCTCCCTCCCCCCACACACAGCCTCTAGTAACCACAAGACTAATCTCTTTTTCTGTGAGTTTGTTGTGTTTTTTTTTTTAAACAAAAATTTAGATTCTACATATAAGTGAGATCGTACAGTATTTGTCTTTCTCTGTCTGACTTACTTCACTTAGCATAAGTAGAAAAGGCAAAATTTTAAGAGAAAAGAATAGATCAGTGTTTTCTAGACATTAAGGGTGGGAAAGTAGGTGACTAAAGATGGACAGGGTAAGTGAATAATTTGGGTGTGAGGGAAGAGTTCTGCGTATTGAATGTGGTGTTGGTTTACACAACTGTGCATTTATCACCGTTCATACAACTGCTCTCCTATATTAATACTATGTATTTGTGTCATCTGTTTTTTTTTTAAAGGTTAGACTATAAACGTCCTGCATAGGTCTTTCATTTACCTAGAGTTTCTACTTATTTGTTATGTTTTCTTACTGATTAAAGAAACTTGTGCTTCTGTATAATGTAACCTACTTTATGAACATGAACTTATTTTCTGGAACTTATGCATGGAAATAATCTTGGAATTTATTTTAATTCCTGATCTAGTTTAATTATTGTTTCTTGTTGCCCAAGTCTCTTGAAACACTCTTACTTAAATCTCTTTATCAGTTTTACTGAAGTTGAGATTTCAAAATTGATTCAAAGGAAGTAAATTGTTAAAAAATACAACTATTGTCTCATGCTCTTGTTTAATGATTTAAGGGTGAATAATACAAGTTTATTTCTCCTGAAATATTGAAGGCACTGCTACATTGTATTCTGGTATCTTTTGCTAATTTAATATCTTATGAAAGATTTTCTGCCCTTTTTATGAAATCTGTACATTCTTTGTTCTATATCTCTTTCAGAAGTTTTTTATTATCTTCTTTACTCCTTGTGTTCTACAGTTTCACTCTGATATGTCTAGATGTGGATCTTTGTCACTCATTGTACTAGGCATTCAGTAGATGTCTTCAAGGTTATGAAACTTTTTTCAGATATGGGAAATTTCTTTGTTATTTCTTTGACTTCTTCTCCCAGTCTCACAATACATCTTAATTTTCTTTGTTCTCTCTTTTTGCGAAAGCTATTAGAAGAAGGTTAAATTTCATGTATTTTCTTGTGTTTCTCATATTGATTTATATGTCCTAACTTTTCTCTTAGATTTTTCATCTCTGAAATTTTGTTCTTTGAAATAAAAGATTTGCTTGAGTCTCTTTTCTAGGTCTCCTATTAAACTGTTTCATTTTGGCAAACACACGTTGGATTTCCAGGAATTATATTCTTATCCTCTGAGTATTCTATTTACATAATAGCTGCTAAAAATTTTAATACCTTTTCAAAAATTTCTATCACAGTATTAATCAGAATTTCCCTGAATTATTCTTCTCCATTAGCTTAAATATATAGTTTTCTTCAAGCATCATTTTTCAATTTGTTTATTTTACTTCTTATCTTTGGGCAGATTGGTTTGTCTCTAATCTCAGGCCATTCTGGTTTTCTTCTCATGTCTACAAAGAGAAATTTGATCAGTCAAGAAAAATCCTCTATTATTGCTCAGCTTCTTGTCTGTGAACAGGAAGTACTGACTACCAGACTATACTTTTTCACTAAGTTTTGATTTGGAAATTATGTCAAGGTAATAAAACTTTGTAAAAATAAAAATGGTACGCAGAACACCCTTATATTCTTCACCCAGTGCACCTGTCATTAGCATTTTACCTAATTGTATTTGCTCTATCTGTAGACGTATTTTGAAGAATATAGCCTCTCCCTTTGGAAAAAAAGCTTCTCATTGTGTGTTTGGCTAATACTTCATCATGATTAAATTAAGAATATGCATTCTCTGCTGGGATATTGAATAGTGAAGTTGTGTCCTCAGGGCGTCACATCTGGAGCCACATATGACCACCTGTCTCTTGTTAGTTATGTTAATTGTGATCCACCTGCTCCAAGTGTTATTTGATTTCTTCGCTGTATAATTATTGTTTTTTCTTCTTGCAACTAATAAGTAGTCCATGGGGAGATACCGTAGACCATGTACATATCTTGATCCTCATCAAAGTTTTCCCTTGATTTAGCATTCATTGATGAATCTTGCTTGATCTAATTTAGCCTGATGGTTACAAAATAATGATTTTATTCTGCATTTGTCAGCAAACCATTACATTCTGTTGTAAGCAAGAACCCTCCATTCTACTCTGTTTATTTATGTGCTTATTCATCTTGTTCATATTTGGTATGGACATGAATTCCTATTTTTCCATGATTTAATTTTTTTTACTGTATTTAATTATTTTGATGTTCAAACTGTCTTAAATTGGCCAGTTGGAGCCCCTTTAAGCTGGTTTCTATGTCCTTGTGACATTCTCTGATCATTTTTGTGGCACTTCCTTTACTCTGTTATAGCAAAGTGAGCCTTATCATCTTGTACCCTCTCTGTCCCAACCCTGAAAGAAGCCTTTTCTCTGAAGTCTTCGTTCCTTTTAGTGAGGAATAGTATTAGAGACTAAAACCTCAGCACCAGGTATGCTCACTGCTCTTGGGTGTCTTTACTTCTTGGCCATCTCAGGGGACTTATCTAAGAAATACCCGAATACATATATACGTAATACAAATACAGTAACATGTATATATTTACATGTGCATATAAATATACACATGTACATACAAATATAAAATTCACACAAATCCTTCAATTCCAATCCACAGGAATACCATCCCCCATTCTATATTTGAATTTCTCTGTCTTCACAGTGAGAACCCTGGTTCCCAGCAAAATCAATACAGTGACATTTGTTCAATCCAATATTAGATGCAAAATAGTTCAGAATTGCTTCACCTGTACCACTGCAATAAACAAGCATGCTACAATGAATTCAGGACTCCTTACCAACTCTTCCCTTTGCTACATCCAACCCTGCCCCAAACTGATATTATATAGTCAAATACTGTGTTCACAAATTACTTGGATTCATTCTTTTCTCTATTTTTCTGTCTTCCTTCTCTCCTCCCTCTGTCCTTCCCTTTCTTCCTCTCTCCCCTCCTTGCCTCTCTTTCTCCTTCCTTCCTTCCTCTCTCCTTCCTTTGATGAATTCTTTATCGCTTCAGCTTGGGTATAGTCTTCACTTGGAATACAAACAGGATTAACATTTGTTTCAGTTTGCTTTCATTTTTTGTTCCACTCCTTCCTATTTTTATTGATTTAATTTCATTTTTCTATTTTAAAGAGTATTAACATATTTTCAAATTCAAAAATGTAATAAAAGATGCCTCAGAGGTGTCATTCCCTCCCTTCAATACTATTACTGCCACCACCTAACCTCAATCTTTATTTTCTTTCCTGAGTTTCTCTTTGAAATGAAAAACAGATACACGTTCTTCTGATATTTCCTTTTCTTACATGAAGACTAGCACACTATATAAGCACTTTTAAAGTTTATGTTTTAATTTAACAACTTTTCCTAGAACTCACACTCTGTCAGTTCATAGAGACCTTCCTCATTCTGTTGCATGCCTGTGTAGTGCTCCACTATGTGCATATTTTGTTTCAGGTGTGCAGCAGAGTGATTCAGTTATACATACATATGTATCTATTTTTTTCCATATTCTTTTCCCTTATAGTTTATTATAAAATATTGAGTATAATTCACCTACTGTGCTATACAGTAGGTCCTTATTGGTGATCTATATAGTAGGGTGTATGTGTTAATCCCAAACTCCTAATTTATTCCACCCTCCCTGCTCTTTGGTAACCATAAGTTTGTTTTCTGTGTCTGGGGGACTATATATGTGTGCACACATAATTTTGCATTGTTGGTGTGGTATATCCTCAAGACCAATTTCTAAAAGCAGGGGTACTGTATCAAAAGAAAAATGTGGTTTTGTTAGATATTACCGACTTTCCTGCAATAGGTATAGAATCATTTGCATCCCCACTAGCAATATAGAAGAGCACCTATTTCCTCAGAGCAACAAGTTATATTTTGGTGAGCCTGGACAGTGTGCAGGCAGTGAAGCTGAGCGCCATCTTTCTCTCTATCAAGAACAATATATGATACACTTAGGGCTCTCACATCTTTAAATTAAAGAGTAGGGTTTTTTTGTTTTGTTTTTCAGTCTGTGGGCAATTTTCACCTGTAACAGTTGTTCTATGTTTTGGGAGGTTGGAGTAGAGGTAGATGTTTCTTTTGCTGTCTTCAAATTATTCCTTCATAACCCAGTCTCAGTTTTTATAACCGTGCATTTAATGAATGACAATACTGGGAAATGTTGGCTTTGTGGATTGACATTATTTCATGAGTCAAAAGACTTCTGCTCATTGAAGCCTAAAGAATCTTTAAATTGGCTTCTATATGAAAATAAGGCGAAACAATAGACATATATTTAGAAGGCAAAAAAGCATCTCAGGAATTTTCCTCTGATGAATAAGGTGATATTAGCTGATATTCATGCTAATAGCAGACTATGATAGGTATAATTTTCTTTCACGTCCTTTGTTATTTTAGGATTTATTGATAAGTTCACTCAGCTCATTTTATTCTCAAGGGAGGAAGACAACCATTTATTAATGTAGGTGGTTCTCACCATCACCAGTTTGTTTGTGTTGGTATATTTTCTAGGGAGGACAAACAACTATCAGGTATTCACAAATATCTGTTGAATGGATAGATAATTAAAGACATCTTTTGAGGGCTTCCCTGGTGGCGCAGTGGTTGAGAGTCCACCTGCCGATGCAGGGGACACGGGTTCATGCCCCGGTCTGGGAGGATCCCACATGCTGTGGAGCGGCTGGGCCCGTGAGCCATGGCCACTGGGCCTGCACGTGCGGAGCCTGTGTTCCACAAGCGGGAGAGGCCACGGCAGTGAGAGGCCCACATACCGCAAAAAAAAAAAAAAAAAAAAAGACATCTTTTGACATGGGAGAAAACAATTTTAAATCAAAGTCAAGATATGTAAAGAAATTGGAGAAATTCTAGTTTTATTTTTCAGCTAATTAAATTAGGAAAACATAAAATTTTGCCCTAATAATACATGTAAACTATTACACTGCCACACGGTGCATTTAATTTCATTTTTAAAGTAAAGCACAACAGTGATAATTTGTCCTTCCTTTGAGTTTAGCCCAAAATGCGATTTTTAAATTGTAACTAACTTATTTAACAAGGCTAGCCCCTGTCTATAATCTTCAAAGTATATTGGATGCTGAACATTTTCAAATAATTACATGGTCTACAATTCTTGGTTCCCCTACATTTACACCTGCTTTCAAACTCACTGAACTGCATTTGATGAGGCTGCATTTGGTCCAAAATCTTTCTTTGGGTACATAATTGAAACTGTTCTACCAAATCTGTTTCACTTAGGCAATCTATAGTCACATCATTCTGTCAGCCACTGAGAAATACCTATGCTGCCACAGACACTTAGCTCTTGTTTTGAAATGCCATTTAATCCCTCTTCTAGGGTGTGGGTGACATTCAACCCAACTGTTCAGTGACTGACAGTTCAGGACGTCAGGTTCCATGATGAAAAACTGAATATTCCAATGGGTGCAATCTCTGGGCATTACGAGTAAGAATACAGACATGAGGATACTGCATGAAAAGGAATATAAAATACTGGTCTCCAATTTCAAAAACAGGTGTTTATAAAGCTTAAAGTGAAGACTTCCATCTGCCCAGTCAGTTACAGCTCTCAACTGTTTGGATCTCTCTTCTTCCAGCAGGGACATAACGAAACATCAGAGGGATTAGAGACTTGCAAAAACAGATACTAAGTACAGTCCTTTCAACTAAATTTTTATATATTTTTACTCACTTACTTAGGAAATGATTGATGCATTTCTCTAGGCAGGCATAGAGCTATAATGGCCAGCTTGTCTGTCTTTATTCTGTACAGAAGCAAATCTCCCTCTAGGCTTTCTTTATAAGTACACATTTACCCAAAATGGAAAAATGAAAAAAAAAATGGTACCAGTTCACTAGAGGAATTAATAACAGAAAGGACAGGACAGAATGTTTTGTTAAGGTGGATGTCAGGGTGCATATAAAGAAAAGTAGATGATGTTCTTAGAGTGAGTCCAAAGTAAATGAAAGGAAAAATGGATGGAAATTGCACAATTTTTCTTTAGAATGTACCTACTAGTAATGCTAAAGAACTTCTCAGCAGCCCCTCTGATGAAAATGTGAGCTACAGATGGAAACTATTTTCTTCAGTTTTCATTTAGATGAAGGCCTCTGAGAAGCAGTATTATCTTTTGCCATGATAAAAGCATGGACTCTAAAAATGCCAAGAGAGAATGGCTTCTAGACATGGCACAATAGAAGAATTTTGTACTCCTAGACAGAAAATACAGGCCTAAGTCTCATTGCCTTATCCTTTTTGTGACCTTAAACTAGTCTCATAAACTGTGTCATACATCTGCTTTCTCAAGGGCAAAACATAGCAATGAATAATCGCTATGCCACAAACATTTTCAAAATGGCCAAATGAGAACACATTTGGTCAGCCAGAAAGTGTTAGATAAATGAAAGCTGTTACAGAAACAGTGTACTCGACACAAGGAAGACTTCTCTGTTACCTGGGTTGGGTGAGTTGCTCTCTCCTATATCTTCTCATGACATACAATGCTTCTGTCTAGCTCAGACACATAGTGGTAACATGATGGGGTAAGTGCTCTTGAAACTTGAAGACAGTGAGCTAATATGGAGAAGTGAATGCACCTGATTTACTCCTGTATCTCCAGTGTGTAAAACAGTGCATGTCACTTAATAGGCACTCCATAAATTCATGATATTATTGTATGGCCAAGTACAATCAATTTGGAATAAAATATGAATACATACAGCACACACAACATCAAAATTGTTGGACAAAAAGGTAAACACAGAAACTGTAAGGTTATTCCATCATTCCCCCATTGTAATCAAAATTAGTTCCCTATGCACATAACTATAAAAAATACATAATCCATGAAGACCACAAGACAACACAAGAGGATTACATTACCAGCTAATGTAATCTGAAACAAGGGTTGGCTGAGTATTTGGAAATAATAGGTTCAGAAAAATTCAAATATCACTTTCTGGCAAGCAGAAGAAAAGTCAGAGAAAAGGAGAACGTAAAAGCTTAGAAGAACAATACAAAAATGTGCACTTGATTCAAGAACAGGAAAACTGATTGTCTCATTCTATTACTTTATTTTGTATAATTTAATTTTATATTAGAGTATAGCTGATTTACAATGTTGTCTTGGTTTCAGGTATACAGCAAAGTGATTCAGTTATACATATACATATAGCAATTCTTTTACAGATTCTTTTCCCATTAGGTTATTACAGATTATTGGTAGAGTTCCCTGTGCTATACAGTAGGTCTTTGTTGATTATCTACTTTATATATTGTAGTGTGTATATGTTAACCCCAAACTCCTAATTTATCCCTCCCCCCAACTTTTCCCCTTTGGTAACCATAATTTGGTTTTCTGTGAGTCTGTTTCTGTTTTGTAGATAAGTTCATTTGTATCATTTTTTTTAGATTACACATATACGTGATATCATATGATACTTGTCCTTCTCTGTTTGACTTACTTGACTTAGTATGATAATCTCTAGGTCCAGCCATGTTGCTGCATACGGCATTATTTCATTCTTTTTTATGGCTGAGTAATATTCCATTGTATATATGTACCACATCTTATCCATTCCTCTGTTGATGGACATTTAGAGTGCTTCCATGCTTTGGCTATTAGAAATAGTGCTGCAGTGAACAGTGGGGTGCATGTATCTTTTCGAACTATAGTTTTCTCCATATATATGTCCAGGAGTGGGATTGTTGGATCATATGGTAGTACTATTTTTAGTTTTTTAAGGACCCTCCATACTGGTTGTACCAATTTACATTCCAGCCAACAGTGTACAAGGATTCCCTTTTCTCCATACCCTCTGCAGCATTTACTGTTTGTAGAATTTTTGATGATGGCCATTCTGACCAGTGTGAGGTGATATCTCATTGTAGTTTTGATTTGCATTTCTCTAATAATTAGTGATATTGAGCATCTTTTCATGTGCCTCTTGGCCATCTGTATGTCTTCTTTAGAGAAATATCTATTCAGGTGTTCTTCCCATTTTTTGACTGGGTTGTTTGTTTTTTTGATGTTGAGCTACATGAGCTGTTTGTATATTTTGGAGATTATATTATTTTATTCTTTTTGATGTGATGGTGAATGGGATTGTTTCTTTAATTTCTCTTGCTGATCTTTCATTGTTAGTGTATAGGAATGCAAGAGATTTCTGTGTATTAATTTTGCATCCTGCAACCATGCCAAATTCACTGATGAGCTCTAGTAGTTTTCTGGTAGCATCTTTAGGATTTTCTATGTATAGTATCATGTCACCTGCAAACATCTTTTCCAATTTGGATTCTTTTTTTTTTTTTAATTAATAATCCTATGTTTTGTTTTTTTTTTAACATCTTTATTGGAGTATAATTGCTTTACAATGGTGTGTTAGTTTCTGCTTTATAACAAAGTGAGTTAGCTATACATATACATATATCCCCATATCTCCTCCCTCTTGCATCTCCGTCCCCACCCTCCCTATCCTACCCTGCTAGGTGTTCACAAAGCACCAAGCTAGTCTCCCTGTGCTATGCGTCTGCTTCCCACTAGCCATCTATTTTACATTTGGTGGTATATATAAGTCCATGCCACTCTCTCACTTTGTCCCAGCTTACCCTTCCCCCTCCCTGTGTCCTCAAGTCCATTCTCTACGTCTGCATCTTTATTCCTGTCCTGCCCCTACGTTCTTCAGAACCTTTTTTTTTTTTTTTTTTAGATTTCATATATATGTGTTAGCATACGGTATTTGTTTTTCTCTTTCTGACTTACTTCACTCTGTATGACAGACTCTAGATCCATCCACCTCACTACAAATAACTCAGTTTCGTTTCTTTTTATGGCTGAGTAATATTCCATTGTATATATGTGCCACATCTTCTTTATCCATTCATCTGTCGATGGACACTTAGGTTGCTTCCATGTCCTGGCTATTGTAAATAGAGCTGCAATGGCCATCATCAAAGATCATATGCTTTTTAGTCTTCAATTTATTGATGTCATATATCACACTGATTAATTTGCATATATTGAAGAATCCTTGTATCCCTGGGATAAATACTACTTGATCATGTTGTATGATCCTTTTAATGTATTGTTGGATTTGGTTTGCTAGTATTATGTTGAGGATTTTTGCATGTATGTTCATCAATGGTATTGTGCTGTAATTTTCTTTTTTTGTGGTATCTTTGTCTGGTTTTGGTATCAGGGTGATGGTGGCCACATAGAATGAGTTTGGGAGTATTCTATCCTCTGCAATTTTTTGGAAGAGTTTGAGAAGGATAGGTGTTAGTGCTTCTCTAAATGTTTTCTAGAATTTGCCTGTGAAGCCAGTTGGTCCTGGACTTTTGTTTGTTGGAAGTCTTTTAATCACAGTTTCAATTTCAGTACTTGTAATTGGTCTGTTCATATTTTCTATTTCTTCCCAGTTCAGGCTTGGAAGATTGTACCTTCATAAGAATTTGTCATTTCTTCTAGGTTGTCCATTTGATTGGCATAAATTGCTTGTAGTGGTCTCTTACGATGCTTTGTATTTCTATAGTGTCTGCTGTAACTTCTCCTTTTTCATTTCTAATTTTATTGATTTGAGCCCTCTCCCTTTTTCTCTTCATGAGTCTGGCTAAAGGTTTATCAATTTTGTTTATCTTTTCAAAGAACCAGCTTTTAATTTCATTGATCTTTTCTATTGTTTTCTTCATCTCTATTTCATTTATTTCTACTCTGATAATTATGATTCCTTTCCATCTACTAACTTTGGGGTTTGTTTGTTCTTCTTTCTCTAGTTGCTTTAGGTGTACAGTTAGGTTGTTTATTTGAGATTTTTCTTGTTTCCTGAAGTAAGACTGTATTGCTATAAAATTCCCTCTTAGAACAGCTTTTGCTGTATCCCATTGGTTTTGGGTCATCATGTTTTTATTGTCACTTGTCTCTAGGTATTTCTCATTTCTTCTTTGATTTCTTCAGTGATCCATTGATTATTTAGTAACATGCTGTTTAGCTTCAACGTCCTTGTGTTTTTTACAGTATTTTTTTTCTTGTACTTGATTTCTAATCTCATAGCATTGTGGTTGGAGAAGATGCTTGATACGATTTCAATTTTCTTAAATTTACCAAGGCTCACTTTGTGGCCCAGCATGTGATCTATCCTGGATAATCTTCCATGTATACTTGAGAAGAATATGTATTCTGCTGCTTTTAGATGGAATGTTCTATAAATAGCAATTAAGTCGATCTGGTCTAATGTGTCCTTTAAGGCCTGTGTTTCCTTATTGACTTTCTGTCTGGATGATCTGTCCATCGACGTAAGTGGGGTGGTAAAGTCCTGCACTATTATTGTGTTACTGTTGATTTCTCTTTTTATGGCTGTTAGCATTTTCCTTATGTATTGAGTTGCTCCTATGTTGGGTGTATATATATTTACAATTGTTATATCTTCTTCTTGGATTGATCCCTTGATCAGTATATAGTACCCTTCCTTGTCTCTTGTAACAGTCTTGATTTTAAAGTCTATTTTGTCTGATATGAGTATTGCTACTCCAGCTTTCTTTTGATTTCCATTTGCATGGAATATATTTTCCCATCCCCTCTTTCAGTCTGTATGTGTCCCTAGGTCTGAAGTGGGTGTCTGGTAGAGAGCATATATATGGGTCTTGCTTTGTATCCATTCAGCGAGTCTTTTGGTTGGAGCATTTAATCCATTTACATTTAAGGTAATTATCGACATGTGTATACTTATTGCCATTTTGTTAATTGTTTTGGATTTGTTTTTGTAGGTCTTTTTTCCTCCTTTCCTCTTTTGCAACTTGATGGCTATCTTTAGTGTTGTGTTTGGATTGCTTTTTCTTTTTTGTGTGTGTATCTATTGTAGCGTTTTGGTTTGTGGTTACCATGATGTTTTGAAAGAGCAATCTATATATTTACAAGATTGTTCAAAGTTGCTGTGAATATTGTGCATTTGTACTCTCCTCTTCTCACGATTGCTAATTTTTATATCATATCTGTGTGTGGAAGATTTCCTTCCTTTACTGTATGTTTGCCTTTAACAGTGAGCTTTCCCATTTGTGATATTTTTGTTTCTAGTTGTGTCCCTTTCTTTTCTGCCTAAAGAAGTTTCTCTGGCATTTGTTGTAAAGCTGGTTTGGTGTTGCTGAATTCTTTTAGCTTTTGCTTGTCTGTAAAACTTTTGATTTCTCTGTCAAATCTGAACAAGAGCCTTGCTGCGTTGAGTATTCTTAGTTGTAGGTTTTTCCCTTTCATCACCTTAAATATATCATGCCACTCCCTTCTGGCCTGCAGAGTTCCTTCTGAAAAAAATCAGCTGATAACCTTTTGGGGGATTCCCTTCAATATTATTTGTTGTTTTTCCTTTGTTGCTTTTAATATTTTCTCTATGTCTTTAATTTTTGCCAATTTGATTAACAAATGTCTTGGGGTATTCCCTTCAATATTATTTGTTGTTTTTCCTTTGTTGCTTTTAATATTTTCTCTATGTCTTTAATTTTTGCCAATTTGATTAACAAATGTCTTGGGGTATTCCACCTCGGGTTTTCCTGGTATGGGATTCTCTGTGATTCTTGGATTGTTTCCTTTCCCATATTAGGGAAGTTTTCAGCTATTATTTCCTCAAATATTTTCTCATGCCATTTCTCTCTCTCTTCTCCTTCTGGGACACCTATAATGCAAATCTTGGTGCATTTCATGTTGTCCCAGAGGTCTCTTAGACTGTCCTCATTTATTTTCATTCTTCTTTTTGTATTGTGCTCCACAGAAGTGATTTCCACCATTCTGTATTCCAGCTCACTTATTCTTTCTTCTGCCTCATTTATTCTGGTATGGATTCCTTCCAGTGTATTTTTCATTTCAGTTATTGTATTGTTCATCTCTGTTTGTTTGTCCTTTAAAGCTTCTAGCTCTTTATTAAACATTTCTTGTATCCTCTCTGTCTGTGCCTCAATTCTTTTTTGGAGATCTTGGATCATCTTTACTATCATTACTCTGAATTCTTTTTCTGATAGATTGCCTATCTATCTCTACTTCACTTAGTTCTTCTTCTGGGGTTTTACCTTGTTCCTTCTTTCTGGAATATATTTCTCTGATGTCTCATTTTGTCTAACTTTCTGTGTTTGTGGTCTCCGTTCTCAGGATGCAGGATTGGTTCTGGTGTCATGTCTGCCCCTGGTGGGTGAGGTGGGTCCAGGGGCTTGTGCAGGCTTTCTGGTGGGAGGGGCTGGTGCTGATCCCCAGTGAATGGAGCTGGGTCTTTTCCTTCCGGTGGGCAGGGCCATGTCAAGGGCTTTGTTTATAGGCTGCTATTGTCTCAGGACGACTTTAGGTAGCCTGTCTGATGATGGGCTGGGGCTGTGTTCCCACCACGTTGGTTGTTTGTCCTGAGGTGTCCCAGCACTGGAGTCTACAGGCTGTTGGGTAAGGCCAGGTCTTGGTGCCAAAATGGTGACCTCTAGGAGAGCTCACTGTGGTGAGTATTCCCTGGGACCTCTGCCACCAATGTCCTGCCCCCACAGTGAGCCACAGCCAACCCCTGCCTCACAAAGAGACCCTCCAAGACCCCCCAGGTAGGTCTGGCCCAAGCTCTTATGGAGTCATTGCTTTGCCCTGGGTCCCAGTGCACATGAAAGCTTGTGTACGCCCTCCAAGAGTGGAATCTCTGTTTTCCCCATTCCTGTGGAGCTCCAACTCAAGCCCCACTCACCTTCAAAGCCAAATGCTCTGGGTGCTCCTCCTCCTAATGCCAGACCCCCCCAGGCTGGGGAGCCTGACATGGGTCTTAGACCTCTCACTCCTGTGGGAGAACCTCTGCAATATAATTATTTTCCAGTTTGTGGGTTGCCCACTTGGAGGATATGGGATTTGATTATATTACAAAAGTGCCCCTCCTACTGTCTTGTGGCTTCTCCTTTGTCTTTGGATGTAGAATACCTTTTTTGGTTGGTGCAAGTCTTTTTTGTTGATGGTTGTTCAGCAGTTAGTTGTGAGTTTGGTGTTTTCGTGAGAGGAAGTGAGCTCAAGTCCTTCTACTCCTCCATCTTGTCTCTCCTTCCCAATTTTTAACTTTAATAGTAGCAATATGTTTTTCTTTTCTCTTTTCCTTTGTGCTTCATCTAGTTTCATTTGCTCATAGGGTGCAGTGTAGAGGCCTTGTACCTGGTGCTTCAGACCAGAGTTTGTCATGCAAAATGGCTGCAACCTGGCAGCTGAGCTCAGCAAGTCATGTGAGGAAGTGTTGCACATGACACTCTCATTCCACTCCTTTAAGTGTTCAATGAGTGAGCATACATTTTCCGAATATCCCAATGATTCCATAGGTGATGTTTTATTCTAGGAAGTGACATGGTTCCCAATATAGTGGCCCAAGAATACATGGATAAGGAAGAGAGCCCCTTAGATTGGTACCCTGGTAACATTTAGTGACTTATAGTTCATGCTGTGTCCCACTAGCTAAACGTGAATTTGTAAAACTTTGTGTAAGGTATGTTTGTTAGCAAGTGAGAGCATTGTCAGAGCAGTTTTCCAGGGTTTCCTGTGGTCTCGGGAGTCCACAGGAGAAATATGTCATCAAGGCAAATATACAAAATATATATGAAATATATACGAAATATACCAGAAAACTGACAGAAGGATGTACAGATTTGGGTATTATATATGATTCAAACCCAATTCTTTGATATCTTATTTTAAATAATGATATCCTATGGGAAATAGTAAACATTATCATGCATTATTTGATGATTTCATTGTTCTTTCCCAACTTAGACTTAATTAAATACACATGCTCCTTTAATCTTATACATAAATTTCTCCAATCTATGTGTCATTATTTTTCTTTGAACCATTTCCATACATTTAGCATTTCTTAATATCTGACTCACCTTTGGGAATGTTAGGTGCTGAGAAACTACTAGAAGACCACCAGTTAGGGCTGATGACCTGAGTGATGAAAAGAAGAGATTTAAATTACTGAGTTTTTGTTTGTTTAAATAATACATTTTATAGGTGGTAAAGAAAACTGCCCTGTACCTTACTGAATGGTTGACTTTTTTCATTTTAAACAATTTCTAAGTTTCTTGGGAATGTCATGAACTAGGGAAAAGAACACTAAAGCGGGACTCTGAGGCTTAGGGACTCACTCTGCAAAATATGATCTTAGTCATCAAGAAATTTTTCACTACTTACTTTTATAAATAAGGAAATAGTATTAACATTGTAATACTTGCCTTGCCTTCTGTGTAGAGCTGTTGTGAGTTCCAAAAAGATACTAGTGATAAACATGCCTTGTAAATTATATACTACATTAAAATTATAAAGTAAAGTAGGATTAGTCCTCCATGCTTTGCACATTGGCTTAAACAACGGGTAACATTGCTACTATTTCATGCCATCATTTATATTGAGTTTAACTCAGTGACCATGAATTCACATAAAACCATAAGAATCTGATGAGAAAGTATGTCATAGGTGACATCTCAAGCTATTACTAGGAAGAGGTTTGAGAAGGTTACAAATAGCCACATTAAAGTCAGGGAATGACTAAGCATTTGAAAAGAGAAGAAAGAATGTGATTATTTTATTAGAAGGAAGATGAGAGGTCATAGATTAAAAAGAAACAGGAAGCTCAGAAATGGGAAAAGAAGAGTCATGGAGTCAATTAGGTGCATAAAGGCTGTTCCAGATGGCCAGAGGAAGCGTGGGAGAGCAGTCTTCTGGGACCAGGGCTCAGACAGTTGCAACAGACTGTGACTGAGGCTGAAGACTGTAAATCAAAGGCACTGAGGGGGAAAAATAACACCCATAGAAACATTACGCTTTACCGCACGTCCCAGCCCAATTTTAACTTTTCCTTTTAGAATATGCTTACAAACACTGCCCTAAAATTTTAAAAATCTTATAGTTAAGTTTTAAACTTCTTCTACATATTTACTACATACCCAGAATTTCCCAATAAAATAGGGGAAAAATAGAAATTGTTTGAATTAATACCAGCTTAAAATTCTTGCTCACACACAGCAAAAGAGTCTACCAAATGAGTTGGTGTTGTCATATTCCTTCAAGAGAAGCCTCAGCAAGTTCGGTAACTGGATCAAAAAAAAAAAAAAAAAAATCCTGTCAGGCTTAATATGTTAAAAATCTTGTGAGATGAAAGTTTAAAAAAAAACCCAAAAAACAAAGGTTCTCTGAATTCATAGCATTCTCATCATTCACCTAATAACCCAGCTTTAAAATTCAGACATTCACAATATATTTCTACCAAATCAGCAACCTCAAAGTCTCTCAAATCCTGTCTTTCCTCTTTATCCCTAAAGCAACAGTGGAATTAATGATTTTGTTCTCTTTCTGTGAGGAGGGGTAGCTACCCCATCAGCCTCCTCTCTACTTTCTTGAAAAACAGGCTATGCTTATCTAATTGTTCTCCTGAATATCTTTCTGTAAATGGCAGTTTTCAAATGTTGGTAACAGGACTATTTTATACACTTAAAAAAATTACTGAGGACCCCAAGGAATTTGTGTTTGTGTGGGTTATCAGTATTTACTCTACAGATGGTCCTTACTTCATATGTTACCACATTAACTCAAACTCAAGTATATGAGAGATTTTACCTGAGTTATCACAAGGCTGTGCAAAAAGCAAAGACAGAGTTCAAGGGCGCCTAGGTTTTGTTTAGCATAGTACAGTGTAAATGGAAGATGGAAGATTGCTTGTACTAGAAATTATAGTTGAAACGTTTATAAAATATTTAGTCACCAATTTATTTAAAAATAACAAAAACTCATTAATCCCATGTTAACATAACTAAAAACTATGTTTTCCAAAAGAAAAAAAATTAGCAAAAAGCACCTCATCTTACCTTTTTGCAAATTTCTTTAATATATGGCTTAACAGAAGACAACTGGAATTCTCAAATCTAGATATGCATTCAGTCTGTTGAGTTCCATTTAGTTAAGATATATGAAGAGAATATGGACTAAACAGCTGTGCAGTTGGAAAAAAGAATATTTTTCAGTTTTTTCAGATAATTATTTGATATTACATCAAAACACAACAAGAGGGTAGAGTCTTAAAGGTTAGGTGTAATTAAAGAATGTGAAAATATATCAAGTAACTTTTTATAATCTTTTCCATTAAAATCCATTGATTTATCTTGCATTTTAAAGGATTTTACCCATGCAACATTTTTTTTAGCATAATGAAATAGTCATTTGGAAAACATTCATTCATTGAATTATACCAATCGTTGAAATGTTGACACTTTTCATTATAAAATATCAATAAAACAGCATTCATCAATCCCACTGATCTCACCAGAAATGACTTTAAGTATTAGGAAGCCATTAGGCTATCAGAGGCAAATACAGATTTTCCAAAATTCCAATTTTTCTTTGAAAACAAACACAAATGTTATTATTTGCAACAAATACTCTTAGTTGTTTTCCTTGAAGTGACAGCCTCACTTCACTCATTTTTGCAATATATATGTCAATACCCACATATGAGTAACAATATTTATTATCTGTTATTCTTTCAAGTAAAAATTATTTTCCATGAACTATTCAGCTAGACACTCCAACAAAAAAGTTCTTTCTTAAGACAGTTATGGTTTGCATACAAACTGCTTTATGTATACTTCCCATTTTACCACACAGAATATGAAAAAAAAACATTTACTCAAGGGTCATGATTTAATAAAATCAATAATTTGTATTATTTCACCAAGGACTTTCTTAAGTGACACTGGATCTTTGTTTTTAACTGCAAGAATATAAAGACTACTAGTACTATTTGGTACTCCTAACTTCATGTGTGCTAAGACACCAGGAGTTTTACCCTTCATTGCTTTTCAAACATCAGTGCAAATAGCAAGCCAGTGAAAACAAAGCAAATAACGTCAGTATTACGAAAAAGAAAAAAAAAAATTTAACTTTGCAGACCCCCTGAATGTGTCTTAGGAACTCCCATGGAGCCACAGACCACACTATGAGAATCGCTGCCTTTAAACAAATCTGACCATATCAGACCCCTGCTTTAAAGACTTTCATCTTTTGTCCTAATGTCAAACAAATACACTTTAAACCTGATGTACAGACCTTTGACAATCTGGACGCCAGCTGCCTTTAGACTTGGCTGCCATTCCTATTTCACATGCACTCTTTGCTCCCAGCACCCTGAGCTACTCACTAAGCATCTCACTCTGTGCCTTTCATCACTCTGGGCTTATGTGCAAGTGTTACTTTCTCCCTGATACCTTTCTATCTCTGTCTGAAAAAACTCCTGATTCTTTAAAATCTAACTCAAATGTTAGCACCCATGAGAAGTCTTTCTCTCACTCCTAGGCAGCTGACCAGAGTTGGATACTGCTTCCCCTGGGCCTTTAGAGTACTTCATTTATTCATTCAACAAAATATTGGGAGCATCCATTCATCTTAGGCACTATTCTCAGAGCTAGGAGAACAGAGCTGAACAAGACAGAAAAGAACTGTAATCTAACCTATTAGAACTGATCTAATAGAACTTAAATATTAAGGCAGTGATAGGCAAAGTAATAATAATAAACAAAAAATAAAGTCATATGGTTTCAGATGGTGATAATGGCTATGAAAAAATAGGACAAAGGGATGGAGAATCACCGGGTAAGTCACAGATATTAGTTAAAATGTTCAGAGAAGAATTCTCTGTGGCAGTAATGTTTGATCTAAGACCGGGGAGATTGAAAGGAGTGAGTCAGGTCAAGAAAAGGGGAACGACTTTCTGGAAATGAACTTAGGGTGCTTGAGAGAACCCTAAACCACAGAACTGATCATGACAAAGAGGCAGATGCTGAGGGGATCCATCCAAGTGAGAGAAGTGTAGAAGACAGAGGAAGCCTGAAAAAGCTCCAAGAGGACCCACAGTGCCTGTATGGATGGCAGTGTAAGCACAGGTGTGGCTGCGGTGGTCTATCTACTGGAGAAGTCTGTGGTTTAGGGCCCAGGGGAAGCCTCCAAGCCCAGTTCTCAGGTCTCAAAGATGATTCCTTGAGCAGCTATGTATCCTGTAATATGTTTTTCCTTGAACTAGCTAACTTGGTTCTATTATTCATTGCTAAGAACCCTGACTGATAGAAGAGTCTTAAATACACACACATGTACATATATATGCACATATACACTTGTACATATATATATTTATATGATATTTAAAGCCTTGGGACTCATGACAAAAATCTAAGGAGTAAATGTGGGGTGAGAGAGCAAAAGTGAACTCTTTGCTGCCTTTCAATAATTCATTATCTCCCCACATGGATCAGGTCAGCTAATAAACCCCTTACTGATAGCCCCTTCAGTTCCACCAGTTTAAGACAATTGTTCTACTTGCTTGTACCCATTTTCCCCAAATGGCATTTTATCTTTATATTCTCTGCCCACCACTTACTCCACAGACCTAAGTTTCCCCTCTCTCTTAGTCAGGTTCTGATCATCTCAGGTGGTGTGAGATGTTGTAAAGAAACAAACACGGGAGGTTGAGGCACCAAGAAACTCAGGAAAGCAGAAGGCCTTTACTAATATCCGAGGGGAAGGGTCAAAGAAAAGATAGGAGTCCAGTGAGAGCTGCAGCCTTGGCACCAACGAGAAATTCAGAGATGAAGTAGGGAAGAGAAGAAGCCGCCTGTTGCTCAGAGCAGGGTAGAGAGGAATGCATCTGGAGAGGCAAAGTGAAGAAGAAATCACATATCCTGGTCTCAGTCTGCTCCAATTGCCATAACCAAGTCCCACAAATTAGGTGGCTTAAACAACAGAAATTTATTATATTTTCTCACAGTTCTGGAGGCCAGAAGTCCAAGATCAAGGTTCCAGCAGTGTTGTGTTCTTCTGAGGTCTCTTTCCCTAGCTTGCAAATGGCCAATCATCTCACTGTGTCCTCACATGGTGTTTCCTCCGTGTGTGTATCCCTGGAGTCCTTTTGTATGTCCAAATATCCTCTTCCTATAAGGACACCAGTCAGATTGGACTAGGGCCCATCCTAATGGCTTTGTTTTAACTTAATCACCACTTTAAAGACCTATCTCCAAATACAGACACACTCTGATATACTAGGAATTAGGACTCCGATATATGAATTTTGAGTGGACACAATTCAGCCCATAACAACCCTCAATGTTAGTCATTTACAATTCTTATTTATCACTTGTTTTTTTAAGAATATTTATCATCCTCACTTTTCTTACCTGCTTATCACCTGCCCTCTGTAATTCCCTGTTCATTTTTTACCTGGCTTATCTGAGTGAGACATAGTTTCCTTTTTTTTCTAAATAATCACTAATTTATTGGTATTTTACAATTTGAAAGACTTTGTAAATGTTTTCATGTTTTATCTCATTTAATAATTAATTATCCTTGTGATATGGATGTTATTATTTTAGGCCCATTTTTTAAATGCGGAAACCGAAAGATATAACAATTAAGCAATTTTCCCAAAGTGGAAGAGTTACTAATTGGTGAAGCCAGGGTTCAGACTGCAGAGATCTGATTCAAGAACGTGGGCTCTAATCACCAAACAATATAGGCTGTTCCCTTACTCATATCTGAACTACGATCTAGAACATAATTGTTGATCTTATCTTCCTTTCCTGATAATTTACGCATGAAATTAGTGCTCCAAAAAGCAAATGCTAGAAAAAGCCCTTACATAACGTATTAGTTTTCTATTGCTGTATAACAAATTACTAAAGCTTAGCAGGTTACAAGAATACCCATTTGTTATCACAGCTTCCATGGTCAGTGTTACAGGTTCAGTACAACTGGATTTTCTGCTCAGGGTCTCACAAGGGTGAAATCAATGTGTCAGCTAAGCTGTGTTCTCATCTGAGTCCAGGATCCTCTTCAGGGTTCATTCAGGTTGTTGGCAAAAGTAGTTCTTTGCAGTTGTAGCAC
The DNA here is from genome assembly GCF_949987515.2 of Delphinus delphis. Taxonomy (NCBI): domain Eukaryota; kingdom Metazoa; phylum Chordata; class Mammalia; order Artiodactyla; family Delphinidae; genus Delphinus; species Delphinus delphis. The sequence goes on along the minus strand of NC_082685.1, from coordinate 76,656,208 downwards.
TGAGGCCCTCATCTTCTTGCTGGCTGTTGATTGGGGGCCACTCTCAACACTTATCAGCTTCTCTCTATATGGCCCTCTAACGACATGGTAGCTTACTTCTTCAAAGCCAACAAGAGAATCTGTCTCTTCAGTCTCAAAGATGGAGACTTATATAACATAATCACAATCACAAGGATTACAAGACACTACTATGAACATTATGTGAAAAATTGGACATCCTAGAAGGAATTGATCAATTCATAGAAACACGCAAACTAAGAAACCTGAATCATGAAGAAATAGAACATCTGAACAGCCCAATACTAGGTAAGAAGATAGAGTCAGTAATCAAAAACCTCCCAAAAAGTCCAGGACAAGATAATATCATGGATGAATTCTACCAAGCATTTAAAGAAGAATTAATGCCATTCCTTCTCAAACACTACCAGAAAAATTGATGAGAAAGGGACACTCCCAAACTCATTTTACAAGGCCAGCGTTACCCTGATACCAAAGCTAAATAAGGACACTACAAAGAAAAAACAAAACAAAAACAAACAAAAAAACCACTCCAGGCTAATATCCCTCAAGAATTTGGATGCAAAAAGTCTCATTAAAATATTAGCAAACTGAATTCATCAACACATTAAAAGGATCATACACCATGATCAAGTGGGTTTAACTCCTGGAATGTAAGGATGGTTCAACATAAGCAAATCAATAAATGTGATACATGATATTAATAGAATGAAAGATAAAAACCATACGATAATCTTAATAGATGCTGAAAAAGCATTCAATAAAATTCAATATCCCTCATGATAGGAACTCTCAACAAAGTGGATTAAACATATCTCAATATAATAAAGGCCATATAGGACAAGTCCACAGGTAACATCATACTCAAGAGTGAAATAGGTTGAAGCTTTCCCTCTAAGATCAGAAATAAAACAAAGGACGTCAAATCTCACCACTCCTATTCAAAATAGTACTGTTAAGTCCTAGCCAGAGGAATCAAGCAAGGAAAAGGAAACCCTGATGTGCTGTTAGTGGGAATGTAAATTGGTAGAGCCATGATGGGAAACAGAATGGAGATTCCTCAAAATATTAAAAATAGACCTACCATGTGATCTAGCAATCCCACTTCTGTGTATATATTCAAAGGAGATTAAATAAAATCCTTATCTGAAGAGATATCTGTATTCCCATGTTCATTGCAGCATTATTCAATAGCCAAGATATGGAAACAGCCTAATTATCCATCGAAAGATGAATGGATAAAGAATGTGTTATATATGTATTCAGTTGTGAGAAAGAAGGAAATCCTGCCATTTGCAACAACATGGATGGACTTTGAGGGCATTGTGCTAATTTATATGTCAGACAGACAAAAAATACCACATGATCTCATTTATAAGTGAAATTTAAAGACACTGAACTCATAGAGAGATTGGAAAATTGGTTGCCTGGGGCTGAGCGGTAGGGAAAATGGAGAGATACTGGTCAAAGGGTACAAACTTTAAGTTATAATATGTATAGGTTCTGGAGATCTAATTACATCATAGTAACTATGGTTAACAATATTGTATCATATACTTTAAAGTTGCTATGTGTAGAGCTTTAATATTCTCATCATAACAACAACAGCAATAAAAATGGTAATTATGGGAAGTGAAGGATTCGTTAACTAACCTTATTGTGGTAATCATTGTGCAATATAAATATGTATCAAATCGTTTACTTTACTCAAAGTCTACCGATCTAAATGTTAATCTCATCCCCAAATACCCTTACAGAAACATCCAGAACAATGTTGGACCAAATATCTTGGCACCATGACCCAGACAAGTTGACATATATAAAATTAACCATCACACCCACCCACCCACTCTGATTTTGGAATCACCCAGTCACTGTACTTTTTTAAAACAAGGTGGCAAACTTTTTAGTTTTTCAGTTTTTTACTCTTAAGATCAATGATTTATGGGACACTAATGTAGAATGCCTCAGAGTGAACCCTGTAATCATAGAGGATGTCTTCAGGCAATTACAAGGAAAGGTCAAGGCAAAGGTACTGTTGAATACTAAAATCATGTTGAATTTAAAATGAGAGTTGCTTCTACCCTGGTGAGATTCATCCTGACTCACTGAAGTAGGATTCATTAAGATGGATAACCCAAGTTCTACTTGTTTTATAAATCTATCATTTAAAAATATTTAGAAATTACCAGCAGCATCCCAGCCTGAGCGGTAGAGAAAAATGCAATATGGACTCTGCCCTCAAAGGACTTACAATCTAGTAAGGGGAAAAAAAGTAGAAATCAATACACGGTCACAGGCACACACCACACACATTTCTGGTAAATGTTGTTTTTTAATCATTCAGAGAATGAGGTTCTCAGTAAAAAATGGAGGGATGCCTAGCCATGTAATTCATCTTTCCTGGAGCCAAGGAAAAATAAAAATGAAGGCTGGGAGGTAAAGATGGATAAGATTTGAAAAACTGAAGGCGACTGGAAGATCCAAGCAAGGTGACAAAAATAAAACGATTAATATAGCTTATCTGAGAGTAAATAGAAGACGGCTTGAGGGAGAATAAACTTGATATTGATGGGACCTTCAAGTTTCACAAAATTTGCAAATGCCACTTACAGTTCATTTTACCTTCCATAAATTCAAGGATATAAATGCTGAAAAATTTATGAAAGTTCTTCAGACAGCTAATTGTCTTTAAAATACAAAAGAGAAGTTTCTAGCTAGAAATCATCACCTGTCTGACCTCTTTACTTTCCAATAATTTGCATTACCATCAATTTCAGTTATTTCTCTTCCCTGAGCCACTCTACACAAAGTGAAAAATAATTTATTGGGTCACAGGAACTCGTGTATACTTAAAAAAACAACAGACCAGAAATGTCTCTTTGATCTCCAGATTCACTCCCAAGCTAAGTGACTTTCACTCCTGAACAACAGTTTTACAATACGTACAATCAGAATACGTATCACAAAAATGGAAGAAACCACACATCCCAAAGAAGCAGTGTCATTTATAGCGCCGTATTTAAGATTGGGAGCTCTGGACCAAAATTGCCTGTGGAGTGCTTAGAATTTTGTAGCGAACATGATAAATTCAATTAATTTATAAATATTAATCCTATTTACTATAAAAAAACAAATTGTACACCACCTGGCGTAGCATCAACTAATTGACAGTGCTGAAATTTAATTGAGAAATATAAGATGCAAAAGGGAGCTTTTGAAAGTTTTTTTTTAAAAGAAAGATGAGGATAAAAGATGAAGAAACCAAAATGTTTATAATAGCATTTTTTTCCATCTTAACATGCTGAAAATTTGCAAGCGTTATCAGATTAGAACAGATATAATGATCCTTTTTTGGGAGGAAGTTCTAGAAATTTGTTTTCCCTAATTCTTCTTTCTCAATCAGCCTATTAAAAAAAATAGATATCTTTCTGGAAAGCATATTGCTATTCTTTTCCATGAAATGAATTTCTAGACTCACATGTTGGCAACAGTTATAACCAGCCCTCCTATAAAAGAATAAAGATTGTTTTCAGGATTTCTATGATAGTCACCATGTAGTAGTTACAGTTAATCCAAGCTGTTAAATTTTCAAGGGCACTGCTGCTTTGCAGGGCATAATGCTGATTTTCTTATCTCAGCAATGCTGCCTTTAGTTATTTTTGTGATCTTGATCCTCCTGTACCCTTTTTTCGGTAGATTCAAAACAATATTTCTTTTGTCCTGATTTTCCTCATTAGTTTAAAACAGCATTTTGACTTTGAGTGTTTCATGTGTACATAGAAATGAATCCTGAACACTTTCTCCATGGTGTTGTGATTAATTTGTATTCTTTAACGGGAGCTTTAAAAAAAAAAAAAAAAAAAAAAAAAACTTTTCCTATTACTGAAATCACATACCTTTTTTTGTGACTAAAATAAAAAGCATCTGTCAATCCAATTCTTTAGTACTGTTGATATACCATATGCATTCAATTCACTAATTTAATGGCATAAAGTTTATTCAAAAAGATATTTATATTTATGTATTTTTATATATTAGTGACTTACTGAACCAAGGTGAAAATATCTTGCTATGCCTTAATCTTACTAAATATTTTCAACTCAACATATTCTAGGATTTACAGCACACAAAATGTGTAAGCCTGACAGATATGTTCTAGTTACTTTTAGTTTGGTAGGCATTTTTCTACTCTATCTCCAAATAAAGTTTTCTAAAAAGTCAAAAAATGTCGAGACCTTGTTCTGTGTTTCAATAAAGAGTCCTAATACATCTTACTAGATGGAGAATAACATTACAAACCTCCCTTGGGCTCCAAGATACTGCCAGTTGGACACTCTGACCTCTTTTACAAAAAAAGGAAGTGAAAACATTCAGCACTTTATCTATAACAGGATGCATTTGCTTATACAAGGTTATAGCTGTCAATTGGAAATGCCTAGTCTGCCTCAGTTTGAATCACCTTTCTCATTTTTCTTCTGCAAAAAAAAGAAATCTGAATTATTCAAGACAATAGAGAAGCTCTACCCTAAACTAAGAAAAGAGGAAAATGGCAACATGTACCAATTTTCATCTTTAGTCATTTTTTAGCCATATACACTTGTGCAAATTATTCTGAACCTATAAAACTGAATAAGATTATGCTATGAGATGCTGAGCAGTAGAAAATATGATCATCAATTTGTCTCAGGGAAGCAAACAAGAGTTCCTTCAGTACTTAAGATTGAATGTATCTTAAAATCATAGACGGAAATTCTAAATTCCAGAATAGGTTAATTTGAAAAGTTATAATTATTTTACAATTAAAATTTATTCTCAATGTCTAAGAAAACTCCCTGGCAGAAATGCAATGCCATTTCATTACTTGGTATATCTCTCATAATTTTAAAAATGCCCTTTCCAAACTGTTAAATGGTGAACTGCTGAAATTATAAACCAATGTATTTGATGCTAACCACAACGAATCATTAAGTCGTCTGTGTGAGCCCAATAATATGAGTTCATAAGAAATCTATGTTTTTAAAATTATTTTATATATATATTATATAATCGTATATCAATTGAGCAAATAACAGTACAAATGTGTCTGCAGATACAATGAAGTGTAAATATCATGCAGTACCAATTAGTGTTTTAAGAAAAAATCTATAATGTAAATATAAAAGATAGAGATAAGATTAAGTGAAGAGCATATGAACGTGGGCAATAATGAACAAGAAGTACTTTAAAGAACTTGAGCTATGTTTATGGGCGAACCCAGTGTACATCAGGAGTACAAAGAGTGCAAGAGTGACACGGGGTCTATGATCTGGTGGGGTGGGAGTGAAGCCTGGAGCAGGCAGGGGTTCACACGTGGAAAGGAAAGAGCAGGATGTGTTCCAGGAACTAGGAGAAATTGTGAGCATCGTTGGGGGAAACTGGTAAGGAGGGAAGATAAATAGATAAATAGAAGTAAATAGATGGTTGGTAGATTACATAGGACCTTGTAAACCACAGAAAGCTTTTGGACTCTATTCTAAGCACAGTAGGGACCCTGTGATAGGCTTTTAAGCAGCGGAGCTTCATAATCAGATTTTATCTTTAGGAACATTTTCTTGGCTCTAGTGGGGTAAATGATAGGAGATCAGAGTCTATCATAGAGGAATACAATACTATAGTTAGTAGACATTAATGTGGTATTTGAAGGAGATGATAATGGCCTTAAGTAGTAAAGTATCACTGAGAGTAGAGTGAGGTGAGTGGATTCCAGAGATATATTAATATATTAGTGTTAATAGTAGGAAAGGGAGAATACAGAGTTAGGAAAGGTGCCTCGGGGTCTGTCTTGGGCAACTGACTGGCGAGTCTGTGTGTCATTCCCTAGCAGAATAGACTTTGAAAAGGAAGAGCAATGGGGAGCTGGGGAAGCACAGAGATGATGAGTTGCCACTTTGACATGTTGTGTAGGATGTTCCTTGGATCATCCAAGGGATCCTGGGCTGTAGGGTTGGATGAACAGATAGATTTAGGAGAAGACTCTGGATTTGAAGTCGAGATTTGAAATTCATTCTTAAATAAATATAACTGAAAATGAGAATGGGTGAAAACTCTCAGAGAATTATGGGAAAAAAGCAAAAGTAATTTCAAAGGCAGAACTCTAAGAAACATTAAAATTCAAGGAGTAGGCTAAGAAAGAAAAGCCTGAAAGAGGACACTGTCAGAAAAGTGGGAGGAAACTTAATTATAAAAATGACCTTGGTAAAGAAATGTTTTTGTATTGCACGAGGCTAATCTATTTTAAGAGTGTTACTCTAATATGTTGGAAAATGAATAAAAACAGAGCAGTGCCTGGAGGTAGAAATATCAGGAAAAATGAAGCTAAGGAATCACATTCATATATCCATTTATTCACTGATACATTCAGGGGCTTCCTATTAAGGATTCATTGTGAAATACTGTAAAAGATGTTGCAGCAAATATAAACGTAAATTAAGCACAGAGTCTGGCTTTCAGGAGCTCATGCACTACAGTAAGAAATGAAACATGTGCTTTAATAATTTGAGGGGGAACAGGGCATGTTTCCTAAAGAAAGCATAGAAAACATACTAAGGAAGGCCAGAAAAAGAATACAGAGCCCTGCCACAGGGTCAGGCACAATGTAGATTCTCAACGTACATATTGAATCAATTTGTGCTGTCCAGCTGGAGGGGTTAAAACAAGCTTTCTGTAGCAGTTGGCATTTGCTATTAAAATAGGAGAATTCCTCATATTTAAATATAAGACAGAGATAAATCAGTAGCAGGTATAAGGGCAGCAGCTGGAGCAACTTAATCTGGAGTAAAGACCTGAGAAATGTATTCATTTTAAAAATATTTTGAGCATCTGTCTGTATTTCCTCAAGTTACAAACTAAAGAAAACAGTTCATTTTTGTGGCAGTGGCAGTTTCTGATCAAGAGCTAAAAATAACAACTGATGATGTCTAAAACACTTATAAATACATTCATATTTAATCCTCGGAGACAACTTTGATAATCAGGACAGTTATTTCTACACACGTAAACCAAGACCTGAATGGGTAAATGCAATAGAATCTAAGCCTTTGCAGTATCCTACACCTTAAATTTTAGAATATTCTGGCCATTTTCATCATGACATTCTCAATAAATAATTCTAGACTAATTAAAAATGTATAATGCCATTAAAAGCAGATTATAATTCCCGGTCATAACAGCTGAGAATAGAAGTGCCTGAGAGAGCAAGTACAGTTTGTGTGTGTTGGGTTCTGTGTCTTGTGCATGGTGAGGGCTTCAGAAGGAAATGCTGAGACGGTTGAAAGTGAAGGGCCTCAGCAGAGGCTGTGCAGATTAAATAGACAAAACACAGTGTGGAAATTTAAGTGATCTGAGATTTGAGTAACCATTTGGAAGCCTAGTTTCTGGTCCTGGACTCATGATTTCATCTTAAGTCAGCTGCTAATTCTCTGAATAATAACAGTTTTACAGCATTTGCTGTATGAAGAATGCCTGTTAACTTAGATGTCTGAATTTCAAAAAGACTAATGCACAATTTTTTAATTAAGATACCTTTTGTGCTATCTTAAAATAGTACAGCAGAAAGCCATAAATTTACTTAAATTTCTAATGATCATTTTCAAATATACTGAAACATTTATTTGAGTGGGCCTGTTATATGCTACTAACATATGTCAGTACTTATACTTTATATCTCGCTCGGTGTTACTATTCTAAGGTTATGTATAATACAGGTTTCAAATACCTGCCCTCGATATGTATTGCAATCCAATGTGATAACGCTAATGAAAAGTGGTATGTTTCCTCTTTGGTTATTTGAACAAGGAACACAACAAGAAGTGTGTGAGGTGCCTCTTAGGCCATCTGCTAGCTCCCTTGATTACTAAATGTGCTCCATGAGTGCTTGAAGACAGAGCCTTGCAGAAGCATTGGGTCTGCCAAGCTTCTACTTAACCGTTCTTGAACTTATGCCAGTTTTAGCTGTCTGTCCTAAGTTTAATGCCTTTGTCAGGTGCACAAAAAGTAAAATCACTTCCAGTATTTCAAATGAAGAGCATCCCTACCCAGGAAGTAAGAAGGACATTTTATATTCATGTTATGAGTGTGCAGTGGGAATAGAGAAGAGTTAACCCTGGTTCTGACATACAGATCTGAGTTACTCTTAGCTAGAAAGCACTTTTCTCCTATTTTATATTTCACACCCCTATACTAAATCATAATTGATGTTTCTTAAAATCTTAAATCTTCCTAGGAATTCTATGAGCTTTTAAAAGAAACTAAAGCAGGATTCTTTTTTTTTTCCTTTCAGGAACAAACACCCATAGATTTACAAATATTCACCTACACATGTCTTCTGAATGGCCAGCCATGCTGAAGACTTTGTTCTTTTTTTTTTATTGGAGTATAGTTGATTTACAGTGTTGTGTTAGGTTCAGGTATACAGCAAACTGCTTCAGTTATACATATAACTATTCTTTTTCAAGTTCTTTTCCTATTAGGTTATTACTGATTATTGAGTAGAGTTCCCTAAACTATACAGTATATCCTTGTTGGTTATCTATTTTAAATATAGTAGTGTGCATCTGTCAATCCCAACCTCCTAATTTATCCCTCCCCCCCTACCTTTCCCCTTTGGTAGCCATAAATTTATTTTCTATGTCTGTGAGATAAAGGCCATATATGACAAACCCACAGGTAATATCACGTTCAACACTGAAAAGCTGAAAGCATTTCCTCTAAGATCAGGAACAAGACAAGGATGTCCACTCTCGTCACTTTTCTTCAACATAGTTTTGGAAGTTCTAGCCATGGCAATCAGAGAAGAAAAAGAAATAAAAGGGATCCAAATTGGAAAAGACAAAGTAAAATTCTCATTGTTTGCAGATGACATGATACTATGCATAGAAAATTCTAAAGATGCTACTAGAAAACTAGTAGAGCTCATCAGTGAATTTGATAAGGTTGCAGAATACAAAGTTAATACACAGAAATCCCTCACATTCCTATACACTAACAACAAAAGATCAGGAAGAGAAATTAAGGAAACAATCCCATTTACCATCACATCAAAAAGAATAAAGTATCTGGGAATAAACCTACCTAAGGAGGCAAAAGACCTGTACTCCATAAACTATAAGATGCTGATGAGGGGCTTCCCTGGTGGCGCAGTGGTTAAGAGTCCGCCTGCTGATGCAGAGGACACAGGTTTGTGTCCCGGTCCAGGAGGATCCCACATACCGTGGAGCGGCTAGGCCCGTGAGCCAAGGCCACTGAGCCTGTGCGTCCGGAGCCTGTGCTCCGCAACGGGAGAGGCCACAACAGTGAGAGGCCCGCGTACCGCAAAAAAAAAAGATGCTGATGAAAGAAATCGAAGGTGACATAAACAGATGGAAAGATATGCCATGTTCTTGAACTGGAAGAATCAATATCTTCAAAATGACTACACTACTCAAGACAATCTACAGAGTCAATGCAATCCTTATCAAATTGTGAATGGCATTTTTCGCAGAACTAGAACAAAATTTTTTTTAATTTGTATGGAGACACAAAAGACCCTGAATAGCCAAAGCAATTTGAGAAAGAAAAACAGAGCTGGAGGAATCAGCCTCCCCAATTTCAGACTATACTATAAAGCTACAGTTGTCACAACAGTATGGTACTGGCACAAAACAGAAATATAGATCAATGGAACAAAATAGAAAGCCCAGAAATAAATCCACGCACCCATAGTCAATTAATCTATGACAAAGGAGACAAGAATAAACAATGGAGAAAAGAAAGTCTCTTCAATAAGTGGTGCTGGGAAAACTGGACAGCTACATGTAAAAGAATGAAATTAAAACACTTCCTAACACCATACACACACAAAAAAAACTCAAAATGGATTAGAGACCTAAATGTAAGGTCGGATACTATAAACTCTTAGAGGAAAAACACAGGCAAAACACTTTGACATAAATTGCAACAATATCTTTTTGGATCCACCTCCTAAAGTAATGAAAATAAAAACAAAAATAAACAAATGGGACCTAACTAAACTCAAAGGCTTTTACACAGCAAAGGAAACCATAAACAAAACAAAAAGACTGTGTTTTTAATGTGTCTGTGCTTGTGTGTATTATCTAGGCATGCATATCAAATATTTATTTTTGGTTGCATTGGGTCTTTGTTGCTGCAGGCAGGCTTTCTCTAGTTGCGGCAAGGAGGGTCTACTCTTCCTTGTGGTGTGCGGGCTTCTCATTGCGGTGGCTTATCTTGCTGTGGAGCACAGGCTCTAGGTGCATGGGCTTCAGTAGTTGTGGATCGCGGGCAGTAGAGTGCAGGCTCAGTAGTTGTGGCACATGGGCTTAGCTGCTCCATGGCATGTGGGATCTTCCCAGACCAGGGCTCGAACCCATGTCCCCTGCATTGGCAGGTGCATTCCTAACTGCTGCACCACCAGGGAAGACCCCACTTGAGGCTTTCTTTCTATGAAAAACATTCTGAAACAGGTGTGACATACCTGCTATTTTCAGACAAACAATTTTCAAGTGGTGTAGCTAGCCGCCCATATCCACGGCAAGAAAAATATCAGGTAGGATGGCAGCAGGTTTTTTTTTTTTTTATTTTAACATCTTTACTGGAGTATAATGGCTTTACAGTGTTGTGTTACTTTCTGCTGTATAACAAAGTGAATCAGCTATATGCATACATATATCCCCATATACGCTCCCTCTTGCATCTCCCTCCCACCCTCCTAATCCATCCCCTAGGTGGTCGCAAAGCACTGAGCTGATCTCCCTGTGCTATTCGGCTGCTTCCCACTAGCTATTTTATATTTAGTAGTGTATATATGTCAACACTGCACTCTTACTTCATCCCAGCTTACCATTCCCCCTCCCTGTGTCCTCAAGTCCATTCTCTATGCCTGTGTCGTTATTCCTGTCCTGCCCTTAGGTTCATCAGAGGCATTTGTTTTTCTTTTTTTAGATTCCATGTACATGTGTTAGCATATGGTATTTGTTTTTCTCTTTCTGACTTCACTCTGTATGACAGACTCTAGGTCCATCCACCTCACTACAAATAATACAATTTTGTTTCTTTTTATGGCGAGTAATATTCCATTATATATATGTAACACATCTTCTTTATCCATTCATCTGTCGATGGACACTTAGGTTGCTTCCATGTCCTGGCTATTGTAAATAGTGCTTCAATGAACATTGTGGTAAATGACTCTTTCTGAATTATGGTTTTCTCAGGGTATATGCCCAGCAGTGGGATTGCTGGGTCGTATGGTAGTTCTATTTGTAGTTTTTTAAGGGACCTCCATACTGTTCTCCATAGTGGCTGTATCAAGTTACATTCCCATGAACAGTGCAAGACGATACCCTTTTCTCCACACCCTCTACAGCATTTATTGTTTGTAGATTTTTTGATGATGGCCATTCTGACCTGTGTGAGGTCATATGTCATTGTAGTTTTGATTTGCATTTCTCTAATGATTAGTGATGTTGAGTATCTTTTCAAGTGTTTGTTGGCAATTTGTATATCTTCTTTGGAGAAATGTCTATTTAGGTCTTCTGCCTATTTTTGGATTGGGTTGTTTTGTTTGTTTTTTGGATATTGAGCTACATGAGCTGCTTGTATATTTTGGAGATTAATGCTTTGTCAGTTGCTTCGTTGGCAAATATTTTCTCCCATTCTGAGGGTTGTATTTTCATCTTGTTAATGGATTCCTTTGCTGTACAAAAGCTTTTAAGTTTCATTAGGTCCCATTTGTTTATTTTTGTTTTTATTTCCATTTCTTTAAGAGGTGGGTCAAAAAGGATCTTGCTGTGATTTATGTCATAGAGTGTTCTCCCTATGTTTTCCTCTAAGAGTTTGATAGTGTGTGGCCTTACATTTAGGTCTTTAATCCATTTTGAGTTTATTTTTGTGCATGGTGTTAGGGAGTGTTCTAATTTCATTCTGCTACATGTAGCTGTCCAGTTTTCCCAGCACCCAGCACCATTTAAGATATCCACTTTAAATATAAACACACATAGATTATAAGTGAATAGATAGAGAGAGATACTATTATTGAACAGGCTGTCTTTTCTCCATTGTATTCTCTTGCCTCCTTTATCAAAGATAAGGTGACCATATGTGTGTGGATTTATCTCTGGGCTTTGTATCCTGTTCCATTGATCTATATATCTGTTGTTGTGCCAGAACCATACTGTCTTGATTACTGTAGATTGTAGTATAGTCTGAAGTCAGGGAGCCTGATTCCTCCAGCTCCGTTTTTCTTTCTCAAGATTGCTTTGGCTATTTGGGTCTTTTGTGTTTCCATAAAAATTGTGAAAGTTTTTGTTCTAGTTCTGTGAAAAAATGCCATTGGTAGTTTGACAGAGATTGCATTGAATCTGTAGATTGCTTTGGGTAGTAGAGTCATTTTCACAATGTTGATTCTTCCAATCCAAGAACATGGTATATCTCTCCATCTGTTTGTCTCATCTTTAATTTCTTTCATCAGTGTCTTATATTTTTCTGCATACTGGTCTTTTGTCTTCTTGGGTATGTTTATTCCAAAGTATTTTATTCTTTTTGTTGCAGTGGTAAATGGAACTGTTTCCTTAATTTCTCTTTCAGATTTGTAATCATTGTCAACAATCACTTTGAACATGAGTGGTGTAAATGCACCAATTAAGACAGAGATTCTCAAAGTGGATTAAAAAAAAATGACCCAACTATACACTATGTTTTTAAGATATCCACTTTAAATATAAACACACATAGATTATAAGTGAATAGATGGAGAGAGATATACTATGCCAACACCAATCAAAAGAAAGTAGAAGTAAACTCTATTAATTTCAGGAAGAGTAGATTTCAGACCCAGGAAAGTTATCAGGGATAAGTAAGGACATTACATAATGATAAAGGGGTCAATTCTTCAAAGAGACATAATCCTTAATGTGTATGCACCTAACAATAGAGCACCCAAATACAGTACATGAGGCAAAAGTGATAGAATTACAAGGAGAAATACATGAATCCACTATCATAATTGGAGACCTCAACACCCTTCTATCAGAAATGGACAGATCCAGGGGGCAGAAAATCAATAACGAAGTCAGCAACATCATCAATCAACAGGAATATGATGGACAACTATAGCCTACAATTGGAACAACTGGACATAAGTATGCAGAAAATGAATCTAGACAAAGACCTTAAACCTTCTGCAAAAAAACTCAAAATGAATCACAGACTTAATGTAAAATATAAATTATACATCTCCTAGTAGATAACATAGAAAATCTATATGTCCTTAGGTTTGACAATGACTTTTTAGGTACAATACCAAAGGCATGAACCATGAAAGAAAGAATTAATAAGCTGGACTTCATTAAAATTTTAAATTTCTGCTTTTTGAAAGACAATGTCAAGAGAACAAGAAAACAATACACAGACTGGGAGAAAACATTTGCAAAAGGTATACCTGATAAAGAGTGTTACCCAAAATATACAAAGAACTTTTAAAACTCAACCATAAGAAAAAACCTGATTAAAATACAGGTCAAATAACTTAACAGACACCTCATCCAAAAAGATACACAGATGGCAAATAAGCAGATGAACATCGTATGTCATCAGGGAAATGTAAATTAAAGCAGCAATGAGATACCACTGTACACCTGTTAGAGTGGCCAAAATCCAGAACACTGGCAATGCCAAATGCTGGTAAGAATGCAGAGCAACATCAACTCTCATTTATTGCTGGTGAGAATGCTAAGTGGTATAGCCACTTTGGAAAACAGTTTGGTGATTTCTTAGAAAATTAAAAATAATACTCTTACCATTTGATCCAGTAATTGTCCTCCTTGGTATTTATCCAAAGGTGTTGAAAACTTATGTTGACACACAAACCTGCACATGAATGTCTATAGCAGTTTTATTTATACTTTCTAAAACTTCGAAGCAATCAAGATATCCTTCAGGAGGTGAATAGAAAAACAACTATTGTACATCAAGACAATGGAATATTATTTACCGCTAAAAAAAAAATAAGCTATCAAGCCATGAAAAGACATGCAGGGAACTTAAATGCATATTATCAAGTGAAAGAAACCAATCTGAAAAGGCTGATTTCTATATGATTCCAACTCCATGACATTTTAGGAAAGGCAATATTATGGAGACATTAAAAAGATCAGGGTTGCCAGAGTCAGGAAGGAAGGAAGGAAACAGGTGGAACACAAAGGGTTTTTAGGGCAGTGAAATTACTGTATATGATGCTGTAACAGTGAGTACATGCCATTAGAATTTGGTCCAAACTCAGAACGTATAACACCAAGAATGAACCCTAATGTAAATTACAGACTAGGTGATAACGATGTCATTGTAGGTTCATCAGTTGTAACTGATGCACCTTTCTGCTGGGGGATATTGATAATGGAGGAGGCTATTCATTTGTAGGGGCAGGGCTTACATGGGAAATATCTCTACCTTCTGCTCAATTTTGCTATGATCCTAAAACTGCTCTAAAAAATAAAGAATCAAGAATATAATGGTTGCTTTATGTAACCGTTAGGTTTGGGGGCAAATTTCAAAGGCATCACTGAAAATGATGTATCAGTGATACATCTATCAAAATGAGATGTATCTATCATTTTGTTTCTGCTGACCTCTTCCTCGTTTCTTCATCGTATCTGCCTCCTGGATAAATACTATCTGCCCAAGAAAAGAAGAAAAAGAGAGAGAGAGAGATGGAAGGAAGGAAGAAGGGGAGAAGGAGGGAGGGAGGGAGAAAGAGAGGAAAAGAGAGAAATGTACTGCCAGTTTTTTAAAATGACCTTGTGATTATATTCTTATTTTTGTTTGTAATGCCAAACCATAACATACAAATAAGATGCACTGTATAAATGAAAAAACATCAATGCTTAACCAATTTAAGTTTTGGCAGACTTAGTAATAAAAGTAGATAAACAACCCAAGTCCAGGCTATTAGAAAGAAAAATAAGTTTGGAGACTAGATAAGCTGGTTCAATAATAAAGAAGTGTCTACCATGTAAATTGGATGTTTTACTTATTGTTGACAGTTTAGTCCCACAAGACTTTTCATTATCTGGTCCCAGTATAGGAGGAAAGAGCAAAGTGGGCTCTAAAATGCCAGTGGGACATGCAAGGGCTACAGAGGTCAAATACAAGAGATGCCAGCCTTTATTTACCTGCAGTACTTAGGATTTTTTCCTTTTTGTGGTGAGAGCATTCTGGCCTCATTCTCTCCTTCTCAGTGCTCAATCTCATGCACTTAGATATATTCCCAGGGGCTCTTTTATTCTTTGAAACAGAAATCTTTGCAGACATTTTTCCTAATTTGTTTTCAGCTTATTTTCTTTAACCTTGAACTTATTTAAGGAGTCTTAGCTTCTTAAAAATATACTGCAAAAGGAGAAGCAAAATCTGAAGAAAACAAACCTATGAGGACCCAAAAAAATCTCACTACTTTCCTGTATGATGCTTCTATTTAAAACACGTTTGGTATGTCTAGGTCTTGGTAAATTTATAAGTATAAATATAAAAATAAATGTAAATGGCTTTCAATATAGAGAATGATTATATTGACCTCTGTAATTAAACAGCAGACTAAATATCCTGAAAATCTCCAATTACCAAACACCAAGAAATATTGGGATACAACTATAAACACCCCTTTAAATGCACGGAGGAGCTCTTAAGAGTTAGGGAACTTGCTGGTGGCATTAAAACTGAGAATGTAAGTGAAAATAAGATACCCCCTAATCTACCCTCAGTGAAGATGGTCTGGGAAAAAAATCTGATCTCACTGTCAGTTTGAAAAAAGAAAACAAAAAGACACCTGACTGCCTGGCCTGGAATTTGGATGGAATATATGTCTCCTCCAGAAATCATAATAAAATCCCTCTCTTCACACAATTAAAGATTTAAATGTACAGTAGTAGAATGGCCCAAAGCGTCCCAAGAAAAGAGCTGAAGAGGGTTCCAAGTTTGGTAACAGTCTAGAGTTCCTGGCCAAAAAGAAAAAAAAATAACATAAAAACTAGAGCCTCATAGCATTTCTTTAAATCTAAAAATACAACTCAGTTTTTAAAAACATAATGAAATTAGCCACATGAATGAGACTGTACAGATAAAAATGTCAGAAAGAATTTCAGATGGTCGACTTACTAAATATCAAACCTTAAATAAATATGTTTAAAATACTTTAAGAAAAGGTACAACCAAAAAACATAAGAATGTTTTAAACATCATGAAAATAATGATAAATAATAATAATAGAAAAAAGCCTAGAAAGACATAGAGATGGAGATGAAATGAGGCTCAGAAACAGGGAAAGAATCACGTCTAAATTAGAAGTAGTTTCCAGAAAAAAGAACAGAGAATGGGGGAGAAAAAACATACAAAAAGAACATCTGAGAAATTCCCAGTATTCATGAAAGACATAAATTTACAAATTCAGAGAGCCTAACAAATTGGAGTCAAGATAAATAATAAATCCACACTTTGATACATAATAGTGAAACAAAAGAGCACAGAATCAAAAAGTTATCAAAAGCAACTGGAAACCACTGAATAAAGTTTACAATTTTTATAACACTTTAGATGCATGATATTAAAGATTTACATTTAGTACTATATAAAGTCACTGAAATAAATCCTTTCTCTGTTATGTTACCAAAAATAAATAAATAAATAGAAGCAACTGGAAGGAAAAGAGAGATTATCTAGAAAGGGATATCATTTAGTCAGACACCAGACTAATCAATGACAACAACAAAAAAAGGGGGAAAATATGGTCAAATTCCTGAGAAGAAATATTTATCAATTTATGATTTGTAAAACATCAAACTGTAATTCAACAATAAAGATGAGATAAAGGTATATCCAAAAATATTAAAAAAAAAATAAGAGCTTACCACCAAGATGCAACTTGTAAAAATATCAAGAGGAAGAGAAATTATACTCTAAGGAAGGCCTACAGCTCAAGAAAATGATCAACAATGAGTTTAAATTGATACTGATGTATAAAATAATACTAATGAAATTTACTAATTTTGGAATTAACATTTGTGAAATTAAAACCTTGATTAGTAATATCTAAGATTGGACTTCCCTGGTGGCACAGTGGTTAAGAATCCTCCTGCTAATGCAGGGGACACAGGTTCGAGCCCTGTTCCAGGAAGATCCCACATGCCACAGAGCAACTAAGCCCATGTGCCACAACTACTGAGCCTGTGCTCTACAGCCTGCGAGCCACAACTACTGAGCCCAGGTGCCGCAACTACTGAGGCCTGCGTGCCTAGAGCCTGTGCTCCACAACAAGAGAAGCCACGGCAATGAGAAGTCCATGCACCGCAATGAAGAGTAGCCCCTGCTTGCCACAACTAGAGGAAGCCTGTGCACAGCAACAAAGACCCAATGCAGCCAAAAAATAAATTAATTGATAAGTTAAAAAATATATATATCTAAGGTAAAAGATTTGTCCAGAATGAATACAATCTTATATCATTGAATTATTAGGAAGAAGTGAAATATTATTTGTTTGGATCTTGTTACATTTTCCTACTAATATAAAAGCAGTCAAGAAATCACAAAAAAGAAGCAGTGAAGAACGGTATTTAGAAAACACAAAAATTAATGGTGGAAATAAATCCAAACATATTTTTAGAACAATAACTCTAAATGTAATATATGAGTCTGTTAAAAAGATTATCAGGTAAGATTAAAAGATTAAGCTATTAATAAGACAAACATCAAAAATACAATGCCTAAGAAAAGATGGATATTTAAAATAAATAAATAAATAAAAGAACATACTAGGAAAATACAAAGTAAAGCTGAGGTGGCTATGTTAATAACAGATTAAACAAACTAAGAAAAACCATGTTACTAATTATAACTGGGCTCATTATATTTTGATTTAAAAAGAAAGGAAACTTACTAAGAAGTCATAGTATTTCTAAGCTTCTGGCACCTAATATGTAGTCTCAAAACATATGAAGCAAAAAAAAATTCAACAAAATAACCATCATGATGGAAGATTTATCATATTTCTTTCAGTAACTAATAGAATGACAGATCAAAATTGATAGGATATAAAACATTTAAGCAACACCACTAATAAACCTGGGCTAAGAGCATATAAAGAGGCTATAGAAAAGAAGTTTGTTACCTTCCTTTTGGTTAGTATTTATCTAGTATACCTTTTTCTGTCTGTTTATTTTGACTTTACTGTGTCCTTATATTTTAAGTATGTCTCTTGTAACCAGCACAAACCTAATTTTTTTTGAAGAATATATTCTTACAATCTCTACCTTTTAATTGGCAAGTTTATATTTATTTTGCATAATGGCATTTTTAGGCTTTTAAAAAACATATTCCTTTCTTTTATTTTTCCTGTTTTCTTTTGCTTCCTTTATTTCTACATTTCTTTTCTGTCTTGGGATGGAGGACTAAGTGTTCTTTCTCTCTTTTGAATTCTTCATTCTTTTTTTTTCCTCACATCTTTTATAAAGTTACCATTCCATTTTTATTCTTTTAATTCAAACCGTTGAAATTTTACCATACTTACTAACAAATTATGGAGTCCCTCTGTATTCTAACCTCTTTCAGAACAAATCAAATTATAGCACTCTAATTTCATTACACCTCTGGCTTAGATACTCTTTTACACCACGTACTCTCTGTCTCTGTCTTTCTCTGCACACTTAAGTTAAATGCTCTCTTGGGCTTTTCTTCTCTTTATTTCCCAGTGGAAGCTTTTCTCAAATGTCTACTGAGTCTTGGCTGCTGGTACCTACTTAAGAGAGATGCATGAAAGGCTCTGTGTATGTGAGCAGGCCTTGCCATTAATGAACTTCCCTACAGTTCGAAAATAAAACACTTATGACCTCACACATTTCAGTGTCTGCAGGTCTTTACTCTGAGATCTTTGAGCTGTCCAAAAACAAACAAACAAACAAACAAAACTACAATTGATAGAATGAAACAGGCAAGGAAGACTCTATTCAAGACTATTACAATAAGGGGAAGAGATTGAACTCAACTCCTGTGAAACAAAAGATGAGAGAGTTTTAAGCATGGAGTAAGCTACTGGCAAACTACTGGAGTATGTTGGGAAGAGGATAATCAATGTGATTAGGCCACCTGTGTTTCCTAATGGGCTCCTATGGAAGTCAGATTCTGACCCTGCCACAGAGACTGGGAGAGAGGGCCACTATCTTTTTTGAAGATTACATTTCAAAGGGAGGGATCCCAGGTCCTTGAAAAAGACATTCCTGAGTTGTTGAAGATTTACATCTCAAAAGGGCAGAGAAATAATTTATAATTATAAAATTTTCTAAAGTAAATGCTCTAGTGGGGGTGGAGTCAAGATGGTATACTAGAAAGATGCAGAATTTACCTCTCCTCACAACTAGGGAACCTACCAGGCATCTGTGGGGGACCACAGACACCTAAGGGGACAGGAGGAACTCCCAGCGACTGGGTAGGAAGTGGGGCATGGGGAGGGTTAAGGGGGAGGAGAAGTGGTGGTGGGATGGGATCAGTGCCCCTGAGGTGTGTCTGGGGGAGGGGAAGGGATTCCCACACCCAAAGTGGGAAATTGGAGAACCACTGGGAGGGCAGAGGATCAAAAGGGAGTGTGGCCAGGTTTCCCCTGCCCACTTGGGCCCCTAGGAACCTGTTGAGATCCCGAGCCTGATCCTCTGCCCACCTAGGCCCCCTCCAGCCATGTGGGTCCAGAGGGGATGGGAGGGATGGAAGGGGGAGCAAAAGTAAAGGCCAGACCTATGGGACCAGCACCCCTGAGGGGTGGCAGTGGGAGGGAAGGAGTTCCTACACCCAGCGGGACCCACCCATAGTTAGGGGTCCAGCAGCTATGAGAGAGAACCTGGGAGAGACACTGGGGCAGGGGCATGAAGGAACAGAAGGGAACGGGGCCAATGCTTTCCCTGTCCACTTAGGCACCGAGAAGCCTGTTGGGCTCCTGGGCCTAATTCTGTGCCCTCAGAGCCCCCCTCCTGCTGTGCAGAGCCCAAGCCCTGCCCCTACCCCCCCAGGACCCTAACTCCAAACTCTGGAACCCCACACTCCAGAGGCCCTCCTTTCTATGTGTGGCCTCTCCCCTTCTGCACACAGGTCCTAAGCAGAGGCCCCGCCCCATGATGAATGTCGCCCCGGCTAGGTCCCACCCCACCCTAAACCCCACCCCTGCCTAAGTTCCACACCCCCACCCCCACCCCCACCTAAACTCTGCCCCTATAGCCAAGGCTTTTTTTCTTCTTTTTCTTTTCTTTTTTCCTCTTTTAGATTGGGGTTCTGTTTTACCTTGTTGATTCACTATTCTTGATTGTTTCATATTTTTATTTTTCCTAATAAATCTTTTATTTTTCTAATTTTATTTTATTCTTTATACTTTGTTAGGGATCACTCCTTTTGGCTTGTTGCCACCCCCCCCCCCCCCGGTTTTTTTTGCCTTTCTCCTGCTGTGGTTTTATTTCTACCCTATTGAAGTTGTTTCAATTATAGTTTTATTTTTCCTAATATACATTTTATCTTTCTAATTTTATTTTATTTTTTATTCTTGGATATTGTACTGCTACTTTTTTTCTTTATTTCTTCTTCTTTTTTTTTTTAACTGCACCACAAAGCTTGTGGGATCTTGGTTCCCAGGCCAGAGGTCAGGCCCAAGCTCCTGTGGTGGGAGCTCCATGTCCAAACCACTGGTCTAACAGAGAACCTCAGACCCCAGGGAATATAAATCACACTGAGGCCTCCCAGAGGACCTCATCTCAGCACCAAGACCCAGATCTATCTAACACCTGCAAACTCCAGTGCTGGATGTCTCAGCCCAAACAACCAGTAAGACAGGAATACAGCATCACCCATTAAAAAAAAAAATGAAATGACAAAAAAATATGGTACAGATGAAAGAGCAAAGTAAAAACCTACAAGACCAAATAAATGAAGATGAAATAGGAAATGTACCTGAAAAAGAACTCAGAGTAATGATAGTAAAGATGATCCAAAATCTCAGAAACAGAATGGAGAAAATATAAGAACCATTTAACAAGGATCTAGAAGAGCTAAAGAGCAAACAAACAGTGATGAACACCACAATTACTGAAATTAAAAATACTTTAAAAGGAATTAATAACAGAATAACTGAGGCAGAAGAACGGATAAGTGAGCTGGAAGATAAAGTGGTGGAAATAACTGCCAAGGAGAAGAATAAAGAAAAAGGGAATGAAAAGAATTGAGGACAGCCTCAGAGACCTCTGGGAGAACATTAAATGCACCCACATTCGAATTACAGGGTTCCTAGAAGAAGAAGACAATAAAAGAAGAGTCTGAGAAAATATTTCAAGAGACTATAGTCAAAAACTTCCCTAACTTGGGAAAGGAAATAGTCTATCAAGTCCAGGAAGCACAGATGGGATAAACCCAAAGAGAAACACTGCAAGAAACATATTAATCAAACTATCAAAAATTAAATACAAAGAAAAAATATTAAAAGCAGAAAGGGAAAAGCAACAAATAACATACAAAGGAATCCCCATAAGATTAGGTTAACAGCTAATCTTCAGCAGAAATTCTGCAAGTCAGAAGGGAGTGGCAGGACATATTTAAAGTGATGAAAGGGAAAAACCTACAACCAAGGTTACTCTACCCAGCACGGATATCATTCAGATTCGATGGAGAAATTAAAACCTTTACAGATAAGCAAAAGTTAAGAGAATTCAGCACCACCAAACCAGCTTTACAACAAATGCTAAAGGAACTTCTCTAGGCAAGAAACACAAGAGAAGGAAAAGACCTACAATAACAAACCCAAAACAATTAAGAAAATGGGAATAGGAACATACATATTGATAATTACCTTAAATGTAAATGGATTAAATGCCCCCACCAAAAGACACAGACTGGCTGAATAGATACAAAAACAAGACCCTTATATATACTGTCTACAAGATACCCACTTCAGACCGAGAGACACATACAGACTGAAGTGAGGGGATGGAAAAAGGTATTCCATGCAAATGGAAATGAGAAGAAAGCTGGAGTAGCAATTCTCATATCAGACAAAATAGACTTTAAAATAAACACTATTACAAGGACAAAGAAGGACACTACATAATGATCAAGGGATTGATCCAAGAAGAAGATATAACAATTGTAAATATTTGTGTACCCAAAATAGGAGCACTTCAATACATAAGGAAGATGCTAACAGCCATAAAAGGGGAAGTCGACAGTAACACAATCATAGTAGGGGACTTTAACACCCCACTTTCACCAATGGACAGATCATCCAAAATGAAATAAATAAGGAAACACAAGATTTAAATGACACATTTAACAAGATAGACTTAATTGATATTTATAGGACATTCCATCCAAAAACAATACACTACACTTTCTTCTCAAGTGCTCCTCTCAAGAACATTCTCCAGATTAGATCATACCTTGGGTCACAAATCAAGCCTTGGTAAATTTAAGAAAACTGAAATCTATCAAGTATCTTTTCTGACCACAACACTCTGAGACTAGATATCAATTACAGGGAAAAATCTGTAAAAATACAAACACATGGAGGCTAAACAATACATTACTAAATAACCAAGAGATCACTGAAGAAATCAAAAAGGAAATTAAAAAGTGCTTAGAAACAAATGACAATGAAAACAAGATGCCCCAAAACCTGTGGTATGTAGCAAAAGCAGTTCTAAGAGGGAAGTTTATAGCAATACAATCCTACCTCCAGAAACAAGAAACATCTCAAATAAACAACCTAACCTTACACCTAAAGCGATTAGAGAAAGAAGAACAAAAAACCCCCAAAGTTAGTAGAAGGAAAGAAATCATAAAGATCAGATCAGAAATAAATGAAAAAGAAATGAAGGAAACAACAGCAAAGATCAACAAAACTAAAAGCTGGTTCTTTGAGAAGATAAACAAAATTGATAAACCATTAGCCAGACTCATGAAGAAAAAAAGGGAGAAGACTCAAATCAACAGAATTAAAAATGAAAAAGAAGAAGTAACAATTGACACTGAAGAAATAGAAAGGATCGTGAGAGATTGCTACAAACAGCTGTATGCCAATAAAATGGTCAACCTGGAAGAAATGGACAAATTCTTAGAAAAGCACAACCTCCCGAGACTGAACCAGGGAGAAATAGAAAATATAAACAGACCAATCAAAAGCACTGAAATTGAAACTATGATGAAAAATGTTCCAACAAACAAAAGCTCAGGACCAGATGGCTTCAAGGGCAAATCCTATCAAACATTTAGAGAAGAGCTAACACCTATCCTTCTCAAACTCTTCCAACATATAGTAGAGGGAGGAGCACTCCCAAACTCATTCTACAAGGCCACCATCACCCTGATACCAAAACCAGACAAAGATGCCGCAAAAAAAGAAAACTACAGGCCAATATCACTGATGAACATAGACACAGAAATCCTCAGCAAAATACTAGCAAACAGAATCCAGCAGCACATTTAAAGGATCGTACACCATGATCAAGTGGGGTTTATCACAGGAATGCAAGGATTCTTCAGTATACACAAATCAATCAATGTGATACACCATATTAACAAACTGAAGGATAAAAAACATATGATCATCTCAATAGATGCAGGAAAAGCTTTTGACAAAATTCAACACCCATTTATGATAAAAACCCTTCAGAAAGTAGGCATAGAGGGAGTTTACCTCAACATCATAAAGGCCATATATGACAAACCGACAGCCAACATCATTCTCAATGGTGAAATACTGAAACCACTTCCTCTAAGATCAGGAACAAGACAAGGTTGCCCAATTCCATGACTATTATTCATCTTAGCTTTGGAAGTTTTACCCACAGCAATCAGAGAAGAAAGAGTAATAAAAGGAATCCAAATCAGAAAAGAAGAAGTAAAATTGTCACTGTTTGCAAATGACATGATACTATGCATAGAGAATCCTAAAGGTGCTACCAGAAAACTACTAGAGCTAATCAATGAATTTGGTAAAGTAGCAGGATACAAAATTAATGCACAGAAATCTCTTGCATTCCCATACAATAATGATGAAAAATATGAAAGAGAAATTAAGGAAACACTCCCATTTACCACTGCAACAAAAAGAATAAAATACCTAGGAATAAACCTGCCTAAGGAGACAAAAGACCTATATGAAGAAAACTATAAGACACTGATGAAAGAAATTAAAGATGATACAAACGGAGAGATATACCATGTTCTTGGATTGGAAGAATCAACATTGTGAAAATGACTCTACTACCCAAAGCAATCTACAGATTCACGGCAATCCCTATCAAACTACCAATGAAATTTTTCACAAAACTAGAACAAAAAATTTCACAATTTGTACAGAAACACAAAAGACCCTGAATAACCAAAACAATCTTGAGAAAGAAAAATGGAGCTGGAGGAATCAGGCTCCCAGAGTATACTACAAAGCTACAGTAATCAAGACAGTATGGTACTGGCACAAAAACAGATATATAGATCAATGGAACAGGATAGAAAGCCCAGAGATAAACCCACACACATATGGTCACCTTACCTTTGATAAAGAAGGAAAGAGAATACAATGGAGAAAAGACAGCCTCTTCAATAAGTGGTGCTGGGAACACTGGACAGCTACATGTAAAAGAATGATATTAGAACACTCCCTAACACCATACACAAAAATAAACTCAAAATGGATTAAAGACCTAAATGTAAGGCCAGGCAGTATAAAACTCTTAGAGGAAAACCTGGACAGAACACTCTATGACATAAATCACAGCAATTGATTGCTGTGATTTGATCCTTTTTGATCCTTTTTGACCCACCTCCTAGAAAAATGGAAATAAAACCAAAAATAAACAAATGGGACCTAATGAAACTTAAAAGCTTTTGCACAGCAAAGGAAACCATAACAAGATGACGACAACCCTCAGAATGGAAGAAAATATATGCAAACGAAGCTACTGACAAAGCATTAATCTCCAAAATATACAAGCAGCTCATTCAACTCAATATCCAGAAAAACAAACACGCAATCCAAAAATGGGCAGAAGGCCTAAATAGACATTTCTCCAAAGAAGATATACAGCTTGCCAACAAACATATGGAAAGATGATCAACATCACTAATCATTAGATAAATGCAAATTAAAAGTACAATAAGGTATCACCTCACAGCAGTCAGAATGGCCATCATCAAAAAATCTACAAACAATAAATGCTGGAACGAGTGTGGAGAAAAGGCAACCCTCTTGCACTGTTGGTGGAAATGTAAACCGATACAGCCACTATGGAGAACAGTATGGAGGTTTCTTAAAAAACTAAAAGTAGAACTACCATATGACCCAGCAATCCCATTACTGGGCATATACCCTGAGAAAACCATAATTCTAAAAGTCTCATGTACCACAGTTTTCATTGCAGGACTATTTACAAAAGCCAGGACATGGAAGCAACCTACGTGTCCATTGACATATGAATGGATAAAGATGTGGCACATGTATACAATGGAATATTACTCAGGCATAAAAAGAAATGAAATTGAGTTGTTTGTAGTGAGGTGGATGGACTTACTGTCTGTCATACAGAGTGAAGTCAGAAAGAGAAAAACAAATACCGTATGCTAACAAATATATATGGCATCTTAAAAAAAGAAATGGTTTTGATGAACCTAGGGGCAGGACAGGAATAAAGACACAGATGTAGAGAATGGACTTGAGGACATGGGGAGGGGGAAGGGTAAACTGGGACAAAGTGAGAATAGCACTGACATATATACACTACCAAATGTAAAACAGATAGCTAGTGGGAAGCAGCTGCATGGCACAGGGAGATCAGTGCAGTGCTTTGGGACCACCTAGAGGGGTGGGATAAGGAGGGTGGGAGGGAGGCGCAAGAGGGAGGAGATATGGGGATATATGTATGCATATAGCTGATTCACTTTGTTATACAGCAGAAACTAACACAACACTGTAAAGCAATTATACTCCAACAAAGATGTTAAGGGAAAAAAACAGTAAATGCTCTAAAAAAAGGGCAGTCAGGGTCCTATACTTGTATACCTTAGAGATATGGCAGGTTTGGTTTCTGACCACCACCATAAAGTCAATATTGCAATAAAATGAGTCACACAAATTTTGTGGCTTCCCAGTACATATAAAAGTTATATTTACACTGTACTGTTGTCTATTGTATACTGTAACAATAGCATTATGTCTAACAATTCAAAGTATATACCTTAATTTAGAATACTTTATTGCTAAAATATGCTAACCATCCTCTGAGGCTTCAGCTAGTTGTAATTCTTTTTGCTGGTGGAGGGTCTTGCCTCCATGTTAATGTCTCCTTATTGATCAGGGTGGTGGTTGCTGAAGGTTCGGGTGGCTCTGGCAATTTCTTAAAATAAGACAAAAATGAAGTGTGCTCCATCAAACAATTTCTCTGTAGCATGCAATGCTGTTTGAAACAATTTTAGCCACAGAGCTTCTTTCAAAATTGGAGTCAATCATCTCAAGTCCTGCCACTGCTTTATTAACCAAGTTTATGTAATATTCTAAAGACTTTGTTGTTATTTCAACAATCTGCACAGTATCTTCACCAGCAGTATATCCATCTCAAGAAATCACTTTCTTTGCTCATGAATAAGAAGCAGTTCCTCATATGTTCAAATTTTATCATGAGACTGCAACAATTCAGTCACATCTTCAGGCTCCACTTCTAATTCTAGTTCTCTTGCTATTTCCACCACATCTGCAGTTACTTCTCCCAATGAAGTCTTGAACCCCTCAAAGTCATCCTGGTTGAGGGTTGGAATCAACTTCTTTCAGACTCCTGTGAATGTTGATATTTTTACTTCTTCCCATAAAATCACAGGGTCTAGGTGAATCCTTTCCAGGTTTTCAATTGCCTTTGCCCAGGTCCATAAAAGGAATCACTATCTATGGCAGCTATAGCTTACGAAATGTGTTACATAAAGAGTAAGACTTAAAAGTTGAAATTGTTCCTTGATCCAAGGGCTGCAGAACGGATGTTGTATTAGCAGGCATGAAAACAACACGAATCTTGTTGTACATCTCCATCAGAGCTCTTGGTTAACCAGGTGCATTATCAGTGAGTGGTAATATTTTTAAAGGAATCTTTTTTTTTCTAAGCAGTAAGCCTCCACACGAGGCTGAAAATATTCAATAAACATGTTGTAAATAGATGTCCTGTCATCCAGGCTTTTTTTGTTCCATTTATAGAGCATAAGCAAAGTAGATTTAGCATAATGCTTAAGAGCCCTAAGACTTTAGGAATGGTCAATGAGCACTGGCTTCAATTTGAAGTCATCAGCTGCATTAACCCCTAATAAGAAAGTTAGGCTGTCCTTTGAGGTTTTCAATCCAGGCATTGACTTCTCTCTAGTTATGAAGGTCCTAGATGGCATCTTCCTCCAAGAAAAGGCTTTTGTCTACATTAAAATTATGTTGTCTATTATCTTAGCCAGATTGTCATTCGTTATCTTAGTTAGATCTTCTGGACAAGTTGCTGTAGCTTCGACATCAGCATTTGTTGCTTCGTCTTACACTTTGATACTATGGAGACCGTTTCTTCCCTTTTCTTTCCTCATAAACCAACCTCTGTTAGCTTCACGATTTTCTTCTGCAGCTTCCTCACTTCTCTCAGCCTTCACAGAATTGAATAGAGTTAGGGCCTTGCTCTGGATTAGGTTTGACTTAAGGGGATGTTGTGGCTGGTTTGATCTCCTATGCAGACCACTCACACTTTCTCCATAACAGCAATAAGGCTGTTTCACTTTCTTATTTGTGTGTTCACTGGAGTAGCACTTTTAATTTCCTTCAGTGACTTTTCCTTTGCATTCACAGTTTGGCTAACTGGTGCAAGAGGCCTAGCTTTTGGTCATTCTTGGCTTTCAACATGTCTTCCTCACTAAGCTTAATCATTTCTAGCTTTTGAAAGAGACATGCAATTCTTCCTTTCACTTGAACACTTAGAGGCTATTGTAGGGTTATTAATTGGCTTAATTTCAGTATTGTTGTGTCTTAGAGAATAGGGAGGTCCAAGGAGAGGGAGAGAGATGGGGGAAGGCTAGTCAGTGAAGCAGTCAAAATGTACACATTTATCGATAAATTGTGTCCCATCTCATATGCGTATGGTTTGTGGTGCCCAAAACAATTACAGCAATGAGATTGAAGATCAGTGACCACAGATCATCATAATACATATAATAATAATAATAGGAAAGTTTAAAATATTGCAAGAATTACTAAAATGTGACACAGACACAAGGTGAGAAAATGCTATTGGAAAAAATGGTGCCAATAGACTTCTTGGATACAGGGTTGCCACAAACCTTCAATTTGTAAAAACCACAAACTCTGCAAAGCACAATAAAACAAGGTATGCCTGGAATGAGGAAGAAATCTGTCTAAAGTTTAGTCAAGGTAAGGGAAACATTACTGTTTCCTTGGTCAGAGCTTCAAAACAAAATCTTACACACACCCAATTATTGGCCTTCTGAGAATCACCAAGCGAGGAAGTGTAGGGACCTCATAGTTTATAAGCATACTTTCCCACAATATCCCCCAGAGTCAGCCCTGCCCATTATCACATCCTCCTCTCTGACTTATGCTGCACAGTCCAAGAAATCCTTCAGTTTAATTACTCTCTGATCTGTAGTGATTGGGGAAGGGTAGTATTCTGGTTACATGCTATTGGGAGAGAAACATTTCACCATATTTTTCTATCTCAGGCTTCATCCTGGCCTTCAGTATTCCCTGAGACTCTCTGGGGGCTCTAATGGGTAGATTTTCTCATCATTATGGCTTTATAGGAGTATTTCGACTTTAGCCATTTCTGCTATTCTTATGACTACTCCACTGTCTATCTTATATCTTTCCCAAACTGGTTGGAATCTCTTTTCCACTGCTGTCTCATTTGTCATTTTCCTAGTCCTACTTATATATGACTTTTTGTGTTTATAACTTTTTCCTTGCTTCATTTTCTTTTAATTATTCATGTGAGCATGATGATACGTACCTGTAATCAACTTACTCTGATAAACTGTAAATTTAAGCTCTTAAGTTCCAAATTTAATTCAGGTGAAATCACTTTCCAGCCTGTAACATGACTATAGATGGCCAGAAGTGGGAAGAGTTGCATTGCACCCGCAATTCTTACTTGCCTGTGGAAATGTGGACTAAGTGGGTAAGCAGGCACGTTGAATGCTGGCGGAATGTACCGAAAGGTTGTTCTTGCTGGTAGTGGGGAATATATAAGAGGTCTGAGGACACTCTCTTCACCTTGCCTTTTAGAAAAAAATTCTTTCAAGTGATATTTCTTCATTTTGCTTTATAGAGTATTAAAAAAAAATAAAACCAGGCCTATAAAAAGATATTATAAGAGAGGGAATCAAGAGTTTGAATTATTAATGTTTTCAATAAAAAACCTGAATATGCCTCAGATGGCAAATAAAAATCCTGAAATAATTTTTTTTTTAAAAGCTTGGAGAGGAAAAACAACAGATATGACTGAAGAATTAAGATTCCCAAAAGAGCCCACAAGTGAGACAGAAGCAGAACATTTAAAAGAAATGTTCATGAAATGACAAAGAAAACTATTGCCACAAATCAAATGCATTCCAGGCAAATTAGTATAAGGTACATGCTGGCACAACATTTGAATATCAAGTATAAATTTGTAAAATCCTAAAGGCTTCTAGGCAGAGAAAAAAAGTGTTATTATCTAAAAATAAACACAAATTGGACTGGTTTCAAAATTCAGAACTAAACTCTAGACTCATTAATGTTAAAATGAGAAAACAGGATACAGAAATTATTTTGTAATGTGATCCCAAATATGTAAGACAAAAATTTGGAAAAAATAAGAGCATTTGGAGAAATTATGACAAAATATTAGTATTAGTTGCCTCTGATTGGTGACAATTTTATTAACATACATTCTGATATTTTATAATTTTGGCTACTTTCCAGATGTTCTAGAATGCTCATGCACTATATTAATAATTAGGAAAAATGCAGTTTAAAAGCAAAGAATAGGGCTTCCCTGGTGGCGCAGTGGTTGAGAGTCCGCCTGCTGATGCAGGGGACGCAGGTTCGTGCCCCGGTCTGGGAAGATCCCACGTGCCGCGGAGCGGCTGGGCCCGTGAGTCATGGCCGCTGAGCCTGCGCTTCCGGAGCCTGTGCTCCGCAACAGGAGAGGCCACAACCGTGAGAGGCCCGCGTACCGCAAAAAAATAAATAAATAAATAAAAATAAATAAATAAAAGCAAGGAATAAGAAAGGAAAACATTTTTCCCACTACCATTCTTCCAGGATAAATATGTCAAATTGTGATCATAAAATTCTGAAGCCCTTCCTTGAATTCACTCATTCTTAAGCTCTGGCTATTCCTTAAAGGCTTGAGTAAGCCTGTGACATTTCAACCTAGCATTAGATGAATTTCAAAATCTTACCATAAGCTCCCACAGTTCTAAAGCTTTAAAAAATCTTTGGAACACTTGGAGTCATAAAAGAAAACTTTCCATAAAAACAAAAAGCAAAACACTATTTTTCTTGAGAACTAAAACTTAGAATTTCTGCAGATGCAATGATTTCTCAAAACAAAACACCCTCATAGGTGTAAATCCAAGGTGTAAATCCAAAACACCCTCATAGGTGTAAATCCAAGTCTTAGGTCCAGCTTGTGTTGTTTCTGCTCAGGTTAGAGTGGGCATAAAGAACCATTTCCCTGGCACTGCTGGGTTTGTGGGGTTTTTCTGTGTGTGTGTGTTTTTTTATTGGGGTATAGTTCATTTACAATGTTGTGTTAGTTTCAGGTGTACAACAAAGTGAATCAGTTATACATATACATATATCCACTCTTTTTTAGATTCTTTTCCCATGTAGGCCATTACAGAGTATTGAGTAGAGTTCTCTGTGCTACACAGTAGGTCCTTATTAGTTATTTATTTTATATATAGTAGTGTGTACATGTCAATCCCAATCTTCCAATTTATCCCCCCCTTACCCCATGGTAACCATAAGTTTATTTTCTACATCTGTAACTCCGTTTCCAGAGTTTCTGTTTCCAGAGAATACATATAGATGGCCAAGGGGCATATGAAAAGATGTTCAACATCACTAATTGTTAGAAAAATGCAAATCAAGATTACAGTGAGGTGTCACCTCATACCAGTTGAATGGCCATCATCAAAAAATCTACAAACAATAAACGCTGGAGACAGTGTGGAGAAAAGGGAGGCCTCCTACACTGTTGGTGGAAATGTAAACTGGTGCAGCCATTATGGCGAACAGTATGGATGTTCCTTAAAAAGCTAAAAATAGAGCTACGGTATGATCCAGCAATCCCATTCCTGGGCATATATCTGGAGAAAACCATAATTCAAAAAGATACATGGCTTTGTGGTTTTGAAGGCTAGTGTAAAACTCACACAAATTATTTAACATATTACACAAATTATAGATATAAAAAGAATGGTAGTCTTTTAAGGTGGGGGTTGCAAAATCACAAGTAAACAACTCAACTTTGTTCCGCTTGTGTGTTTTTTAAATAAATTAGTGGTCAAAATTTAAAAATCAAGAGATTGTCCTCCCCCCAGATCCTGCTTTTGAAGCCTTCTTTTAAAAAACCGGTAGGTCTGGAAATACTGGTCAGCAATTTGCTGGAGGTTAGTTTTGCCGCTCCTCTGTTCTCCAGTCTTCCAAAAGCCTAACCTACCCACTTAAGTTAACTGACTGGCTCCATTAGGCATTTGAATTGGTGAACTCTGTTTCTAAATGATGATGTTAATTCTACTTGACAGCTATAATTATTCAGTGAAAAATGGATTCACATGGAGGCTACCTGTTGTGGTGTTTCTGTGAAAAACTGTTGCTGGCTTTTGAGTCAGACATCCTGGCTATCGTGTATCAGTTAAGATGACTTTGGATATAGACCAAATGGCTTCAACAAAGTTAAATGAATTTCTCCTCAAAATAAGGAGGTTGAAATGAGTTGAAATGTCTCCAAGGTTGGTGGATTCAGGAGCATAACATACCCTCGGAGACCTAGAAACTTTCTCTCTGCCCTGTCATTCTCAGAGAACTGGTCTTATTCTCATGCTGGCTCCCCTCAACAATACAAAGTCATTGCCATAGCAGTTATCACATGCAGAGACAACACACAGCAGAAGAAACAGCAACCACTCTTTTTAAGAATAAAAAATCTTTCTAAAATACCCCCTAGTAGATCTTCCTTAATATCACATTAACCAGAACTACACCCTATGTCTAAACACTAAACCCAACACAGGCAAGAAGAGTTGGGGTACTAATGATAGGCTTAGAAGATCCACATTAGCCCTGAGCTAGAAATTGAACTACCCTTCCTTAGCTAGTGGTAGGTAGCACTGGGGAAAGGTGGCATCAGAGTAAATCCTAGGTTTTACACAAGAAAGGAACAGTGGAGAGGGCCAATTGCCTTGATATGTAACTAACAGTGCCTGCTACAAATTAAAAGCAGTTCTCTAGCTTTGTAATGACCTTGGGTATATTACTTAAACTTATCTAACTTAAAGTTCTTTTTTTTTTTTTTTTTTTTCCGCGGTACGCGGGCCTCTCACTGCTGTGGCCTCTCCCGTTGCGGAGCACAGGCTCCGGACGCGCAGGCTCAGCAGCCATGGCTCACGGGCTCAGCCGCTCCGCGGCATGTGGGATCCTCCCGGACCGGGCGGGGCACGAACCCGCGTCCCCTGCATCGGCAGGCAGACTGCCAACCACTGCGCCACCAGGGAAGCCCCTGAAGTTCTTTTGATTTGTCTTCTCCGTGCTGCGTGAGGGATCTTCGTTCCCTGACCAGGGATTGAACTCGAGCCCCCTTCAGTGGAAGCTCGGACTCCTAACCACTGGACCACCAGGGAAGTCCCTAACTTAAAGCTCTTCATTTGTAAATTAGGAGTAACAATACCCTTTTCATAGGCTTATCACAATAATAAATATTCTAACATGTATGAAAATGTATTTCATATGTGTTGACTTTTTTCAAAATGCCAGATATATTTCAGAAAATGGAAAATAGTAAAATATAGTTACAAGGATTGTAGAAATTTAAAATAAAATCAAGCTGACTGAAGTTTTTAAAAAGCTTTTGCAAAATCCTATTTTATCTTAATCTCTGCTTAATTGTCTCAATGGATGAGAAATGCCATTCAAAATTGGAAAGGAAATGATTTGTTGGTTTATGAGGTTTAGCTTTTTTCTCTACAGTTATCTTTTATTAAAGAGAAAAGCGGACATAGTCAATACCTTATCACACAGCTGAAGTTTGGCTCAAATCAGTATATACCCCCTTTTCTCCCCTGGCATTTGGAAAAATGAGAATACTCAGTTGTTGGACGTTCTACCAGAAAGGATACTTTGTGGCAAGGTACAATATAAAGCAGGTGCTACAACATGCTCTACTGAACAGGATGACAAGTGATGGCTTCCCCAGCGTCACAGCAAAAGACAGATTTAGTGAATCTTGCTCTGTGATGGAGAATCCACACACCAGGGCTGCAGATTAAACTCTGCCTGCTGAAGTGAGAGTATTTGCATTTGTGCTCTCAAGAGAGCTTTCATCAAGTGGCAAGAGAGAATAAAACTTTGAAGTCTGCATATAATACAGTCACCACCTGATGGTCCCTATCAAGAGGATGACAAAATCAAATTAAGACCTTTGAAAACAACAGTTGTAAGAATTCAAATCCCTCTGGTTTCTAGGACATTACTATTCCTCCCTAGAGAAAAAAAAAGTACAGAAACACTGCAAGGTGATCCAAATATTAACTGGGTATTTTGACAGGTTCCAAATGTTCTTTGCATTTAAGTGTTTGCAGAATTATTCTCCTTGGAGATCATCTATCAAGGCGTATCACTTGCTGACTGCTGGTCACTTGTGGCCTTAGTGATGACAGAGTACTCATATCAGGCCTTGAAAGAAAAGATAAAATCACCAACAATGGCTTCAGCTTCTACTTAATCAACTGTGCTTCAACAGATAAAAAAAAAAAAAAGGAAAGGAAGATGGTGCCTTAGTGAGAAGACTGAAGTTCTAATCCTAGTTCCTTCCCCGTGTAAATGCCATATGACCATAAGCAAAGCCTTCTAATTTCTATGGCTTGGTTTCTTTAACTGTAAAATGAGAATAATAATATCTACACTTTCTATATAACTCCTATTCCAAATAACTTTTGTTAACTTTAAAGCTCTGCATGACAATAACTTTTTAAAAAATACTAGGGCTATATAATTTTATAAGCGACTTCCACTATATCTACAAAGAACAAAGATCCAGGGTACAGAAAAAGATAAAAATGTGTGGACTAATATACTATTGTAACAAACAAGACAGTTTAAGACAGGAAAAGGAAAGGCCAATTTTGTATATGAATGTAAGTTCAAAAGTCTTAAATGAAATATTGTCAATGTGATTTCAGAATGTAAAAACACATTCATCAAGACCAATAAGAATTCATTTCAGACATGCAAAGATGCTTTAACATTAGAAAAAATGTAATAAGGTAATCACCACATTAACAGATGAAAGGACAAAAATACAATACTATCATTCCAATATTTACAGAATAAAAGATGTTTGATAAATCCAAAAGGCATTCATAATAATAAAAATAAGTTCTAAGTAAACTAGGAAGAAGAGAGAGCTTCATGAGCTTAATAAAATTATTGACCCAAACCTATAGCAAACATGAGACTAAATAGTGAGCTATTGAAAGTGTTCCATTTAAGGTCAGGAACAAGATAAAGATATCTGTTATGTCTATTTCTAACCAATATTCTAACAGCTCAATAGCTGTTGAACTGAACTAGTGCAATAAGATAAAAAATATATATTTTAAAAGTATGGGAAGATTAAAAAGCAAAGGAAGGAAAATATCTGACATTATTTAGAGAATGATATGCTTATGTATGTGCAATATTCTGAGAACCCACAGGTTCTAGTAGAATCAATTGGAGAGTTTAGCAAGATGAATATATGAAAACTAACTTCATTCCTAGTTTGGTTTTTAAGAAGTAAAATGTAATTTAAGAAAATTATACAATTTTATTGGAGAATATAATAGATCTAATAAAAAATAAGAGATATATCATGATCCTGGATAGAATGGTTCAATATCATAAAATGTCAGTCTTCCGCAAATTAAACTATAAATTCAATAAAATGAAACTAAATTCCAAATAGATTTTTAATGGGAACATTCTAAAATTATTATGAAACTAATACTACCAGTAATGGTCAAGACATGTACACCTGTAATAATAAAATAATAAACACATTATTCTTATTCTTTTGGGGGGGCTGAAACATTTGACAGTAAGTGTAGAGATCATGACCCTTCACCCCTAAATACTTCTCTTACCAAACCACTGAGCAGGTTTTAAAAATTTAACATTAACATGTTATTACGTAATATAGTTCATGTTTAAATGTCACTGATGGTCCTCACAGTGTCTTTTGTCTCCATTAACATGAAAGAGTTCCTCCCTTTTCTTTATCTTTCATAACCTTGCTGTTTTAAAGAGTACACACCCAATGTTTTGTAGGAGATCCCTCAGTTTGGGTTTTTCTCATTGTTTCTTCATTATTCAATTCAGCTTATACATTTTTATCAGAAACATTACATAGGTGATATTTTATCTTTCTCAAATATATCAGAAGGAACTTGATGTCAGCTTATTCTATTCTTCTTTTTTTAAGTATTTATTGAATTTGTTACAATATTGCGTCTGGTTTATGTTTTGGTTTTTTGGCCACGAGGTGTGTAGGATCTTAGCTCCCCGACCAAGGATCAAACCCACATCCCCTGCATTGGAAGGTGAAGTCTTAACCAATGGACTGCCAGGGAAGTCCCAGCTTATTGTCTTCTTGGTTATTTTAACCTGATCATCTATTTATGGTAGTTTCTGCCAGATTTCTTTGCTTCAAAGGTATTTTATAATCCCTTTATAATTAGTGAGTAACCTGTGGGAAGATACTTTGAAATTATGTAAATATCTTATTTGTCAATGAACTTTTGGTTTTAGTATCCAGCAATGATATTTGTCTGTGTCAATTTTTACTATGATTTTTGTAAAATGATGGTTTTCTAAATCTGTCATCCTTTCTACCTTTATTATATTTTTGTTACTCATATTTTGGTATCAGTATAGTTTATTTTCCCAAAGTGTGATAATCCATTATGGCTATTATTTATTTTTAATGCTTAAATTGTTCTGGATTTCACAATGGAAATCCCATCAAACTGGTTCCTATGTTATTTTGCTTCCTCCTTTTTTCTTAGTACTTTCTGGAAGATGTTCCAGGCTCATCTCATACTTTCCCTGAATCAGTCCTAGGAGGCCTGATTCCTTTTAGTAAGGAAACCAAAATCCAGAAGCTAGGAATTCTCATTGTTTTGGGGTGTTATTGCTTCTAGGTCCAAAAATATGTTTCATACCAAAGGGGAAAAATCTAACAATAACTTAAAAAAAATTTTAAAGCAAATTAACTTTAAAGTCTGGTTCCACATGGAGTTGTCAAGGAAGATGATGAAATCTTACGCTGCTGGTGTAAATTACTGTAGAAAACAATTACTGTAGAAAACAATCTGTCAATATGTAGTTAGGTTTAAGATCTTCATACCTGTAAACCAGCAATTCCTGTTTTCAGGCATTCTCCGTATAGATGCTCTTGCATGAGTACAAAAAGAAGCATGTCCAGGAATGGTCACCTGACATTACTGATCATAGCCAAAAAACAGGATGTAATAACTAAACTCTGGTATATTCATAAAATGAAACCTTTTTTAGCAGTTGAAATTCATGGATTAGAAATACATGTTTCAACACATGACTGAAACATAAAATGCTGAAAAGAAAAAATTAGTTATGCAAAATATATCTACAATATAATATTGTAATTTGTCTAAAACAGCAATACTATTTATGGCTTATGTGTATATTTGTATGTATTTCAATTGGAAAGAACATGAATTAGAATGACAAGAGCCAACTTCAGGTTAATGGTTGCTCTTGCAGAAAGAAAAGTGGAAGGGATTGGATGAAGCTTTATCTCAAGTTTTGTTTCTTTAAAATTAAAAAAAGAATACATAATTTACAGATTTTCAAAATATTTTATAATTGATAAAAATGTAAGTAATTATATATTTTTAATATGGGTTTTTGTTCTGGCAATTTGGACAGTTACAGGGACTACTGAGAAAAAAATCAGTGGGACAACAATTAGAGAAACAGAAATCCAGAAACTGAAGCATGTTAAATCTGAGTGTTTCAAGCTATTTTCTTTTTGAAGAATGTGGACTTTTCTTCCCCTGTTTTGCAGTAAGATATAAAAATTTGGAAGTCAGTGTCTTCCTGTGATGAGAAATTATATCTGTAACATGTTGTTTAATCATTTTAAGTTTCTATGAAAGTAATTTTACATTACCATGAAATGCATATATACATTTTACATCCTAGAGTAGGAAATATTTAGAAAATAGAATGTTCTAGAAAAGGATGGTCATTTCAACTGTTAGAAGAGTTTGAGGAGGCAAAATTAAGAACCAATTGTCCAGGAGAAATTAGCAACGTGGACAAAGAATCAAATGTGGCAGATCTAAAGTTGAGGCTATGGTGGAGGCTATGGAACTACTTATTGATAGGAATGGCGTGTGCAGGAGAGGGTGGTACTCAGTGAGCAACAGTGCAGGTACTTTCATAGGCCACAATTATGAGATAATAAGATAATTTTCTCTTTTAGAAGAAAAAGAAAGACGAGAGAGGAAAGGGTGACTTGTCCTAAAATAGGGTGTGGGTAGAAGGGCATAGTAATAAAAAGCAGCAAAATTCAAAACGATACAGGGCTTTGAGGGGCAGGTGTACAGAATAATATAAACAACATTAATTAAATAATGCTTCAGCTCTAGATCTAACCCCAGTTCTAATTATTTAGTGACCTTTGATAAAACACTTGCCTTCTCTTGAACCTCAGCTTTCTCATCTGTAAATAAGGAGGATGTAACTCAATTATCTCAAGTATTTTCTACCTTAGCACTTATGATACTATTAAATTCGAATCATTTAATCAATAGATACCATATTTATCGAGTGCCTGCAATGAGGTACTCTTCCAGTTGCTTTATGTATGTCATCTTGTACCACTTTCATGAAGTAGTTATTACCAGCTTCTTGCAGAAGGCCCAAAAGGTTATCATGATTTGATAACTTGGTCAAGGTCACTGAGCTCATTGTTGAGGGAGCTGGTATCTGAGTTCTGATGTCCACGCTCTTTCTAATATTCCACCTAGGCTAGAGACACTGATTAAATAGGATGACAGAGAATGACTGAGCCAGGAGGTGGCTAGAAAAGAGTAAAAATGTAAAAGTTCTTAACTAAAATATTTTTCCACATAGAGAGTCATTTGGGAAAACAATGTATTTTTTTCAAAATGCAAAAAAAAATCATTATGGGAATTGTTCCATATTTATTATATTGATACTTGAGTGTGGATCATGTTCATAAAAACAGCATTTAGCTGAGAGATTAGAAATTTCTCTGAAATGTGATTGCATAGAGAAGGAAGGAGAAAAAACATGAGAGGTTGGAGGTGTGGGAGGAATGGGGGATTGGGAATGACGTATATACACTATTGATATGATATACAAAATAGATAACTAATCAGAACCCACTGTATAGCAACAGGGAACTCTGATGCTCTGTGGTGACCTAAATGGGAAGGAAATCCAAAAAAGAGGGGATATATGTATACTTATAGCT
Organism: Delphinus delphis; assembly: GCF_949987515.2. Classification (NCBI taxonomy): domain Eukaryota; kingdom Metazoa; phylum Chordata; class Mammalia; order Artiodactyla; family Delphinidae; genus Delphinus; species Delphinus delphis. Next base: position 76,617,332 of record NC_082685.1, on the reverse strand, counting down.
GATTCACTTTGCTGTACAGTAGAAACTAACACAACATTGTAAAGCAACTATACTCCAATAAAAATTAATTAAGAAAAAGAAAAACATGAGGGTTGGGGTAGGGATATGCATAAACTTATATAAACTAGGAGGTTTCCAATAACCCCAAAGCATCAGAAAGGCACTTGACAGCCTATAGGACAGGTAAGAAGAAACTTAGGGTGGGAGATGAGCTCAAAAAGAGGAATAAGGTTAATAACAAAAAATGGCACTACTTAGAATGTATTTCTAAAATTCTGGCAGACTCTAATGCTCTTAAATATGGAATTAGTACATCAAGATCATTTGAAAACTACATTTCCCCAATTCAGCTTATTCTCCTCTTACTTGCACTCATCCATTCTCCCGTTTATTAAGTAGATATTTCTGATATTTCCAGACTAATATTGTCTCTCCACCTACATTTCACTTTTGTAATCAATGAGGTTGCGGTAGGAGTAGGGTCTGGAAAGAAAAGAGAGAAGGAGAAAGAGGATGAAAAAGCAGACCTTAGATAAGATAAAAATGCTCAGTTACTAACTCATCTCCTCCTTTTCCTTCTACAATATCAGTCCATTATGATGTTTGCTGAATTTATCAACACGTGAGATTTCAGAATCAACCCTTCTAATCAACCACCCAATGCCTGGAGTCTAACTACCTTGATGATGTTTAGTAAATACTGTCAAAGAGAGAAATGGCCTTCTTCATTTTCCTATTCTCTTGCTTATTTTACTTTCTAGTTTGTTAAAAAAAAAAAAAAAAGTATTGTGGTTACATTATGGAAAGGATGGATATGGTCAATAATATTGTTCCCTTAATTTAGCATCCCAAGATTACCCTTACACACACACACAGACACACACACACAATGTTAGCCTTTATTTAAAAAAATAAGAAAGGCAAGGGAGTTATTGTTTGTTTGTTTGTTTTTTAATTTAGGCCGAAAGCACTGTAGTCTCAACTATCTTAATATTTCGAGTCAAAGGTGATTTGGATCAGAACTAAGGGAAATATTTATTTCAAAAAGCCTGATTTAGACACACCCTCTAAAAGATTCTAATAGCCATGTTTAAATTATTAGAGGCCTTGCTGAGTCAGTCATTTTCTATTTCTGGATCATTTACATTTATCTGTTTATTTGTTTGATGGTTTTCATATTCTTGCTACTGGGTTCAAGTACCAACATCACACTTCTAAATTATATTTCAATCTATGCTTCATATAAATGACCTGGTGGAAGGATGCAATAAAAGTGTGCTTTGTAATACTGAGGCCACTCATGCCACTAGAGAAAGCACTGTGTCAGCACTTTCATTTCCATTATACACCCTAGTTGTTCAGAAATTATACACAGAGTCATAAAAATTTGCTTGGCTGCGAGGTATTAGCTCAGCCCACGAATGAACAATTAGATAAAAACCATAAAATGGCTAAGACAATTGATTAACAGTAAAGTTTGGGCCAACTACATATGTGACCTGGGTTCAATGTCACTTAGGGAGCTCCTTCTGCCATAACCAGAAAAAAGCTACTACACAAGGATTCCCAGGCAGGAGGAAAAATATCTAGGCAGAGATACTGATGCCTGAGGCTGGCTATTTATTGAGTGGGGTTTGTATATTTCTTTGCCTTAATTGAGAAATGTAAAGAATTAAGGTGAAAATAAAATCTCTACTTTTTTGGATATATTTTGGTATATCCGGAGAATTTTTGACCAAAGATCAGGGAAACTGCCTTGAAAATTCTTCCATATATAAAAAGGTCCATCTTATAGATCAAGGAGTGAAAGGTTCAGAATTCCAAAGGACAGGCATCAAGCAGCAAGCTTTTCCTTTAAATCAATGTGTTTTTTATTTTATATTTAGGGTAATATTAAGTAATAATCGAGGTACTACTGTTTTAGTCAGTTTGACTACAACAGAACATCATAGAATGGGTGGCTTAAACAACAGATATTCATTTCTCACAGTTCTGGAGATGGGAAGTCTGAGATTGGGTGCTGACATGGTTGGGTTCTGGTGTGGGCCCTCTCCTTGGCTTGCAGATGACCTACTTTTGTTTGTCCTCATAGGGCAGAGAGAGGGAGGGCTCTGATCTCTTACCCTCTTTTTAGAAGGACACTAATTTCATTATGAGCTTCCCACCCTCATCACCTTATCTAAACCTAATTACCTCCTAAGGGTTTCACTTCTAAATACCATCACATTGGGTGTTATGATTTCAACATATACATTTTGAGGGGACACAAACATTCAGTCCATAACAGATGGTTAGATTTTCTCTTTAAGTTGATCTTTTTAAAAGGAACAAATGAAGATTCCAGAAATCCATTATTATTATTTTTTTTTTTGCGGTACACGGGCCTCTCACTGCTGCGGCCTCTCCCACTGCAGAGCACAGGCTCCGGACGCGCAGGCTCAGCAGCCATGGCTCACGGGCCCAGCCGCTCCGCGGCATGTGGGATCTTCCCGGACCGGGGCACGAACCCGTGTCCCCTGCATCGGCAGGCGGACTCTCAACCACTGCGCCACCAGGGAAGCCCAGAAGTCCATTATTTTAGTGATCAATTACCTTGCACAAGACCTAGTTGCTGTTCCTTCTCAAAAGATCATCTTATACCCAGGATGATTGACAGTGATAATGCCAGTACAGTTGAACTATTATATTTTATTTCTCATTTGGATCACTGAATGGTGACCCTCTATGAGTCACACCCCCACCAAAAAAAAAGGAAAGGCATTATAAAGTACAAATAGTAAAAAAGGAAAAATGTCTCATATTATATAAACACTATGGAACGTTACATGCCCTGTTATATTCTTGAAGCCAGACTGTCAGGATTTTAATTTCTATTCTGCAACTTACTAGTCATAGGATGTCGGTGGAAATTTAATTAACTATCAAGTTAAGAAGAAAAAAAGAGGAAATTTATTTGAGCCAAACTGAGGATCATAACCTGGGAAGCAGATTCTCATCCCTATCACTGGTTAACCCCAATAATTGCTCCACTTCCAACAGGCTGCAAACAGAGATGAACCTAATTAACTCATTGACAGAGGATGAAGAGTGCCAGTAACTAAGCAAGTCCTTGGCAAAGTGAAGATGACCCAGACCGAAATACACCGTAGCACATGTCTTGGGAATAAAAAGAGAGAAGTGGAATCAAGGCCCATGACACCCTAAACACCTAAGGCTAGGGATCTGCTGTAGAAGCTGAGCTGATTAACTACCTCTCTCTCTCACGGCGCCGTGAAGCTTTCATCACTAATGCCTGCACAATGAGACCACCAGTTTCACAAAAGGCCTGGATCCCTCCCATCACCTCTACTACCTCACCTTCCCATTTAGTGTCCTGGGAAATAGGCAGAAGACTGTAGCTTGTGCATATCAATAACTGCCTATAAACACATAAGGAAGTCATATTTTAAATGGATGTGAGAGAAGGAAAAGGACAAGGTGAGCACGAGCTACTTTGGGAGCAATTTTTGCTCTCTAAAACTTCCACGAAGTGATCTAAATTAGGGAGACGCATGCATAATAATAGAAAAATGGGATCCATGTCAGAAACAATGACAAATTTCAGCTACATCTACAGAACATGAGATGAAGTTAAAGAAAAAAACAACTACCTCTTGTTTACCTAAGAATGATCTGCATAACAAATGACTAAAGCAAACAGTGGTGGAATCCTGTCCACATCTTTGACAGACAGGGTGGGTTGAGAGGTGAGGCCACCTGTGGGACAATCAGGAGACCCATTTGAAACCAACTGATCCCTGTAGAAAAGTTCTGTTTGTTGCACTGGACAGAAAGCCTCCTGCTCTGTAAAAGGGACCCTGCAGGGACTGGCTTCTGACGAGAGCAGCCATTGCAGGCCCCAAACAGGGCTCCTGATGGTTTTGGCAAACATGAAACAGAAACTCTTCATTGCAGAGGCACAATTTCCAATTCCTGCTCTCATTTTCTCCTCACTCTTCTCAGGCTGCCATATCTCTGAATTTGCATAGTAAGTGTTTCCAATCCAGATGAAAGCTGGGGGCAAAATAGTACATTTACTGCAATTTAAGATAGGTATCCTCACCAATTCCCCCCAAAATACCTTATTTCTATTTCAACTTATTTATCCTTATCAATGAGATTAACACTAGCACAGTAAGTAGAATTTTAAAAAATCCTCAAAAACATAATGTGTTTCAAAGAAATCAGAGCAAACACATCCTCTGAAATACAGTACAAAGAAGAAAATGGAATTTTCAGATGTTTACTTTGTATTTTTTTTTTTTTTTTTTTTTTGCGATACGCGGGCCTCTCACTGTGGTGGCCTCTCCCGTTGCGGAGCACAGGCTCCGGACGCGCAGGCTCAGCAGCCATGGCTCACGGGCCCAGCCGCTCCGCGGCATGTGGGAATCCTCCCGGACCAGGGCACGAACCCGCGTTCCCTGCATCAGCAGGCGGACTCTCAACCACTGTGCCACCAGGGAAGCCCAACTTTGTATTTTTAACAAGATTTTGAGATAGTGGATCTACGAAACTAGAATAGTCCTATGCAAAAAAGGAAAGAGGTGAGGAAAACAATTTCTTCAACAAGTATTTATTGTATACTGCCATGTTGCGGGGACTGAGCTAGGCTCTGAGGACCCTGTTGTGAATGAAGAAGACACACTTCCTGTTCTTAACAAAGTCTGCATTTAAGTGGTAAACTACTCGTCTCATCCCACTTAATTAAAATTAATCACAAGTGTGCATATAGCACTATGGTGGGGAACCACACCACAAGTAACACACACAACAGGAGGCTGCTGACCTGGTTTGTGGAACCGCAGAAGGCTTCCCTGAACAAATGACATTTAAACTGGGAAGGAAAACATGAGTTGGAATTAGCCAGGCAAGACTTGGGGAAAACACGAAGCAGGCAGAATAAAAATCATATAAGAATCATTGGCAATGAGAATAAATAATATGTTCCAAGAACCAAGAGGCCAAACCGAAAGATTGAGGGAGGAAAGATACAGGTTAGGCTGGAGGTCCTAGAAGAAAGGGCCAGCTCATCCAGAGTCTAGGGAGCTATGTTGAGGATTTTGAATTTTATCCTAAGGATAATGGAAAACTGAAGAATTATGAGCAAGAAAATGACATGACCAAATTTGGTTTTGGAATATCACTCTGGCAAGTCTGTGGGAATTAGGTTGGCAGAGGCTAGAAAGAGATGTAGAGAGACAAGATAGGAAGGCATTCAAGCAATAAAGATGAGAGCTCGTTCTAGGAGAGAGGCATCTAGATAGATTGAAGTCATTGGAAATCTGAAATAATTCATGGAAATGAAAAGCACTATTGCTGATTAAAATCTGAAAAAAGTTACTTCAATTTTAAGTTGTCATTGACATTCTCTTAGAATTCAGAGGAAAAGACAAAAAGGATAAATATGATGAAATAAATACCAGGAGGACAGGCCTAAGAGGTCACACATTAAGGAATCTAAGAGATGAGAATGGCCAAATGGAACATAAAAAAACAAAGTGATCAATGAAATAAAATTAAATGTATGTGAATAAAGAAATGAGCTATCAGAAGCACACAGAGGAACCCTACATACATATTGCTAAGTGAAAGAAGCCAGTCTGCAAAAGGTACCTACTATATGATTCTAACAATATGACATTCTGGAAGAGTCAAAACTAAAGAGACAGTAAAATAGTGTTTTTCAGGGGTTCAGAGAGAGGGGTAGAGATGAATAGGTAGAGCAGAGGGCAATCTTAGGGCTGCAAAACTGTTCTCTAAGATACTATAATGGTGGATACATGTCATTCTACACGTGTTAAAACCCCTAGGACTGCACAATATAAAGAATGAACCCTAATGTAAAGTGTGGACTTTAGTTAATAATAATGTATCAGTAAAAGTTAAATAATTGTAACAAATGTAGGGCACTAATGAAAGATGTTAATAGGTGAAACTGTGTGTGGGGAAAGGAGGGGTGTGTGTGGGGTATGTAATATGGGAACTCTATACTTTCTATGCAATTTTTCTATAAACCTAAAACTACCCATTAAAAATGTAATAAAAAAGAAATAAGACAACTTTCCAAAGCCAAAGAAAGGCCAGAATTTAAAGATAAAAATGTTTACCAAGTATCTGACAAAATTGCTTGGCTCTGAGTTTATGACACCAAAAGAAAGTAAAGCCAGACTGAAAAATGAGGTGTTTGGTAGTAATAAAGTCAGTGAAAGGAGAAGCAGAAGAAGGGCATAGAAGGAGAGCAGAAAAAATGGATCATATAGATTACCCTTTAAAACAGGCAAAACACCAGGGGGAAAATATCCAAAGTATCTTAGGGGAGAAAGTGGAGCCCATGCCAGCCACCAGTCAGAGCAAAGTGATACAGAAAGGCAGCATTTCCTTGGGTCTGGTCTATATAGGGCAGGCGACATAAATATAGCTGAAAACTAAATAGTAAACTAAATCTGTTGGACAAAAGCAAATGGTTAGGTTAGACAAAAATAAAATGAACAGAGATGATACTTGGAAGACAGGAATATGTTACAGAAGCGAGGATCCCCACAAATGGCTTATCACTATGGGTAGACAGATCTGTTGTATGGTACAATCAGACTGGTTAGAACTGTCAGCCACCTTTTGGGGCTCAAGAGTAAAACTAACAAACACTTACCCTTTCCTGACTTCTTAAAAGATCATTTCCAAAAACCCCTTTTTCTGGAGCAGAAAAATATTTTTGACTGTCCATCCTCTGTTTTAGACAGAGGTTGAGCTATGCCACTCAGTCCTAGGAATAAGCCTTTTATCTATTACTTCATCCAAGGCCAAATATTTCTCAGGCCGTTGAGTACTTTGTACAGTACGTTCTCACGCTGTCCTAGTGTTTTTCCACAGTTCAAAGGACTGGAATATTCAGGGTCCTAGAATCTTTTTGCAATATATTGGCTGGATCAATAAAACCAGGCTTTTTTGAATATCGAACTTAACATAATTGTACAATGTGAGACAGTATTGGTGATAGAAACTAAGTCCGACCTTCCCATCTCAAGGTTCTAAAAACCATTTATGTATGAGAAAAGCTGGGAGGCTAAAATACAACCAGAAAATCTGAGATGAGTGGATTCTTCTCTCGGACTCTCTATGTAAAAATCACCCTCAATACATAAATGCTAACAGTTATGATAGACAAGTTCTATATTACAGAGGAAGAGAGGTAGGCATAACAAGCAAATTCATTTACCAAGGTTACAACTTTACTTCAGATGTTGACTAAGAAGTTAAACTTGTGCAGACCTAGTTTTTCTTGGCTGGGTAGTCATTTCTCATTTTGAGGAAGGAAGAAAACACTTCTAAGTATCATAGTCATCTTATATTCCTAACAGGGATTCTGCATCAGTCAGTATTTCCATAAAGACAATTTTAAGGCAGAAACAGGATCTGACTAAACTGAATGAATGAATGTATTTTACAACAAACCTAAAATAGGATAGAGGTCAATTAATTCCCTAACAACTTTTCCTACATATGTATATTAGGCCAAGTTCAGTAGACATAACATTGATTTCCTCGTAAATTCCAATGATTATTTCTGTGAGACACAGAAAAAAATGAGAAGGATACAAGGGCATCTGTTCTACTACACATAACTTCTCTTTGATGAATCAACCCCAAAAAGAAGAATCATGAAAGGTGGGGGTGGACTGATGCTCGAGTCTGTCTTAGCTGTAGAGTAAGCAAGAGAGGAAGATGGTGACAGATCAAAGAAACTTTAGCTTAGGTGTTGAACCAAACAGGCTTTGAATCTCTGACACTTTACTAAACTTGGACAGTCTGCCGAATCTTAGCTTAGAAGTACTAATGGGTATAATACTGGCCTTGAAAAATTGTTTCAGAAGTTACACCAAGTGATTAAAATATAGGTGGACAGTTGTCAATTCATTTCAGTGACTCTGAAAAACTGCTAGTCCAATTTAAAAAAATAGATGGTTCAGAAAGCGACCCCTGTACATATAACAATTTAACATATAATAAATAAGGCATACAACTCCAAGTCAACTGCCTTGACTTTGGCCCGATTAGCTATGAGCAAAGGAGTAAGTCATGTGACACAAAGCATGATGATCTATGATTCTAAAAGTGTCCAGTCTAGCCACCTCCTTCACTGAGGTGTCTTGGAGAAGAGCTGCCTATACTAGCTTGTGACTGATTAATCCAACCAATTCTCTTTCGTGATTCAATTTGAGATCTTCTTGTCAGTGCTTCTACTGCTCCCATTCCTCCTTCTACTATTGGTCAATTGGGTTTCCATAATGGTATCAGAGAAAGGGAATAGTAATGCCTCTGCTGATTGGAGGATCAGATCACCATAGCATCAATCTTATTCTGATCATCATTTGGATGCCTGTAAACCATGAGTAACAAAATATTCCTCTGTGATGAAATGCAAATCAAAACTACAGTGAGGTACTACCTCACTCCAGTCAGAATGGCTATGATGAGAAAGTCTACAAATAACAAATGCTGGAGAGGGTGTGGAGAAAAGGGAACACTCTTATACTGTTGGTGGGAATGTAAGTTGGTGCAGCCACTAAGGAGAACAGTATGGAGGTTCCTCAAAAAACTAAAAATAGAGTTGACATATGATACAGCAATCCCACTCCTGGCGTATATCCAAACAAAACTATAATTTGAAAAGATACATGTACCACAGTGTTCATAGCAGCACTGTTCACAATAGCCAAGACATGGAAACAACCAACATGTCCATTGACAAATGAATGGATAAACAAAATGTGGTACATATATACAATGGAATACTACTCAGCCATAAAAAAGAATGAAATGCCATTTGCAGCAACATGGATGGACCTAGAGATTATCATGCTAAGTGAAGTAAGTCAGAAAGAGAAAGACAAATACCATATGATATCACTTATGTGTGGAATCTAAAATATGACACAAATAAACTTATCTTCGAAACAGACTCACAAACACAGAAAACAGACTTGTGGTTGCGAGCGGCAGGGGTGTGCAGAAGGGATGGATTGGGAGTTTGGGATTAGCAGATGCAAACTCATATATAGGATGGATAAACAACAAGGACTGTCTGTATAGCAAAGGGAAATATATTCAATATTCTATGATAAACCATAATGGAAAATAATATAGAAAAAAGAATAATATATGTATAACAATCACTTTGCTGTACAGCAGAAATTAACACAACATTGTAAATCAACTATGGATGAATAAAATAAATAAAAAATATATTAAAAATTAAAAAAAAATTCCTCTATGAGACCTGACTATGAGGCTATTGAAAAGATTTTTTGCTTTCCTGCATATATTTATAATAAGGTCCAGTATAGATGAGAGCTTACAAGTTTATGTTACTTGAAACCACCTAATGTATTAGTGTAGAATTACCCAAACTTGTTCACTCATAATTAAATAAAATTAAACATTAAATACATTTAAATAAAATTAAACATTTTTACTGCAAGACTTAGGGTCTTTAAGAAGATGCATTTTGAGAGATGTGACTTTGTTACATTAACATTTAAGTACAGTCTCGTGTGTTGGATGGTTCAACAAAAGACCATAAGGGAAACTGACAGAGAGAAGTTTATTATTCACAGGTTCTGGAGGAAGTAAATGGCATGTCACAAGGGGCCACACAGGGAGGTCAAGGAAGAGTGCAGACAGAGAGAATGACAGAACCTGGGGCGCATGCTTTTATTAGCAACCATAGGGGAAACTTTGGGGTTTCTGGGTTAAGGCCAGATTGGTCAATTCAAACCAAAAAGACCACAGTTTGGATAAGCTCACAGGGGACTTATCTAAGGGGCACACAAGGAGAAGGTCCTGGAAGGTAGGGGAGACTGTCGCTCACAGGGGACTTATCTAAGGGGCACACAAGGAGAAGGTCCTGGAAGGTAGGGGAGACTGTCGCTCACAGGGACTCCTAGGGAAGTCATACCAAGAGCTTACATCTGCTTGTGACTCTGTAGGCTGTCATATAGAGCCTGCAATCTCAGGAGGAGATAGCGTCAGTCCGAGGCCCCTTCAGGGCCCCTGGCCACACAAAATAGATGGTGAGGCAGCAATATCATGGAGTAGTTAACTAACTCTCAACATTGGATTTCCATTACGTGAACAGAGTGTGCAGTGTCTCATCACTTAAGTGACTACAGAATCCTTCCATGTAACATACTGCCATATTAATTTCTGGTATTTCCCATTTCAGGAAGCACTACATTTGAACACCCCCCACTGCTACATTAATTATAAGAACGTGAAACCAGACAAACCAGAGGAAAGTCTTCTCATTTATAATCAAAGAAGATAATTAAAATAGAGTCAGAAAAAATCTTCATCCGGGATTAAACAAGAAACTTCCTTTGCGTTTTCCTGCTCTGGGTAAGTTTATCATGTTTGAAAACAGTGTCCTCATTTGGAGTGGCTAAGTGGTGATAGGAATCGTCACGTAACTTTCCCCTTGTGGTGATTAACCAATGAATGCAGTGATATAAAACAGATGCAAAGTCTGAACTCAGTGATATCTGTGTGCTATAGAATGTCCTTGAAGATATATGGTTTTATTTCAGGTGGCATGAAAGTGGCATTCACCACTGGGCGGTTGACTGGCTAAAGGTTTCTTTGTTTTGTATTGCTTTAATGAATAGTTAAGTATGGCCCCGATAAATATATCAAAACATTGGTACATATATATATATATATATTTATTTATTTATATTGGTATATGTATGTACATAAATGTATGTATATATGTGTGTGTGTATATATAGATGTTGTTTACATTGCAATTGTGTAAAAAATTGCTACTAAAGAGTTTCAAAATACTTCATTTTCTTAAATAGATAAATACATCTCATAATTTTGTTCACTTGAGTCATGTGCTGAGGTATTCTCTCCCTGCTTTTTGGACAAAAAGAAAAGTCGTTTGAATTATTCTAAGTTAATAGGAATCCTATAAATCCAGGACAGGCTCCGGCTCTGAAAGAAGCAGCAATAACTGCTTTTAAAAGGGGCAACTTTAAATTATCTAATATGGACATGTACTTTCCAGTTATACCTGAATACTTTAAAATAGAATTGCCATTCGTCTTTTAGCGTGCAGGTTTTTGATCCTCCAAAGAACTGATGATTTGACTCAGGATAAATGATCTATATCTGTAAGTGACAATTTTCAGAATATTCCAGTAGTAAAACTAGGTAGCTCGGTGCTTTGTGACCACCTAGAGGGGTGGGATAGGGAGGGTGGGAGGGAGGGAGATGCAAGAGGGAAGAGATATGGGAACATATGTATATGTATAACTGATTCACTTTTTTATAAAGCAGAAACTAACACACCATTGTAAAGCAATTATACTCCAATAAAGATGTTAAAAATAAATAAATAAAAATGAGTGAAAAATAACTCTTCCATTAAATGAAAACAAATACTGCTATTTCTTTAGAGGATTACAACTCTCTGGTTCTCTAATTTTACCCATGTAAGAGTCTAACAAAATATTTATTCACAGATACAGGCTTAGGTAAAGAAGATTAACTGCCCTGTGTGTTAAAAGGACTCCCCAGGTTAAAAGTTTCATCATAAAAAAGCTGAACACATTTTTAAGAAACTTAAAGAACTTTCATATTGGTTGGTTTAACATACAGTAAATAAAATTTTACCTCCAAAACATATTTCTTATAAGAGAAGTTGTGAAAAAAATTGCAAAAAGCAAATCTATTCTCATTTTGTGCATTTTCTGTAAAACTAAAAGATATGTCTATTGTTCTAACTTAGCCAGTGAATTTTTTTTTAAAAAAACAAAAATAGCATGCATTCTAAGTCTTTATAAAATAATATTTCTAAAGGGTTGATTCATTAAAAAACTGTTTAATTCAAAAGTTTGTGTTGACTTTGTAAAAATAAAAAAGATAGTGGCTGCTAAGATATAATGCACAAGGTAATTAAGGAGATGATTTCATGTAGTTTATTGCAATAGGGAGAATGTCTACTAATGAGGAACATATCAAAGAAAAGGGAGAACAATTGGGGTTTTAAAAATGTCATAAGGAAGGATGGGGGTGGCTATTATTTTGGAATACCAAGGGCAAAGTGGTCCTTTGTGGTTAGCAGTTTCTCAGAACACAAAATGGTAAGGAGGTTTTCGGAGAAAAAAGATGGAGGGATTTCTCAACTGTTACTGTTTTCTGGGAATATATGACTCAAGTAAATTTCAACATTGTCACTGTTATTTTTTTAAACCTTTAAAACCAGTGCTAGAATATTCATACACACACACACACACACACGAACACACACACATACACACAGATCTCTAAATTCCTTAAGATAATATTTATTATTTCCAGTCATATAGATAGATGTAGTTGGGAGTAATTGGGATGAGTATACCAGCCTATTATGCTGAAAAATTCAACTTGGGTGTGACAGAGTGAAAGGTTATTTTCTCATCTTCCTCAATATCCACAAAACTTCTACCTAAAGTGGACTAGCCATTTTCTAAATTTTTTTTATCAGATTATAAATAAAAGAAAATTAGTAATTTTCATTTTTAATTAAGTGGAAAAAATTGTCACGAGATTTTTAAGGAGCTTTGGAATGACACATTGGCCTGACTGGGCTGCTAGACAAGGGAGAACAGATGAGGGCCAGAGGAACAGGACTCTGTCCTGTGATTGTGCACGGATCTCCTATGGGAAGTATAGGCTACTAGAAAAAGAATGCAAAGCAGGTGGGAAGCCAGAAAAATGGTGGGCAGCAGTTCAGTTTTTCACATGATCTTTCCCTATAACTGTGATTCAAGATTTCTGAGAATTTTTTAACTTCATGGCATCATGGAAGATGCCATGATGATGCCACTGCCACAAGGCCAGTCTGTCCCAGCCTTCATCTCTCCTAGAAGGTGGATACTAAGTAAGCTTAGGAGTTTAGAGAAATCATATGTAGGGGAGCTAGACTCACAGCCTGTGAAACTGGGGATAGAATCAGAACCGCCTTTACTATGACCTCCAATAGCAGTATCATCTGGATTCCTGGCTGTCTTTTCTAGAGAGCGCTCCATGTAATCTTCTTCTGAGACCCTGTCTGACACCACTTCCTCTCTCTCTCTCTTTCTAAGCTATTTCTGCTGTTATATTGAGAAGGAACAGACTATGTATTCTGGATGGTTATGGTGGTAACTTTAGGCAGGGGTAGCAACCTATTTACCTTCATGCAAGGGTACAACCACTTTTACAATTCTTTGTTCTCTGCCTCCTTCCATTAGAGGGTAAGCACAAAAAAGACAGAAATTCTTGTTTCCACTTACTGTCAATTCTGAGGCAGAGAATAGTGGATGTATAGGAGGCACTTAACTATTAGTTGAGTGAAATCAATGACACAAATCGAAGAGTAATTCTACTGGATCAACATAATTATAATGCAAACTCTCATCTCACCTCAAACTCAGACTCTGTTATTTATTCCCTCCCCAAAAAAAAATGAGTGAAGAAAATGGTACTTGTGGAAGAATAAAAACTATATATTCCACCAAACAGCACACACTCTAGTAAAATTTATCTTAGTTCTTTGATGATTGATTTAAATTTTCTCAGAGAATGTCCTAAGGAAAAAAGCATTCAAAATATCCAATACTGCTTTTTGAAAGAACATTTTCACTGTATAATTCAGAATGATCTCTACAAAGTTTCACATGGAAGTATCTCTGGGAAATTGTAAGTTCAAAAGTTTGGCTTCCTCTAAAGAACTTTTCCTTGTCTGAATGTGATGATTACATATTCCATTAATATAATCCTCTTCCATGGCTTCTTGGGAGCTCAAAGGCAAATTTGAACACTCAGAGTAAAAATGTTACTATATTTGTTTTCTTAAAGTTAATATATGAGAAAGTACTATCATTTACTACATATCTTTTGTCAGGCATGGTGCTAAGTTTAGAAAAACTGCCTCTTTAAATTTTGTATCCTGAATGAAAGGTTTCATGCTGACTAAAAAGATTATTCTTATTACAGATGAGAAAGGGAAGTTAGATGGCTTTCCCATGTTCACATAGCAGTGAATAGGGAAGCTATTATTCAAACTCAGATCTGTGTAATTGCCCCTACACTGTACTCAGCCAGTGTGTTCTCTTTCCCTAAACTTTATTCTATCTTACTTCTTTTCTTGCTCATCTTAGTTTTACTTATATTTTGCATTGTCTTGTTCTATTTATATTTTTCTTTAATCACAATTTTATTTTATATATTTTTGTTTAAGCTGCCTCCAATCTTCTGTAAGATAAAGTAGGGAGTAAACAAATATATAGAAAATATTAAAACAGCAATACAAAATAGTCCTTAATTAACTAATGAGCAGCTAAGAACTTTGTACACTTTGCCTTGCCCTATGTTATGAGCTGAAGTGTGTCCCCAAAAATGACAGGTTGAAGTCCTAAGGCCAGTACCTCAGGATGTGACCTTATTTAGAAATAAGGTCATTGCAGATGTGATTAGTTAAGATAGGTCATACTGGAGTATGGTGGGCCCCTATCCAATATGACTATTGTCCTTATAAGAAAAGAAGAGACAGACATGCACAGAAAGAAGACAGGTCAAGGGACACAGAGCAAGACTGTGTGTGCCAGAAAGGACATGTGTTGATAGAGTCTTGACTCTATATTATTTCTATAGAGCTGTGGGTCAGAAATCTATTCTCATATAAGATCTGGCTATGGTCCATTTGTATATTCAGTCTCACTGTTAATGATTTAATAGTATTATTTCTTAGAATTCAAAACAAAGTACTTAATGCTATGATTAGCTGTATAAATCCAATAATAAACACAACAGGATGTATTTCTTGCTATATTTTTCCCATTTCCATTTCCATGCTTATGGCAAACTTTCCTTTTTTTTTTTTTTTTTTTTAAGAAGATGTTGGGGGTAGGAGTTTATTAATTAATTAGTTTATTTTTGCTGTGTTGCATCTTCGTTTCTGTGCGAGGGCTTTCTCTAGTTGTGGTGAGCGGGGGCCACTCTTCATCGCGGTGCACGGGCCTCTCACTATCGCGGACTCTCTTGTTGCAGAGCACAGGCTCCAGACGCGCAGGCTCAGTAGTTGTGGCTCACGGGCCTAGCTGCTCCGCGGCACGTGGGATCCTCCCAGACCAGGGCTCGAACCCGTGTCCCCTGCATTAGCAGGCAGATTCTCAACCACTGAGCCACGAGGGAAGCCCCTATGGCAAACTTTTTAAACTCTCCTCCTCTCTTTTCAAATTTTTAACTCCTAGTCCTTTGTCATCATAATTCAATTGCTGAGTTTCCTATTTTTCTTTGTTTCCTATTTTTCTGAGGTGCAATTAGAAAAGAACATCCACAGGTTCCCACTGCTTCCTCTCCCCACCCTCCTGCATATGCAGCCAATGCATTCAACATTCCCTCCTGTTACTCTCAATCAATTGTCCATGCTCACATCTGAGGCCAGTCCTGCTACTCATGCCCTGAATTTCATTCCCTCTCACCTACTCAAGTGTATCTCTCCAGCAATCCTCCCCCTTTGTCTCACCATGCATTTCCCATCTCTACTGTATCATTTCCAGCAGCATACTGACATGCTCTAATTTCTTCCATCTTAAAATTGTCTTCTTTAGACCTTGTATTACCCTTCAGTAGCCCCACTTTTAAGATCCTCATTATAGCAAAATTTCATAAAGAATATTTTTCTCTGTTTCCTATATCTCACCATCCACACTTTCATGAAGCCACATCTATCTGATTTTTACTAATGAGTGCTCATTTTCTGAGGTTACATGGTTAAAAGGCCACTTGTGTTTTTGACATATAGATCAATGGAATGGTATAGACATTCTTTCAGAACATAAGCAGGAAAAAATATAAAACCAAATGCATTAAAAAATTAGGTTGATTTTCAACTTTTTTCTCTCCAAATTTCTCTCTAAAATTATATGTCAAGCAGAAAATGTTGAACAGGGTGGATCTTTCTGATATTCTAGAAGAGACTGGAGTTCAATTTTTTAAATGTACTTTCTCTAAAATATGAGAAACACTTCCAACAAGTCTTCTAAGTGGAAAGCAGTGGAGCATGAAAAAACACCCCAAAGCATAGAGAAGGTAACAATTTATCATACTCCCTGGGGCTTGACATCTTATTATGATTCATTTTCCATGTAAATGGACTATAAAAAGATTAAGCTCTGGATGATAATTGTTATTCATCCAAACATCATAAGAATTTTGTTCTTTAAATTCCCTAATCATACAGTCCCAAAGATGTACAGCTTGTTTGTCTTTCATTTGAAATAACTCAAACTTTATTTAAAACTGGATTCGGGGGATAGGTGACAAAGAGAATTCTGCACACAAAGATTGAAGTACAGGTTCAGTAGTAAAGTACAAGTAGAAGGTTACTTCCACTTCTTCCTGGCTCAGGACTTAGCACTTTGATATGCCATCTGAATGGAAAGGATGAGAAATTGAAGAAAATGTGTTGAGGCCTTCATCAGGAACACATTTTTTAAATTAACAGACTTTATTATTTAAAGCAATTTTAGGTTTACAGAAAAAAATGATTGGAAAATACACATAGTTTTCACACACACCCCTCTTGACCCCCATAGAGTTTCCCCTATTATTTACATCGTGAATTCATGTGGTAAATTAGTTTTCACTGATGAACTGTTATAGACACATTATATTTAACTAACGTCCATAGGTTACATTAAGGTTTACTCTCTGTGTTGTGAATTTCTTTCCATTGGTTTTAACAAATATATAATGTGTCCATCTTTACTATAACATACAGAATAGTTTTGCTGTCCTAAAAATTCCTAATTCTCCACCTATTCATCGTCCATCCCTCCCTCCCACTGAAACCCTAGCAACATTGGAGAAATGTCTATTTAGGTCTTCTGCCCATTTTTGGATTGGGTTGTTTGTTTTTCTAATATTGAGCTGCATGAGCGTTTTATATATTTAGGAGATTAATCCTTTGTCCATTGATTTGTTTGCAAATATTTTCTCCCATTCTGAGGGTTGTCTTTGTGTCTTGTTTATGGTTTCCTTTGCTGTGCAAAAGCTTTTAAGTTTCATTAGGTCCCATTCGTTTATTTTTGGTTTTTTTCCAATACTCTAGGAGGTGGATCAAAAATGATCTTGCGGTGATTTATGTCATAGGGTGTCTTCCTATGTTTTGCTCTAAGAGTTTTATAGTGTCCAGTCTTAAATTCAGGTCTCTAATCCATTTTGAGTTTATTTTTGCATATGGTGTTAGGGAGTGTTCTAATTTCATTCTTTTACATGTAGCTGTCCAGTTTTCCCAACACCACTTATTGAAGAGACTGTCTTTTCTCCATTATATATCCTTGCTTCCTTTGTCATAGATTAGTTGACCATAGGTGCATGGGTTTATCTCTTGGCTTTCTATCCTGTTCCATTGATCTATATTTCTGTTTTTGTGACAATACCGTATTGTCTTGATTACTGTAGCTTTGCAGTATAGTCTGAAGTCAGGGAATCTTATTCTTCCAGCTCTGTTTTTTTTCCCTCAAGGCTGCTTTGGCTATTCGGGGTCTTTTGTGTCTCCATACAAATTTTAAGATTTTTTGTTCCTGTTCTGTAAAAAATGCCATTGGTAATTTGATAGGGATTGCATTAAATCTGTAGATTGCTTTGGGTAGTAGAGTCATTTTCACAATATTGATTCTTCCAATCCAAGAACATGGTATATCTCTCCATCTGTTTGTATCATCTTTACCTTCTTTCATCATTATCTTATAGTTTTCTGCATACAGGTCTTTTGTCTCTCTAGATAGGTTTATTCCTAGGTATTTTATTCTTTCTGTTGCAAGTGTTTCTTTAATTTCTCTTTCTGATTTTTCATCATTAGTGTATAGGAATGCAAGAGATTTCTGCACATTAATTTTGTACCCTGAAACTTTACCAACTTCATTGATTAGCTCTAGTAGTTTTCTGGTGGCATCTTTAGGATTCTCTATGTATAGTATCATGTCATCTGTAAACAGTGAAAGTTTTACTTCTTCTTTTCCAATCTGTATTCCTTTTATTTTTCTCCTCTGATTGCCGTGGTTAAGACTTCCAAAACTATGTTGAATAATAGTGGGGAGAGTGGATATCCTTGTCTTGCTCCTGATCTTAGAGGAAAGGCTTTCAGTTTTTCACCATTGAGAATGATGCTTGCTGTGGGTTTGTTGTATATTGCCTTTATTATGTTGAGGTAGGTTGCCTCTATGCCCACTTGCTAGAGAGTTTCTATCATAAATGGGTGTTGAATTCTGTCAAAAGCTTTTTCTGCATCTATCGAGATAATCATACGGTTTTTATTCTTCAGTTTGTTAATATGGTGTATCACATTGACTGATTTGCATATATTGAAGAATCCTTGCATTGCTGGGATAAATCCCACTTGATCATGGTGCATGATCCTTTTAATGTGTTGTTGGATTCTGTTTGCTAGTATTTTGTTGAGGATTTTTGCATCTATATTCATGAGTGATATTGGCCTGTAATTTTCTTTTTTTGTAGTATCTTTGTCTAGTTTTGGTATCAGGGTGATGGTGGCCTCATAAAACGAGTTTGAGAGTGTTCCTTCCTTTGCAAATTTTTGAAGATTTTGAGAAGTATAGGTGTTAGCTCTTCTCTAAATGTTTGATAGAATTCACCTCTGAAGCCATCTGGTCCTGGACTTTTGTTTGTTGGAAGATTTTTAATCACAGTTTCAATTTCACCTCTTGTGATTGGCCTGTCTATATTTTTTATTTCTTCCTGGTTCAGTCTTGGAAGGTTGTACCTTTCTAAGAATTTGTCCATTTCTTCTACGTTGTCCATTTTATTGACATAGAGTTGCTTGTGGTAGTCTCTTAGGATGCTTTGCATTTCTGCAGAGTCCACTGTAAGTTCTCTTTTTACATTTCTAATTTTATTGATTTGATTCTTCTCCCTCTTTTACTTTTTTTTTTTTTTTTTGCAGTACGCAGGCCTCTCACTGTTGTGGCCTCTCCCGTTGCAGAGCAGAGGCTCCAGATGCGCAGGCTCAGCGGCCATGGCTCATGGGCCTAGCCGCTTTGCGGCATGTGGGATCTTCCCAGACCGGGGCACGAACCCGTGTCCCCTGATTCGGCAGACGGACTTTCAACCACTGCGCCACCAGGGAAGCCCCTCTCCCTATTTTTCTTGATGCGTCTGGCTAATGGTTGATCAATTTTGTTTATCTTCTCAAAGAACCAGCTTTTAGTTTTATTGATCTTTGCTACTGTTTTCTTTGTTTCTATTTCATTTACTTCTGCTCTGATCTTTATGATTTCTTTCCTTCTACTAACTTTTGGTTTTGTTTGTTCTTCTTTCTCTAGTTCCTTTAGGTGTAAGCTTAGATTGTTTATTTGAGATTTATCTTGTTTCTTGAGGTAGCCTTGTATTGCTATAAACTTCCCTCTTAGAACTGCTTTTGCTGCATCCCATAGGTTTTGCATCGTCAGGTTTTCGTTAATTTGTCTCTAGGTATTTTTTGATTTCCTCTTTGATTTCTTCAGTGACCTCTTGGTTATTCAGTAACGTATTCTTTAGCCTCCATGTGTTTGTGTTTTTACGTTTTTCTCCCTGTAATTGATGTCTAATCTCATAGTGTCATGGTGAGAAAAGATGCTTGATATGATTTCAATTTTCTTAAATTTACTGAGGCTAGATTTGTGACCCAAGAAGTGATCTATCCTGGAGAATGTTCCATGTGCCCTTGAGAAGAAAGTGTAATCTGCTGTTTTTGGATGGAATGTCCTATAAATATCAATTAAATCTATCTGGTCTATTGTGTCATTTAAAGTTTGCATTTCCTTATTAATTTTCTGTTTGGATGTTCTGTCCATTGCTGTAAGTGAGGTGTTAAAGTCCCCCACTATTACTGTGTTACTGTCAATTTCCTCTTCTATAGCTGTTAGCAGTTGCTTTATGTATTGAGGTGCTCCTATTTTGGGTGCATATATTTTTATAATTGTTATATCTTCTTCTTGGATTGATCCCTTGATCATTATGTAGTGTCCTTCCTTGTCTCTTGTAACATTCTTTATTTTAAAGTCTATTTTATCTGATATTAGTATTGCTACTCCAGCTTTCTTTTGATTTCCATTTGCATGGAATATCTTTTCCATCCCCTCACTTTCAGTCTCTATGTGTCCCTAGGTCTGAAGTGGGTCTCTTGTAGACTGCATATGTATGGGTCTTGTTTTTGTATCCATTCAGCGAGCCTGTGTCTTTTCGTTGGAGCTTTTAATCCATTCACGTTTAAGGTTATTATCAATATGTATGTTCCTATTACCATTTTCTTAATTGTTATTGGTTTGTTTTTGTAGGTCCTTTTCTTCTCTTGTGTTTCCCACTTAGAGAATAACTTCCTTTAGCATTTGTTGTAGAGCTGGTTTGGTGGTGCTGAATTCTCCTAGCTTTTGCTTGTCTGTAAAGCTTTTGATTTCTCCTTCAAATGTGAATGAGATCCTTGCCAGGTACAGTAATCTTGGTTGCAGGTTCTTACCTTTCATCACTTTAAATATGTCATGCCATTCCCTTCTGGCTTGTAGAGTTTCTCCTGAGAAATCTGCTGTTAACCTTATGGGAGTTCCCTTATATGTTGTCATTTTTCCCTTGTTGCTTTGAATAATTTTTCTTTGTCTTTAATTTTTGTCAATTTGATTACTATGTGTCTCGGCGTGTTTCTCCTTGGGTTTATCCTGTATGGGACTCTCTGTGCTTCCTGGACTTGGGTGGCTATTTCCTTTCCCATGTTAGGGAAGTTTTGAAGTATAATCTCTTCAAATATTTTCTCAGGTTCTTTCTCTCTTTCCTCTCCTTCTGGGACCCCTATAATGCGAATGTTGTTGTGTTTAATGTTGGTCTAGAGGTATCTTAGACTGTTTTCATTTGTTTTCATTCTTTTTTCTTTATTCTGTTCCATGGAAGTGAATTCCACCATTCTGTCTTCCAGGTCACTTATCCGTTCTTCTGCCTCAGTTATTCTGCTATTGATTTCTTCTAGTGTATTTTTCATTTCAGCTATTGTATTGTTCATCTATGTTTGTTTGTTCTTTAATTCTTCTAGGTGTTTATTCTTTAATTCTTCTAGCTCTTCATTAAACATTTCTTGCACATTCTCAATCTTTGCCTCCATTCTTTTTCTGAGGTCCTGGATCATCTTCGCTATCATTATTCTGAATTCTTTTTCTGGAAGGTTGCCTATCTCCACTTCATTCATTGTTTTTCTGGGGTTTTATCTTGTTCCTTCATCTGGTACATAGTCCTCCACCTTTTCATCTTGTCTGTCTTTCTGGGAACGTGGTTTTTGTTCCACAGGCTGAAGGATTGTAGTTCTTCTTGCTTCTGCTGTCTGCCCTCTGGTGGATGAGGCTATCTCAGCTGCTTGTGCAAGTTTACTGATGGGAGGGAGAGATGGTGGGTAGAGCTGAGTGTTGCTCTGGTGGGCAGAGCTCAGTAAAGAGCTCACTTGTCTGCTGATGGGTGGGGCTGGGTTCCCTCCCTGTTGGTTGTTTGGCCTGAGGAGACCCAACACCGGAGCCTACCCCGCTCTTTGGTAGGGCTAATGGCGGACTCTGGGAGGGCTCACACCAAGGAGTACTTTCCAGAACTTCTGCTGACAGCATCCTTGTCCTCACAGTGAGCCAGAGCCACACCCTTCCTCTGCAGGACACCCTCCAACATTAGCAGGTAGGTATAGTACAGTCTCCTGTGGGGCCACTGCTCCTTCCCCTGAGTCCTGATGCGCACTCTACTTTGTGTGTGCCCTCCAAGAGTGGAGTCTCTGTTTCCCCCAGTCCTGTTGAAATCCTGCAATCAAATCCCACTAGCCTTCAAAGTCTGATTCTCTGGGAATTCCTCCTCCCATTTCTGGACCCCCAGGTTGGGAAGCCTGACGTGGGGCTCAGAACCTTCACTCCAGTGGGTGGACTTCTGTGGTATAAGTGTTCTCCAGGTTGTGAGTCCCACCCAGCAGTTATGGGATTTGATTTTATTGTGATTTTACCCCTCCTACCATCTCATTGTGGCTTCTCCTTTGTCTTTGGATGTGGGGTATCTGTTTTGGTGAGTTCCAGTGTCTTCCTGTCAATGATTGTTCAGCAGTTAGTTGTGATTCTGGTGCTCTTGCAAGAGGGAGTGAGTGCATGTCCTTCTACTCCGCCATCTTTAATCTGAACTCTGCACATCTTTTCATATGCTTATTTGACATCTGTATATCTTCTTTGGTGAAAAACACCTTTTTAAAGAATACTCTCTGTTTACTAGACACTGCATTATATGCCAGGAACATTTGTTAATATTTCACAGAGGAAAATAGATACTGAATTTACTACATAGTTGTTGTTTAAAAAAAAAAAAAGAGTTAATTTACTTTCTGAGAAAGATGGCAGCATACCCAATGACAAAAGCTATTTTATTCATGGAAAATTCACCACGGAACAACTGTTAAATGATAAGAAAAGGATACTACATAAAATCCTGTCCTTTGCCTTCTTTTTTTTAAAAACAAATTTATTTATTTTTAGCTGTGCATGGGTTTTCTCTAGTTGTGGCAAGTGGGGGCTACTCTGTTGCAGTGTGTGGGCTTCTCATTGTGGTGGCTTCTCTTGTTGCAGAGCACAGGCTCTAGGCACACAAGCTTCAGTGGTTGCAGCACGTGGGCTCAGTAGTTGTGGCTCACAGGCTCTAGAGCGCAGGCTCAGTAGTTGTGGCACACGGGCTTAGTTGCTCTGAAGCATGTGGTATCTTCCTGGACCAGGGCTTGAACCCATGTCCCATTCATTGGCAGTTGGATGCTTAACCACTGCACCACCAGGGAAGCGCCCTTTGCCTTCTAAAATGGCTTGTCACACTCAAAAAAAAGGGGCATGTGCTACATATTTGTTAGAAGTATGGTATTTTCAACATGTGTATATAATATGATACAGACATTTCACTCTTGGAATATACCCAACAAAAATACATACATATGTTCATCAAAGGCATGTAAAATAATGTTTATAACAGCATTATTAATAGCATTATTAATCACCAAAAACTGGGAACACCCTAAGTTTCTTACCAGAAGATCCAATAAATAATTTCTGATATATGTGTTCATATAGTGAAATACAAAAAAATGAAAGTGAGTGAACAAATTATTGCTAAAGCAACAGCCTGAATGGTCTCACAAACATAATGTTAAAAGATAAAAGGCAGGCATAAAAGAACACGAACTACATACTTTGATTTGTTCAAGAACAGAAATGGTCCCTAATGATGGAAGTCAGGATAGTGGTTATCCTTGGTATTGGCAGACCCATGAGGGACTGGGCATGTGACTGGGGTGAGGCATGGAAGTGACTTGGGAGGTGACAGTAATGTTCTTTTTCTTCACAGGGAGCTCTTTACAAGGTTATGCTCACTTTGTTAAAATATTTGAGTTGTACACTTGTGATTTGTGCATTTTTCTAAATATTTATATTTCAATAAAATGTCTACTTCAAAAAAACAGAGGTGCTATAGTAAAATTTCCATCTTTAGTCCTTATACCCTGTATAATGAAAAATCTACACATTAAATAAAAATAAACCTACCTCTGTACCTTTTAATTGTTAATAAAATGCTGAAAAAGGAGTAAAGTCTTGAATCTAGCTTTTCTGTATACCCTTCTACTTGATAAAAAGTTTGATACTAAATATGGAAAATATATAAGCATAAACATGTATATTTGCATGCTACGTAGTTTATATATATATGTATGTTATATCTTAACTATCTTTGTTTTTATCTCTATTTAATCATCCTTTTGAATCTTAATATACCTATGCACACTCTCTCCCTTTTTCTTCTGTCTCTCTCTCTCTCTCTGTCACACACACACACATACACATACACACACACACACATACACACACACACACACACACACACACACACACACAAACACGAATTTGGTTATTAGTTTGCAACCAAATCACAATGGATATTAAGGTTATATAAATATGTAATTTGCATCCTGGGGAGGATATTATAGAGAGGGATTCCTTAGGGATATAACTGTATATTTTCTTTGTCCTAGCCACGTTCTGAAAAGTGAATGACTCATCATATTGAAACTAACAGAATGATACTGGTTTAGATGGTGTGTAAGCAAAATACATAAAATGTGGTTATATAATTCTACAGCACTGATTTCTTACACAGCATCTTCAGTTTGGGGACCACTAGACATAAGTCATTTCACATTTTGGTACCACTGAAATCTGAGGCTATTCTCCTTTTGTAAATGTTTTAAGGAGTAATTATTTAACACATTTTAATATTCATTTTATCTTAGCAACACACTGAAACCTTCATTTATAAATACCACGCTCCTCCATTCAGCTATTTTTACATCCTTCTCTAGTTCCTATATCACTAAGCTAAAAGAGAATGTATTCATGTGCTTCTGAAGCCAGGATAGCAGTCCTGGAGGTAAACATTTCATTTCCTAGAAAGGAAAAAGCAAAAGGCTGGAAGAAACCTGGGTAAAAAGTTGAGATCTAAGGCCAGTGGGTGATAGTTTAACTGAATGTCATTATGTTTTGCTAAGAATTAAGTTGAATGAAACTGGAATGGATGGGCCAATAATAGTAGTAGGAAAAAAAGAATTTTTGTTGTGGTGGTTAATCTGACATTAATTGATCACCAGGTTTCCCCAAATCAAGTAATTATTCAAAAATCTTTCTTGTTATAAAGCAGAAACTAACACACCATTGTAAAGCAATCATACTCCAATAAAGATGTTAAAAAAAAAATCTTCTAAAAGTGAGGGCTTTATGTTACTTTTCCAAGTAAGGATACTGACCAACTGGGTCATTCTGTTTCCAGATCTGATCAGATTAGAATTTCTACGGCAAATATCACTGATGCACCAAAAAAGATTGATAATTATTAATGGAATGAAACATGGGCTATAATAAAAATACTAGGAGCAAACATCTCATAATTCTCATTTCACAGCAAAAGGCTTTCAAATGTTTTAATATCATTGAATTTTTATAATATTATTAATAAGATTTAAATCACGGTCATGATACTTCAAATATATTGAATATAAAAACTAAAGCTCAAAGACATATGTAATCAAGTCACACATATAATTGTCCACTTCTAAGAGCCACTTGTTAAAACCAGAAAGTAGAAAATATTTTCAAAAATTTCTCCTGTGTAGCACTTAAATCACAGGACTGGCTTTCTAAATTCACTAAACATGCTAATCTGATGTGCAGGTTTTCTTTGTGCACCGAATCTACTGCCTTCAAGGCTTTTAGAAATGCACGGTTACCCACTAAACCAGCTTCAGTAAACCAGTCCCCAGAGCTCTGCTTATCAGTGTGATATTCCACATCTTCCTAAAACAGGCAAGCAAGAACTCATGCATGTGTGCACACAAACATGCACATACCTCTCGCTCCGTATCTATGTATTTTTAAAAGACGCACCAGTTTGGATGTTCAGGACACTTAGAACAGACTGTTAATCACATCTTAAGTAGGAACATCATCATTCTTATTAAACAATGATATTTTTGATGTTTAAATGAGGGATGATACCCCAGTCTTACTATGTGTTGAACTTGTTGTAAGCATTTTCACAGGCAGTGTGTCATTTCATCCTCTCAACAATTCTAGGAGGTTGCTATTATTTTACAGAAGAGGAAATTGTAGTATAGCAATGTTAAGTACCATCTAAATTTACATAGCTCGTAAGTAAAGCCCTTTGGTACATGAAGGTTATTCAATAAATATTTGTGAAATAATTGAATAATGACACAAAAAAAGAAGAGGCGGGGAGGAAGGGAGGGAGGGTGGAAGGGAGAAGGAAAGGAGGGAAAGAAAGAGAGAGAGAGAGAGACTGGCAAGGGGGAGAGAGAGAGAGAGAGAAAGGGACGGAGGGAAGAAGGAAGGAAGGGGCATGTACACTTGAACTGCAAATCTGCTACACAGTGTTAAAAGAATAGCTTCCTAAGCACTTAGTATCTACCTAAAGTTTTTCAGAGCAATTCAATGTTCTGTCAGATTCCATTAAAATGGCATTCTGTTTTGTTCTGCTTTAGTTTGGTTTTCTTTTATCTCAGTGGTGCAAATACTCTGACACATTTTATATTCTACTCAGCTCCTCTAATTGCATGTTTTGCTTAAGCTAGATACTTAAAAAATATTGAAGAATATGTCAAGAAGGCCAACCTGAGAAACTCATTTTGAGAAGAGCCCTGGGGTAGGGCTGAATAAAGTTGTAACATGGGGAATGAAAGAATCAAATATCCCTATAAGCACATCAGATCAAGAGCTTAATGAATGTTTCAGATTGGAATACTCCCAACCCAAATGTATTGAAAATAGAAAAATGCTAGGTTGCGTCTATATATAGAAGAGAGACTTTATATAAAAATCTGAATTAGGGGCTTCCCTGGTGGGAAGATCCCACATGCCGCGGAGCGGCTGGGCCTGTGAGCCATGGCCGCGGAGCCTGCGCATCCGGAGCCTGTGCTCCGCAACGGGAGAGGCCACAACAGTGAGAGGCCCACATACCGCAAAAAAAAAAAAAAAAAAAAAAAAAAAATCTGATTTATACAAGACCAAATATGTTATCTAGTTTAAAAAATAAGGTTTAAAAGACCAGAAAATACATTGCAAGAAATGATTTTGTTCAGACAAGTGAATAGACTGGATGATACATGAGGTCGGATCTCCTTCGTCTCTAATTTCTGTTATTCTATGAGTCACTGTCACTTTTTCTCCAATAGCTCAAAAAAATGAATACAATAATCATTCTGTCACTTACTTCAGCAATGTAATTCACAGAGGAAAACTTATAGCTGTCTAAGGACTTAGAGGGAAATATACTTTCAATATTATTGAGGAAAGACTATGTTATGTTTATTCTCCTTCAGTTTTCTCTTTTAGCACTTTTACATTTTTTACAAAGGAAAGGACAAAGAAATTCGTTCAGATCTGTATTTTGAATGACTGAATTAATTGGAGGCAATTTAGTTAGGCTGATCTGTGAAATTACACTAAAGGGAGATAGATTCCTTGTAACCTAACATACTATTTGTATATTACCATAATAGTATCTCTTAGGCTAGAACAGTATTTTTCAAACTTTAGCATAGGCAGAATCACCTGGAAGGCTTGCATAAACACAGATTCTTG
Source organism: Delphinus delphis (assembly GCF_949987515.2). Classification (NCBI taxonomy): domain Eukaryota; kingdom Metazoa; phylum Chordata; class Mammalia; order Artiodactyla; family Delphinidae; genus Delphinus; species Delphinus delphis. The sequence continues at coordinate 76,590,072 of NC_082685.1, read as the reverse complement.
GGGCCCACCCTTAAAGTTTCTGATTGAGTAGGGCTAAGGTGGGTTCCCAGAATTTGCATTTCCAAAAGTTTTTCAAGTGATGCTAATGCTGATGGCCCCATTAAAATTTTGTTAACCACTGAGCCAGAAGTTCCTTGAGAGAAGAAAATAGGTCTATATTCTTCGGGAAAAAGAAAGATTTCCTACTGAAAGAGATTTCTTAATGTTGACTGACTAACTAGATCCATTTCCTAGAATCCTGAGCAGAATAAAGACATTATCTTTATTTCAACACTGAACATTATAGTATTGATAAACTTGTATCAAAATAAATATCAAAGTCAACTTTGGATGGATAAATAAATTATATATTAATATTAGTATGTAAAAAGTAAGAAGAACATTTCTACCACGTTGGCAGGGAGATGATGCTTGGTAAGAGGGAGGAGGTGGTGGTTTGAAGTTAGCAACCATACGATAAATCCATAGAATGAGATTCTATTTTTCACTGAATATTTATGAAGAAACTACACTACCTTATTAAAGAGAAACATACAGAGTTAGGGCAAAGGGTTTAAAGATAAATTTGATAGTTAAAAGAAAAATAAGTGGGACAGTTCCAAGAAGGAAAACTGTGATTGTGAGAAAATATTAAATTAGATGAAAATGGCTTGTTGGAATGCGGAACATGCTGGATTATTTAACAGGAGTTGGTCAATAGAATAGCAAATGCCTTGCCTGGTTATCTGACCATCAGCATGCCTAAGGGTCTCACTATGAATATAATTAAATAATTAGGCGGTGAACTGTTAAACCTGACCATGGCCACATGTTTTAGGATCAATTTCAGGCCCCACGTGCTTGTTTATTCAATAAGAAGAAAAGTAGAAGATAGCATCCTTATAAATGTATTTAAGAATCAGAAGCAAAGGTACATCAATTATGAAACTTGTGACACAAAAGGTACAAAACGTCCTTGTATTAAAAATACAAAACTGGGACTTCCCCGGTGGCGCCATGGTTAAGAAGCCACCTGCCAATGCAGGGGACACAGGTTCGAGCCCTGGTCCGGGAAGATCCGACATGACGCAGAGCAACTAAACCCATGCACCACAACTACTGAGCCTGTGTTCTAGAGCCCACGAGCCATAACTGCTGAAGCCTGTGTGTCTAGAGCCTGTGCTCTGCAACAAAGAGAAGCCACCGCAATGAGAAGCCCATGCACCCCAACTACGAGTAGCCCCCACTCACTGCAACTAGAGAAACCCTGCGTGCAGCAACAAAAGACCCAATGCAGCCAAAAACAAACAAATCAATAAATTTATTAAAAAAATATTCACAAGGACTGCTGGGCTCTAAATGATACTGGCCCTCAAAATGTCCAGGACTAAGTGTTCGAAAATAATTGAAAACAGCACAGATTTTAAAAATAAAAATAAAAAACAAAGGAACAAACAAAATAAAACAGAAATGGAGTCATAGATACTGAGAAAAAAATGGTGGGTGGTTACCAGATGGGAGGGTGATGGGGAAAAAAAGAAATAGTTGAAGTGGTTTAAGAGGTATAAACTTCCAGCTATAAGACAAATAAGATACAAAGGTGTAATGTACACAGGTAATGTAGTCAATAATATTGTAACAACTTTGTATGTTGACCACTACTACAGATGGTAGTGGTCTTATTGTGGTGATCATTTCATAATGTATAAAAATACCAAATCATTATGTTGTACACCTAAAATTAATATTATGTTGTATGTTAATTATAACTCAATAAAAATAACAGTATCTATAAAACACATAGAAAATAAATAATTCATACATTTACTAACTAAAAAAAAATTACAAAAAGGGAAGCAGGACAACTACCTAGACTAAAGAGAAACATTTCTTTTCAGCCAGAAAGTGTCCTATGTCTGAGAAAGGTTGGAAACTAGAAGAGCTTGAGGTCTGTGTGAGCAAAGATTTAATAGGTCTTCCTTCCCAATATATTTCCAGTTCTGGGTTCAGTGTTCACTACAAAATAGACTCCCCGTAAATATAGTATTTCATATGGGAATCTGATGAAATAAAATATTATAATGCTACATCCTCTATGAAACTTCCTTCTTGAAAATATTTAACCTGAATCTAATCAATTATTTACATCTAATTTTTGATTTACACAAAATGCAGGGTAAGGAACAAACTCAATGGCATCCGGAGGAAACAAACTGACAAATCCAGAAGGTAGAACATTCTATAAGACAACTAGCTGAGTTTTGTCAAAAGTCATTAAAAGAAAGTTTTGTTTTAAATGAAAAGGAACTTCAGTGAAACAAAAATTAAATATAACATGATATTCTTAATTGGATCTGATCTGATCCTTAATTTGATCTTATCAAGAGGTTTTGCATGAAACTGAATATGGGGTAAATGTTAGATGGTATTAGGAAATTATTGGTAGGTGTGATAAAGATATTGGGTGGCATCTACCAAGGTCCCACCAAAGTGTGGGTCTATCCTTGGCCTCTCTATTCTCTTCTATCAATCTGTGTATTCCTGTACCAGTGCTACTTTTTTTAAAAAACACTGTTTAAAGTATTATAGTTATCAGAGTGACAAAAATCTAAACCCCCCCCCCCAAGTGGCAAGTGCACTGGAAGCTCTCATATAGTGCTGGTAGGGATATAGATTGATACAATTGCTTTAGAGAACCATCTGATGTTAGCATGTATGAGATTGTTCCTTTTTATAGCTGAGGAGTATTCTGTAGTGTAAATACAGCATGGTTTGTTAATGGATTTACTTTTGGATGTTTATCTGGTTTGTTTCCAGTTTTTATAGATTATGAATAAAGCTACTCTGAGAAAATAAATAAATAAAGGTATTTTGTGGTATTTAACATAAAGTCCTTATTTATTAGTAACACCTTATTGAAGTACATAGAAATCAATGCATGATTTTTATAATTTACTGTAAAACTACTTCAGCAAAAAAATTGATGAAGCAAACTTCCCAAATGTTAACAATTGTTAAATCCAGTGATGGGTGTATTGGTATTCATTATATAACTGACTTTTTTGAATGTTTGAAATTTTTATTAAAAAATAAATTTATAGAAGAAAAAAGTACTGGTGAAGTGAGAAAAATATTTTTTCTAACCACAATCAATTTATAATTAAGATGTATATCCAACTAGAAGTCTCAAAATTCCTGATGTATGGAACGATGAACACTTTCTAAAGATATCACCTTGATACATTAATTTCACTTTTTCATGTAATATGGTTCATTCTAAGATGGTATTTTTATTTATTTTGTGCAGTCATTACCCTCCCTGTCAATAAAGTCTTATAAGAAATAATAAAGGGAAGAACGAAGTAAGGGAGAAAGAGATGGAGGGGAGGAAGGGAAGAAGGCAGGAAGAAAGGAGCGAGAAATAATACTTGATTGGATGTAGCTAAAATTTCCCATCAGTTAAAATCTCTCCATGGAGAAAGTGTTTTCGAATTGTCTACCCGAGAGACATAAGTAGGAAGTATTTATTCACTGGATCCTGTAGTCCCCTATTTATTAAGGATTGGCTGAAAGTTGTTAACTCTCTCATACTTGTTAAGTTCATGCTTGAGTTAGAATAGCTGCCTAGGTCCCTGTGGGTGTTGCACACCATGCAGCTTTGGCAACATGGTGGCCCAGAAGATGTGGGGCAGAAGTCAAGACAGATCCCAGTTCACACTGACCTGAGCCTGGAGATCCCAGATCCCAGATCCCAGACTCACACTGACCTGAGCCTGGAGACTGAGATCACTGATGGAACAACAGAGAAGAATCCATAAAGAGAAGACAGGTACTGAGCCATCATTCCAGTTATGGCAAAGAACTGAAGAAAGTGGGACATACACTAAAAGAAACACATCAAGTAAACCATTAAAAAGTAGGACAAATAGTCTTTGGGGAAAGGTGAATAAATAGGACCAGGTGAACTGAATGCAATCCTCCTAGAAAGAAGATAAAGAAAGCCCTCTATCATGGCATTCTGACTACTGCTTGTCCTTGTAGGGATATCTGTATGGTTCATCAGCCTCCTAATAAAGGACTTGCATTCTAATTCTCCTATTTCTATAGCACCGAGGCAGCGAGGTCTTCATGAAGAAAAGCAATCATATCTGACAATTCCATGACCTGGTGTTCAGAGTCTATAGCAGCAGGGCTACTAGATTCACTGACACAGTATATTTCCTTTGTGCATTGTCATCAGAAGAGCATGTCATCTCAGTCCTTCTAACGGATCTCTTTTATCATTTTGTATTCTCTTTATTGGCACCCAAGAATTTAGATCCATTATCCCTCATCTCATTTCATACTGTCATCTGACAGGCTCCTGCTAATCCTGTCATCTTGCTCACCCTTCATAGTTTGTGCTATTACAAAGCCTTTGCTCTTTGGCGCCACATGTCCAGGGCCAGAAATAAGACTCCTTTAAATATGTTTACACTATTTTGATTCCTGATGGTGACACTCTATAGCTGCGATTTGGACAGGTTAACAACCCGAGGAGCATCAACTATTCTGGCATTCTTGGTCTAAAGTAATCCTCAAAAAAAAGAAGTGTCAAAGTGTTTCATTCCCCCATTTACATTCCTAGAAAAAGATTTCTGACTAATAGGAGACAAATTGACCCACCTCGGTTGCTTTTTTCCATCCCTCACTTTCAAATCTTTACTTCAAGGTTACAAGTATTTCTATAATTTGGAAAAAATAGAATAGAATGTATAAATATAAACTCCCAATTAGTTGCTGATGAAATCATGTCCCCTCCCACCTCATATGCATTTTATTCAGCAAATAAAGAGTCTGAATTTGTAAATTGAGTTCACTGAAGCTTAAACCAGATTTGAGCTTGAAAAGTTCATAGCATTTGGTTTTGCTTATAAATAGTGCCGACACTTCCCAAATTCAATTAGCTTCAATTATTGCAAAGTCATATTATAAGCAAAACTTGAGTCTATAAGCCTATTTTAAAGTGGCCTCAGTATATTTTAGTGTGTGAGATTTTATTTTTGCTTTATGTTTTAAATTATTATTGCATTGCAGGGAATAGATTAGTTCATTTTTTCAAATCATGAATATAGCATTATTGGAAATTTGGGCGACTGGAGATTTTTGTTTGATCCTTTTCTGATTTTGCACTCTTTAATTTCATTTCAGTGCTGAAATCAGGGAGCTATAATTCAGTTTTTCTTGTCTTATATAAGCTAGAAATGCCTTGATAAGTAGGCCTTACTTATTATCTGACAATTATTTCTGTGGACAGATTTTCTCATTTACTTTTTTCTCTTAAAGACTCACAATAGGTGTTTAGAATAAATATAGTAAGCAAACGTCATATAAACTAAAAGCCAGGATAAGAGCTATTCATTGCTTGTGAAATGCTACTTTTTAAATATCTTTTTCCGAAATCAATCTTGGTCTCTTGAGAGATCCTGATTACAAGAAAAATAAAAAGAAGAATAAAAAGAGGAACAAAAATCTTCTATCTTTTTTATTATAATAAGATAGGTGTACAGTAGAACATTTAGAAAAGATAGGCAGGAAAATAAAATAGATAAAAATTTTATAATCTCAACACCCAAAGATAACTTCTATTAACAATTTTATGGATACCCTTACTGACTCTTTTCTCTCTATGCATATGAGGTTTAAAAATATGAAAATTACTTAAAATGTGCCCAGCAGTGATAGTAGTTGTCATTGTTATTATGGCTATATTTAATCAACTCCATATTGGATTAGTCATTCAAACATTCATTCAACACAGATCTTTTCAGTATCTACTATGCTTCAGCTACTATTCTTGGAGATGAGGAAAAAGCAGTAGGAAAGGCAGGAGATGCTATCCTTCTGGAGTTTACATTCCAGTGGAAGGAGACATACAAGGGTGTGTGTGTGTGTGCCTGTGTGTGTGTGCACGCATGTAGATGACAGATAGACAGTCAGATAAGTGCTACATGCTATGAAGTGATAAGTGCTATGAAGAATATAAAGCAATGCAGGAGAACAGAGAGGCCATAATAGTTGGTGGGGAGGGGGTGCAATTTAAAATAAGTCGGTCAGGGAAGCCTTGCTATCAAAGGGATGTTTGAAAAGACTTAAAGAAGTTAAGGGTGACAATCACACAGAAATTTTTGGGAAGAGCCTTTCAGGAAGCAAGTGATGCCACACATGTTTAGGAAGAAAGCCAGTGTGGCAGGAACAGCATAGGTAAGGAAGAAAAGACTAGGAGATGGGGTGGGGTATGATAAAGTAGGGTTTTACAGGCCACTAGAGCACTTGGAATTTGACAACTGAATGAAATGGTTTGCCATGCCAGAGTTTTGAGCAGAGGGGTGGCATGCTCTGGTTTATAATGGTCCAATGATCATCTTGGATGTTGTGTTGAGAATAGCTTGTGTATGTGGGGCATGGGGAGAAAGCTTGAGGGAGAAACAAGGAAATTAGTAAGGAAGCTGTTAAAATAATCCAGGTGAGAGAAAATGATGGCTTGAACCAGGGTGATAGCAGTACAGATAGTAGAAATGCATTCAGACATATATAAGCGAAAGTATAATCCAGAATGACTCCAAGGCTTTGAGAGGAAGAAGTTACCACTGATGTTAAGTTTAAGGGGTCTATTATACAAGCAAATGTAGATACTGAGTAGGAAGTTGGATGGGTGAGTTTGGAGTTCAGTGGAGCCTTCTGAGTAGAGATGTACAATTGACAAGAATTAAATAATAATCAACTGGGTGAATATGGTAGAGAAAAAAAGAAGAGAAAAAAGGATTAAGGGCTGAGTACTAGCAAACTCCACTATCTGGAGGTTGTACATATAAGGAAAAATCTGCAAAGGAGACTAAAAAAATCAGTCAGCAAGTTAAGAGCAAACCCATGGTTGTTCAGTGACCTAGATGCCAAGAGAATACAGTACTTCATACAGAAAGTACTAATGAATTGTTTCCAGTGTTACAAGAAGGTCAAGTAAAATGAGACCTGAGGTTAGACAACTGGATTTAGCAACCTTGCAGTCATTGGTAGGGCAACCATATGTTGTCTGAGGCAGTCCCGCTTTACGCCCAATGCCTCAGTGTAATAATCATTCCTGCTCCCATTCACTCTCAAAGATGCCCAGGCTTAGATATATGTTATATGGTCAACCAAGCTATTGATGACCTTATAGAAGTTGTTTTATGAATGATGGGGCAAAAATCTATTTAGAATGGTATCAAATGATATCAGAAGGTGGGAATTAGAGAAATGAAGCAGACTTCCTTCAGAAGGGTTTTGCTGTCAAGTAGAACAAAGAAATAGGCTGGTAGCTTGAGGGGATTGTGATATCAATAGAGGGTTATTCCACAGGATAGTAGAGGATTATTTTTATTTTTTATAGCATTTTTTGCTAAGCTGATAGGAATGATCTGGTAGAGATGAGAAAAAATAGGATGCCGAAGAGAAAGAAATGCTGGAGTACAAAGTGAGAAGGGCTGTGTCTGGTGCACAAGTGGGGTGGTTGGCCTCAGATAGGAGCACAGAAAATTAATCCATACTAACAGGAAGAAAAGCAAAATATATAGATGCAGGTAGGCAGAGTTGATGTGGTGGACATAAGTGGAAGATCTCTTCTGATTCTGCTTTTTTCAGTTTTCTCCTCATGAGCTGTGGGGTGAGAGTGAGGAAGGCACTGGGAATGCCTGAGAAGACAGAATATAAGTATGAATCCATTATCTAGGACAGCAGAGAGACACTGTCTAGGGAAATTGAGAAAGGTTTCTACACTTTAATAAAATCCATTTAAGATTAGTAACCATGAATTTAAAATGAAACAGTATCAGCATTGTTTTGTAGGTTTTGCTTTTCCAGATTGTTGCAGTTGGATTTAACAAGAATTGGATACTTGCTAGACAAATATAATTAAAGGAAAATGGGTAAGAAATTAAAGTTTATACAAGAAAGTGATTATAATGAAGAGTTACGGATTTTAAGCCCTGTAAGCAAAGAACTCAATGGGTAAACTGCAATTGTACTTTGTGTGCTCAAGAAATTGATGAAATGGGGAAAAAAAGTGAGCTTGAAAAATTAGAGGTATCAGGCAGAAGAGTAAGGTGACCAAAATTAAGAGTATCAAAAAGTTGCATCACAGGTTATATACTGTCTAGATTATGACCATAGGAAAGGAGTAGCATTGGAGAGAGACAGGAGATAAAATCTTCAAGGTTTGAGGGGACGTGACCTGGGGATTGGTAGATGATTGAGGGTTCTTGGATTGTATGGTCTGGTGACATGATATTCAGAACTGAAGGTTTTTTGGAAGAAGGGAGGCAGGATAGTCTGGAAATGGTATTGAGGAACAAGGAGGATATGTGTTTTACGTCAGGTCCAAGAGCATGATAGATGTGTGAAGAAAAAAGAGCCACCACATGAGAGGACATCAGGAGAAGAGTTAACTTAGGAAAAGGCGTTTTTTTATTAGAGCAAGAAGAGAGAACACTGAGATTATAGAAGTGTTGACTAATGACTGATGTTTGCTTTTAAAGAGTATGGTAGAAGAATGGAAAGAATTTGAGAAAGGAAGATGAAGATCAGAATAAAAGGATATTCAGAGCCTTAAACAGAGTAGAATCCAAAATATAATGAAGTACCTAGAAGTCTTGAGCATCTTGCAACCACTAACATAAGCAGTATCCGATGGACATGATTAGTGAGTCCTGTTGGTCTCAAGGGAGGGAGTACACATGTTAAGAATTAGAGGTAGTAGGTGACTGGATAATTGCTTTTGGTTAGTTCTATGTCATGAACTATTTTTAAGTCATCAAATATACTATGACATCACTGTATTGGATGAACTCTATTCTACTGTGTAGACACAAAATAATTCATTAGTTAATTCAGTGAGCATTTATTAAGTGCCTAACAGGTGCTAGTCATGATATATGTTAGGGATACAGCAAAGTAAGTTAGATACAGTCTTTGTCTTTGTCTTCACTGAACTCAAAATGCAACAGAGAAAAACATGGAATGAGAAGGGGAATGATCATTCATAAGTTACTACGGATGCTCAGGAGAATGGGCATGGGAATGAAGGTGGTGAGAGATGAATGAAGCAAAGTTTATGAGGCGAAGAGATAAGAATGTTGGATGGAATGTAATAAAATGAACAGCACTTCAGGGAAAGCAAAAAGACAACGTTTAAGAGGACAGTGGATAGTGAACAGTAGCATAAAACAGAATCAATGAACATATGCAGAACACACAGCCTTGTAAATCTTGGTAAGAGGTGTTTGTCTTTTGTTTGTTTTCTTTTCACTTCACAACTATTAGACACAGGTAGTTCTTCCTTTTTCTCTATTATACATAGCATGGTTGTTGTTTATAACAATTGTCTATCTCTTAGATAAATCTTTGTGTCAGATATATCATTTTCTCTTGGATACTGTCCCTAGAATTGGAATTGGTAAGGCGATCAACAGGAATATTTTAATCTAATTTTTAAATCCTGCCAAATTATACTTCATCAGTAAAGCCTCCTCCCCCTCAATTTTCCCCAAGATTTGTTTTATCACTTTTTTAATTCTATATGAATAAAATAGAATTCTATTCTATTTTATTAGGATTTTTGTCTTTGATTAATTTTAAATATTTTTTATTAGCACAATTGGTTCTTTACTTTTCACTAAGATTTTCCCAGTTTATCTTTTTCTTGACTTTTGATGTTTTTGCTATACAAAAATATATTCATTTCATTTCTTTTTATTATAATTAAAATTTTATTAGTCTTTTCATTTATAATTACATATTTTATGTTATACTTAGAAAGGCTTTTCCCATTTTAACATTTATGGTTTTTTCTAGTATAACTATTATTTCTTTGCTTTTATTTTTCTACTGTTTATTTTTTTATTTATAATTTTTATACAACTAGAATAGACAAATGGAGTCTGAGGAAGAAATAATCAAAGATGTCCCTAGGAATTAAACCTATGGATTAAGAGGCTAAATAGGCCATTTCTCAACAGAAAACATGTGGAAGGTGTCGAGTCCATGTTGGAAGGGGCTTTGTTTGAGAGTCTAGGAAGTTACTTACGTATTTGCCTGGACTTCCAATTTACACCTTCTAAAAAAGGATAAATGAATCTAACTGCCTTTTAAGATTGTTGTGACAGTGTTTGTAAAGTGCATAACAAATGTTAACTATTGTTTTCATCACTATTTCAGCAGGACTGAATACATGTCCCTGGGATGAGTAGAAAAACTATTAAAAAGGAAATGAGCATACAGAGTTATTTTAGCATTTTAAACATTCAATTTTTGGAATTTGTTCTATTAAAAAAATCTTGACAAAAATGTATGACTTTGTTAGATAAAAGCTTGATTGACTAAGGAATCAGGGTGCTCTCAAATACGTTCGGAAAGAAGCTCAGCTAAGATATCAGTTACATCAACTCACAGCACAAGTCGCTTCTAGGATTATCCAAGCAGATTCCTGGTACAAGTCAGTGTAAATTATAAAGGAAATAATTTCTCCCCTGTCCTCCATTAATAGTAGGCTGGGGGGCTTCCCTGGTGGCGCAGTGGTTGAGAATCCGCCTGCCGATGCGGGGGACACAGGTTCGTGCCCCAGTCTGGGAAGATCCCACGTACCGTGTAGCGGCTGGGCCCGTGAGCCATGGCTGCTGAGCCTGCGCATCCGGAGCCTGTGCTCCACAACGGGAGAGGCCACAGCAGTGAGAGGCCCGCGTACAGCAAAAAAAAAAAAAAACCGTAAAGGTAGGCTGGGGTTGTGCCCCAGAAAATGGCTGTGATACCTCATAGCAGAGTGTAATCTAATATATTTAAGGTAAGTGGTTTGAAAGGTGATCAAATCAGAATTAATAAAGCCTTTCACAAAAGGCATCAAGTTGGTAATTGTAGTTACTAGTTCATATCCAGATTTTTTATGTGGACTTTTGCAGCTCTATTCTATCAACATATTTGAAAGTACAATAGCCCTCATTTCCATACTGTAGCCTTCGTTTCCATATTGTTCCATGTTTACTCAGACTCAAGAAGTGAATACTTTTAGGCAACACATGGACAAGATGCATTCAAATAATAATGGAATGTCAGCATCTCATCACCATGATCAATATAAATTGGAACCTATGGAAAGAAAAAAACGTTGTGCTTGATTAAACATTGACGTTAATATTTTAGTATTAGAAATTTCAAAATGTCCTTTCTCTCCTGAGTTCATTAAGCCCTCAGAGAAGCTTTACAGATTCAATATCCTATTCCATGTTTGTTTTTCATCTATGAATCTCAAAGAGTAAAAATGAGATTTAATGACTTTTGAGGTCATGGTACTTTTCACACCTATAGTATTCTACAAAAGATCTACTTCACTGACTTCACTTTGACATGTCATTTGACTCTGAACTTACAAAATTTAAATGCCACAGAGTTCTTCTTTTTTTATTGAAGTATGGTACAAAAATTTCACAGATCATAAAGATAAAGCACAGATCATAAAGATAAATGTATTATCACAAGTTGAGCACACCTGTGAAAGCCCACCCAATTCAAGAAATAGAACTTACCAGAACCTCGGAACATCACTTTCTCTAAACATAAAAGTAAAAGAATCCTTTTTTCCTTTCTTCCTTCCTGCCTCTCTTTCTTCCTTCTGTTATTTTTATTTTTTAACTTATTTTTTAAATAAATTTTTAAAGGTTATTTTACATTTACAGTTACTACAAAATATTGGCTAAATTCACCACGTTGTACAATACATCCTTGTAGCATATTTTACACCAAATAGTTTGTACCTCCCACACCCCAACCCCTATATTGTCCCTCATTGCTCCCCACTGATAACCACTAGTTTGTTCTCTATACCTGTGAGTCTGCTTCCTTTTTGTTATATTAACTATTTTGTTCTATTTTTTAGGTTCCACATGTAAGTGATATCATACAGTATTTGTCTTTCTCTGTCTGACGTATTTCACTTAGCATATTGCCTTCCAAGTCAAATGGCAAAATTTCCTTCTTTTTTATGGCTGAGTAGTATTCCTTTGTATATAAATACACCACATCTCCTTTATCCATTCATCTGTTGATGGACGTTTAGGTTGTTTCCATACCTTGACAACTGTAAATAATGCTGCTGTGAACACTGGGGTGCATGTATCTTTTCAAATTCATATTTTCTTTTTTTCAGATATATACCTAGGACTGGAATTGCTGGATCACATGATAGTTCTATTGTTACTTTTTTTAGAAACCTACTACTGTTTTCTATAGTGACTGAACCAATTTACATTCCCACCAACAGTGCAGCAGAGTTCCCTTTTCCCCATATCCTCGTCAACATTTGCTATTTGTGGTCTTTTTGGTGACAACCATTCTGATGGGTGTGAGGTGATATCTCATGTGGTTTTGATTTGCATTTCCCTGATGATTAGTGATGTTGAGCATCTTTTCATGCACCTGCATTTCCTCTTTGGAAAAATGTCTATTAATTTCTTCTGCTGTTTTTAATTAGGTTGTTTGTTTATTTGATGCTGATTTGTAAGAGCTATTTATATGAATCAGTAATTTAAAAACTCCCAACAAACAAAAGAAAACTATAAGAAACTGAGGAAAGATATTGAAGATGACACAAACAGATGGAAAGATATGCCGTGTTCTTGGATTTGAACAATCAATTTGTTAAAATGACCTCACTATACAAGGCAATCAACAGATTCAAAGCAATCCCTATCAAAACATCAAGGACATTTTCACAGAACTAGAACAAATAATTTCAAAATTTATATGGAAACACAAAAGACCCTAAATAGCCAAAACAATCTTGAGAAAAAAGAACAGAGCTGGAAGAATCACACTCCCTGCCTTCAGACTATACTACTAAGTTACAGTAATCAAAACAGTATAATAGTGGCACAAAAACAGACACATAGATCAATGGAACCAGATAGAGAGCCCAGAAATAAACCCATATACTTATGGTCAATTAATCTATGACAAAGGACGCAAGAATAGACAATGGAGAAAAGATAGTCTCTTCAATAAGTAGTGCTGGGAAAACTGGACAGCTACATGTAAAAGAATGAAATTAGAACATTCTCTAACACCATATACAAAACTAAACTCAAAATGATTTAAAGACCTAAATGTAAGACTGGATACTATAAAACTACTGGACGAAAACATAGGCAGAACACTCTCTGACATAAACTGCAGTAATATTTTTTTGGATCCATCGCCTAAAGGAAATAAAAACAAAAATAAACAAATAGGACCTAATTAAACTTAAAAGCTTTTGCACAGCAAAGGAAACCAACAACAAAACAAAAAGACAACCTACTGAATGGAGGAAAATATTTGTGAATGATATGACTGATAAGGGATAAATATTTCTTCTATTATTTTTAATCTAAAATTAGCTTAATCTAAATTAAACTATAATTTTCATATCCATTGAATCTGGACACATACTCTTAAACCTCAGGGAAAAAATCTTGAAATCTTTGAGTTGGGAGAACTAATTATGTTTTCTATAAAATTCTAAACGCTGGCTTAAAATATTGTTCAATTGAATGGATTTTTTAGGATGTATAAAATTCTACACCATTGGGATTCATTCAGATAAACGTATCTCTACATTATTAAGCAGTGTTTCCTTGAGCTTATAATTGTCTGTAACTTCCAGTAAATAATCCTAATATAATATTTCACAACAGTGCAAAATTATTTAATTTGTACTTCAACAGCAGATTTTTAAAGTTTTTTCCTTTTCTTTTTTCTTTTTTTTTTAGTTTGAATCTCAAAATCCTAGTTCTTAGGTGAGGATCAATTCCTGAGTTCTTTGACAGATCTTGGGTGGAGTTTTTTTCATCCCATCTGACTGCTGATCTGCCTCATTTATCTTCTCAAATATTTTACTTCATAAATACTTATTTTTAATCTTAAATATAAAAATACTTCATATTACACATTAATTTTTAAGTCCCCAATTAGTGAGCTACAATTTTAGTTAAAGCTCATCTGTTTTCAATATAGGCAGTCACAGAGGTAAATGTTTGTGCATTTGATTAAAAACTGTATTTGACTTACGCAAATAACTTTTTAAATTATTTTTTTAATTTTAAGAAATTTCTAACTGAAAAGTTTCAGATGCAGCTAAAGCTCCACTCCTTATCATTTCTCCCTTTCTACCAATTGGTACCCATACCCCTAAAGTCGTTCTCTAAATTGTCCCGATTTATTTTTATATTTTTTTCAGTATTTATAGTCATCAGTAAGATACTGATTATATCATACTATATGTATCCTTTTACAACTTGATTTTTTATTTAGCATACATTTGGCAATTATTTTTATGTAATAAATTCATTTTTATATCTACAACATTTCATCAAGTAAATAAACCACAGTTCCTCTACTCCTCTATTATTAGGAAATGAAGTTTTTTCCATTTCTTTGCTAATATAACAGTGCTTGAATGACCATCTGTATAATATTTCCTTATACATATGAAAGTTTATGTGTGGTAGAATTCAAAAGTGCTGTCTTTAACTTTACTCAGAATTCCAAATTATTTTCCAGAGTAGTTACATTAACTTTACTTAAAATAACAATATGCAACAATTTTCCATTCTTAAAACCTTATCAATAGTTGACATTTTTAAACATCTTGCTATCAAACAGATGACTGAGAAATGTATAGTTCCACAACACTGAACAAGAGTAGTCATACAATGTGTTGTAGGTCCAAAAAAAAAAGAAAATTTCTACATGCGTTAAACTGTCAAATCCAAGATTGTGATTTGAATTTTTTTCAAAGCTGGTGTTATTAGGCCAATCACCAACAAACAGAGGTTTTTCTTTTTGTATTTATAACACAACATACTAGCTAAGTGTTCTGGAAATACTAATGAGTATGAATAGATATTTTCCTTTAGAACTATGAATATTTATGAGTACAAATTTATTTGCAGCATTACAGATTAGTGGGGAAAATGGTCTATCTTTTAAGCAAGGCTACTACTCTTGTATTTTATAAAGAAAATCACAAATATAAGAAAAACATCCCACCATACTTTGGCCCCAACCTAAATATTTATTTGAGTCTTCTTCCATTTTTTATCCCCTCCTTTAGGTACTGTGACAAAGATATGCAACCTCTTATCTAATTCTTTCATCTACATGCTGCATCCCAATTATTTCCTTCTTTTTTCTCAAGAACTTCATATCATCAATCACATGACCACTCTCTATTCTTTTCCCTTCTCTTCTTTCATGGGTCTTTCCATCGGCATTTCATCTAGGATCAAAACTTTATTACTACCCCATGTTTCCCACTATTGCCCTATCACTCTTTACCGCTGTGTTCCTTAAAAGAGTAGACTGCCCCTTTAATACTCATTCACTGCCGCTCACCTACTTACTGATAGGTGATGTCTGCCAGCAGGCTCCAGTGTAAAGGGTCTCTCAAGGCCTTCTCTTTATTCAATTCCATTTGACACATTTCAAGCCTTATCTCATTAAGGTTTATGTAGCATTTGACCTATTGATTTATCACTCTATTAAATAAATTTTCTATTGTTTTATTTCTGATAACAAATTAAACAGTTTTTTCAGAATGTTTCATACAGAAAGCTGTGCTTTTTTAATCATAGGTATTTATTTATTTATATGGTCTGGCTTCTTTCACTCACCATAATTCTTTATTTTTTTTAAACATCTTTATTGGAGTATAACTGCATTGCATTGTTGTGTTAGTTTCTGCTGTATAACAGTGAATCAGCTATACGTATACATATATCCCCATATCCCATCCCTCTTGCGTCTCCCTCCCACCCTCCCTATCCTACCCCTAGAGGTGGTCACAAAGCACTGAGCTGCTCTACCTGTGCAATGCGACTGCTTCCCACTAACTATCTATTTTATATTTGGTAGTGTATATATGTCCATGCCATTCTCTCACTTCGACCCAGCTTAACCTTCCCCCTCCACATGTTCTCAAGTCCATTCTCTATGTCTGCATCTTCATTCCTGTCCTGTCCCTAGGTTCTTCAGAAACTTTTTTGTTTTTTAATTCAATATATATGTGTTAGCATAAGGTATTTCTTTTTCTCTTTCTGACTTACTTCACTCTGTATGACAGGCTCTAGGTCCATCCACCTCACTACAAATAATTCAACTTCATTTCTTTATATGGCTGACTAATATTCCATTGTATACATGTGCCACATCTTCTTTATCCATTCATCTGTCGATGGACACTTAGGTGGCTTCGATGTCCTGGCTAGTATAGACAGAGCTGCAATGAACATTGTGGTACATGGCTCTTTTTGAATTATGGTTTCCTCAGGGTATATGCCCAGTAGTGGGATTGCTGGGTTGTATGGTAGTTCTACTTTTAGTTTTTTAAGGAACTTCCATAATGCTCTCCATAGTGGCTGTATCAATTTACATTCCCACCAACAATGCAAGAGGGTTCGCTTTTCTCCACACCCTCTCCAGCATTTATTGTTTTGTAGATTTTTTGATGATGGCCATTCAGACTGCTGTGAGGTGATACCTCATTGTAGTTTTGATTTGCATTTCTCTAATGATTCGTGATGTTGAGCATCTTTTCATGTGTTTTTTTGGTAATCTGTATATCTTCTTTGGAGAAATGTCTATTTAGATCTTCTGCCCATTTTTGGATTGGGTTGTTTATTTTTTGGATATTGAGCTGCATGAGCTGCTGGTATATTTTGGAGATTAATGCTTTGTCAGTTGCTTCATTTGCAAATATTTTCTCCCATTCTGAGGGTTGTATTTTTGTCTTGCTTATGGTTTCCTTTGCTGTGCAAAAGCTTTTAAGTTTCATTAGGTCCCACTTGTTTATTTTTGTTTTTATTTCCATTTCTCTAGGAGGTGGGTCAAAAAGGATCTTGCTGTGATTTGTGTCATAGAGTGTTCTGCCTGTGTTTTCCTCTAAGAGTTTCACAGTGTCTGGCCTTACATTTAGGCCTTTAATCCATTTTGGGTTAATTTTTGTGTATGGTGTTAGGGAGTGTTCTAATATCATTCTTTTACATGTAGCTGTCCAGTTTTCCCAGCATCACTTATTGAAGAGGTTGTCTTTTCTCCATTGTATTCTCTTTCCTTCTTTATCAAAGGTAAGGTGACCATATGTGTGTGGGTTTATCTCTGGGCTTTCCATCCTGTTCCATTGATATATATTTTTGTTTCTGTTCCAGTACCATACTGTCTTGATTACTGTAGCTTTGTAGTATAGTCTGAAGTCTGGGAGCCTGATTCCTCCAGCTCCATTTTTCTTTCTCAAGATTGTTTTGGTTATTTGGGGTCTTTTGTGCTTCCGTACAAATTGTGAAATTTTTTGCTCTGGTTTTGTGAAAAATGTCATTGGTATTTTGATAGGGATTGCCTCGAATCTGTAGATTGCTTTGGGTAGTATAGTCATTTTCACAATGTTGATTCTTCCAATCCAATAACGTGGTATATCTCTCCATCTGTTTGTATCATATTTAATTTTTTTCATCAATGTCTTATAGTTTTCTGCATACAGGTCTTTTGTCTCCTTTGGTAGGCTTATTCCTAGGTATCTTATTCTCTTTGCTTCATTGGTAAATGGGAGTGTTTCCTTAATTTCTCTTTCAGGTTTTTCATCACTAGTGTATAGGAACACAAGAGATTTCTGTGAATTAATTTTGTATCTTGCTATTTTACCAAATTCACTGATTAGGTCTAGTAGTTTTCTCGTAGCATATTTAGGATTCTCTATGTATAGTATCATGTCATTTGCAAACAGTGACAGCTTTACTTCTTCTTTTCTAATTTGGATTCCTTTTATTTCTTTTTCTTCTCTGATTGCTGTGGGTAAAACTTCCAAATCTAAGTTGAATAATAGTGGTGGGAGTAGGCAACATTGTCTTGTTCCTGACCTTAGAGGAAATGGTTTCAGTATTTCACCACTAAGAACGATGTTGGCTGTGGGTTTGTCATATATGGCCTTTATTATGTTGAGGTAAACTCCCTCTGTGCCTACTTTCTGAAGGGTTTTTATCATAAATGGGTGTTGAATTTTGTCAAAAGTTTTCCTGCATCTATGGAGATGAACATATGGTTTTTATCCTTCAGTTTGTTAATATGGTGTATCACATTCATTGATTTATGTATATTGAAGAATTCTTGCATTCCTGGGATAAACCCCACTTGATCATGGTGCATGATCCTTTTAATGTGCTGCTGGATTCTGTTTGCTAGCATTTTGCTGAGGATTTCTGCATCTATGTTCATCAGTGATATTGGCCTGTAGTTTGCTTTTTTTTGTGGCATCTTTGTCTGGTTTTGGTATCAGGGTGCCTCATAGAATGAGTTTGGGAGTGTTCCTCCCTCTGCTATATTTTGAAAGAGTTTGAGAAGAATAGGTGTTAGCTCTTCTCTAAATGTTTCATAGAATTTGCCCTTGAAGCCATCTGGTCCTGAGTTTTTGTTTGTTGGAACTTTTTTTTTTTTTTTTTTTTTTTTTTTTCAGTACGCGGGCCTCTCACTGTTGTGGCCTCTCCCGTTGCGGAGCACAGGCTCCAGACGCACAGGCTCAGCGGCCATGGCTTATGGGCCCAGCTACTCCACGGCGTGTGGGATCTTCCCGGACAGGGGCACGAACCCATGTCCCCTGCATCTGCAGGCAGACTCTCAACCACTGCACCACCAGGGAAGCCCTGTTGGAACATTTTTAATCAGTTTCAATTTCAGTGCTTGTGATTGTTCTGTTTATATTTTCTATTTCTGCCTGGTTCAGTCTTGGGAGGTTGTGCTTTTCTAAGAATTTGTCCATTTCTTCCAGGTTGTCCATTTTATTGGCATACAGTTGTCTGTAGTAATCTCTCATGATCCTTTCTATTTCTTCAGTGTCAATTGTTACTTCTTCTTTTTCATTTCTAATTCTGTTGATTTGAGTCTTCTCACTTTTTTTCTTGGTGAGTCTGGCTAATGGTTTATCAATATTGTTTATCTTCTCAAAGAACCAGCTTTCAGTTTTATTTATCTTTGCTATCATTTTCTTCATTTCTGTTTCATTTATTTCTGATCTGATCTTTATGATTTCTTTCCTTCTGCTAACTTTGGGGGGTTTTTTTGTTCTTCTTTCTCTAATTGCTTTAGGTGTAAGGTTAGGTTGTTTATTTGAGATGTTTCTTGAGGTAGGATTGTATTGCTATAAATTCTCCTCTTAGAACTACTTTTGCTGCATCCCATAGGTTTTGGGTCATCGTGTTTTCAGTGTCATTTGTTTCTAGGTATGTTTTGATTTCCTCTTTGATTTCTTCAGTGATCTCTTGGTGGTTTAGTAATGTATTGTTTAGTAGGCTCCATGTGTTTGTATTGTTTTACATTTTCTTTTCCTGTAACTGATATCTAGTCTCATAGTGTTGTGGTCGGAAAATATACTTGATACAATTTCAATTTTCTTAAATTTACCAAGGCTTGATTTGTGACCCAATATATGATCTATCCTGGAGAATGTTCCATGAGCAGTTGAGAAGGAAGTGTATTCTGTTGTTTTTGTATGGATTGTCCTATAAATATCAATTAATTCCATCTTGTTTAATGTATCGTTTAAAGCTTGTGTTTCCTTATTTATTTTCATTTTTGATGATCTGTCCAGTGGTGGAAGTGTGGTCTTAAAGTCCCCTAGTATGATTTTGTTACTGTCAATTTCCCCTTTTATGGCTGTTAGTATTTGCCTTATGTATTGAGGTGCTCCTATGTTGGGTACATAAATATTTTAATTTTTATATCCACTTCTTGGATTGATCCCTTGATCATTATGTTGTGTCCTTCTTTGTCTCTTGTAATAGTCTTTATTTTAAAGTTTGTTTTGTCTGATATGAGAATCGCTACTCCAGCTTTTTTTGATTTCCATTTGCATGGAATATCTTTTTCCATCCCCTCACTTGCAGTCTGTATGTGTTCCTAGGTGTGAAGTGGGTCTCTTGTAGACAGCATATGTACAGGTCTTGTTTTTGTATCCATTCAGCAGTCTCTGTCTTTTGGTTGGTGCATTTAATCCATTTACATTTAAGTCAGTTATCAATATTTATATTCCTATTACTATTTTCTTAATTGTTTTGGGTTTGTTATTCTAGGTCTTTTCCCTCTCTTGTGTTTCCTTCCTAGAGAAGTTCCTTTAGCATTTGTTGTAGAGCTGGTTTGGTGGTGCTGAATTCTCTTAGGCTTTGATTGTCTCTAAAGGTTTCAATTTCTCCCTCAAATCTGAATGAGAGCCTTGCTGGGTAGAGTATTCTTGGTTGTAGGCTTTTCCCTTTCATCACTTTAAGTATGTCATGCCACTCCCTTGTGGCTTGCAGAGTTTCTGCTGAAAGTTCAGCTGTTTACATTATGGGGATCCCCTTGTATGTTATTTGTTGCTTTTACCTTACTGCTTTTAATATGTTTTCTTTGTATTTAATTTTTGATAGTTTGCTTAATAGGTGTCTTGGCATGTTTATCCTTGGATTTATCCTGTATGGGACTCTCTGTGCTTTCTGGATTTGATGGACTATTTCCTTTCCCATATTAGGGAAGTTTTCAACTATAATGTGTTCAAATATTTTCTCAGTCCCTTTCTTTTTCTCTTCTTTTTCTGGGACCCCTACAATTTGAATGTTGGGGCATTTAATATTGTCCCAGAGGTCTCTGAGATTGTCTTCAATTCTTTTCATTCTTTTTTTCTTTATTCTGCTCTGTGGTAGTTATTTCCACTATTTTATCTTCCATGTCACTTATCTGTTCTTCTGCCTCAGTTATTCTGCTCTTGCTTCCCTCTAGAGAATTTTTAATTTCATTTATTGTGTTCATCATTTTTTGTTTGGTCTTTAGTTCTTCTAGGTCCTTGTTAAACGTTTCTTGTATTATCTCCATTCTATTTGCAAGACTTTGGATCATCTTTATCATCATTACTTTGAATTCTTTTTCAGGTAGACTGCCTATTTCCTCTTCATTTGTATGGTCTGGTGGGTTTTTACCTTGCTCCTTCATCTGCTGTGTGTTTTTCTGTCTTCTCATTTTACTTAACTTACTGTGTTTGGGGTCTCCTTTTTGCAGGCTGCAGATTCGTAGTTCCTGTTGTTTTTGGTGTCTGCCCCCAGTTGGTAAGGTTGATTCACTGAGTTGTGTAGGCATCCCGGTAGAGGGGACTGGTGACTGTGTTCTGTTGGATGAGGCTGGATCTTGTCATTCTGGTGGGCAGCACCACATCTGGTGGTATGTTCTGGGGTGTTTGTGAACTTATTATGATTTTAGACAGCCTTTCTGCTGATGGGCCGGCTTGTGTTCCTATCTTGCTAGTTGTTTGTCATGGGGTGTCCAGCTGTCCCACAATGGAGCTTCCTGCTCGTTGAGTGGAGCTGGGTCTTATCATTGAGATGGAGGTCTCTGGGAGAGCTCTCACTGATTGATATTACATGGGGCTGGGAGGTCTCTGGTGGTCCAGTGTCCTGAACTCGGCTCTCCCACCTCAGAGGCCCAGGCCTGACACCTGACTAGAGCACCAAAACCCATCAGCCACACAGCTCAGAAGAAAAGGGAGAAAAAAAGAAAGAAAGAAAAAATAATAATAAATATAATAAAGTTATTAAAATTAAAAAAAGTTTAAATATATTATTGAAATAAATAAAAGAAGTAATAAAAAAATAAGAGAGCAACCAAACCAATAAGCACATCCACCAATGATAACAAGCACTAAAAACTAAACTATGACAAACATATAAATCAGTAACTAGTGTGTCACATACAGCAAACCCCAAGTCTACAGTTGCTCCCAAAGTCCACTGCCTCAATTTTGGGATGATTTGTTGCCTATTCAGGTATTCCACAGATGCAGGGTACATCAAGTTGATTGTGGAGATATAATCCACTGCTCCTGAGGCTGCTGGGAGAGATCTCCCTTTCTCTTCTTTGTTCACACAGCTCCTAGCGTTCAGCTTTGGATTTGGCCCAGGCTCTGCGTGTAGGTCACCCTCTGCCATCTCTTCTTTGCCCAGATAGCAGGCAGTTAAAGGAGTGGCTGATTAGGGGGCTCTGGCTCACTCAGGCTCGGGGGAGGGAAGGGTACACAATGTGGCGCGAGCCTGCATGATGTTGCAACAGCCTGAGGCACACTCTGTATTCTTCTGGGAAAGTTGTCCCTGGATCACAGGACCCTGGCAGTGGCAGGCTTCACAGTCTCCTGGGAGGGGAGGTGTGGATAGTGACCTGTGCTTGCACACAGGATTCCTGGTGGCTGCAGCAGCAGCCTTAGCGTTTCATGCCCGTTTCTGCTGTCTGGGCTGATAGCCGTGGCTTAGGCCCGTCTCTGAAGCTAGTTTAGGCAGTGCTCTGAATCTCCTCTCCTTGCACACCCCAAAACAATGGTCTCTTGACTCTTAGGCACTTCCAGAATTTTTCCTGGATTCCCTCCAGGTTAGCTGTGGCGCACTAGCCCGCTTTGGGCTGTATTCATGCAGCCAACACTAGTCCTCTCCCTGGGCATCTGACCTCCGAAGCCCGATCCTCAGCTCCCAGCCCCGCCCATCCCGGCAGGTGAGCAGACAAGCCTCTCGGGCTGGTGAGTGCCGGTCGGCACCGATCGTCTGTGCGGGAATCTCTCCGCTTTGCGCTCCGCACCCCTGTTGCTGCGCTCTCCTCCGTGGCTCAGAAGCTTCCCCCCCGCCACTCGCTGTCTCCACCACTGAAGGGTCTTCCTAGTGTGTGGAAACTTTTCCTCCTTCACAGCTCCCTCCCCAAGGGGCAGGTCCTGTCCCTTTTCTTTTGTCTCTGTTTTTTCTTTTTTCTTTTGCCCTACCCAGGTACGTGGGGAGTTTCTTGCCCTTGGGAAATCTGAGGTTTCTGCCAGCATTCAGTAGCTGTTCTGTAGGAGTTGTTCCACATGCAGATGTATTTTTGATGTATTTGTGGGGAGGAAGGTGATCTCCGCGTTTTACTCCTCCGGCATCTTTAAGGTGCTCCAGAAAGTTGCTTTTTAATCACCTATAATACAGTCATGTGGAGGTAACTACATTTAGTGTGTGTGTGACTCTTTTTTTGCTTTCAGTTATGTTAACTGTAATTACCTATATTGATGTACACTGCCTTTTCACTCAATATTTTGAAATTGACATTAAGTCAACTTTGAAATTTATTTAAAAAGGTAACATTATTTAATGTTATGTAAGCATGTAACTTAATTTAACAACTCTCATTTTTCCAACATAATTATCTTACTGACTGTAAATAACACTGTAATTAATATACATATAAATATATCCTTGTGAACATCTCTCATTATTAATAGGAAACATATCTGGCAATAAAATCATGAGGTAAAGAATAGGTTTTTAAAACATTTAATTATTTTTAATTTCACTATATGAAATTTAGAAAATACAAAAAGTACAAAGAATTTGAACACACCTAGTTTAAAGTTATTTTTGAATGCACATATCATTTCTAAAGATATTTAAATTAATAACATATATGCTAATTTCTTGACAAACATTGTAGGTAAAGAATGGAAAAATATTGATAATTTCATAGAATATTAAATATTTTGCAAAATATTTTTTTTTTTTTAGTGGGCAAGTACATTTCTCTCATATGTTCACAATTAGACTAGTCCTGCTCCAATCACAGACTGTTTTGACTCTTATGTTTTAAACTTTGGCATTGTATTTCCTATTAGAATCTTTTTTCAAAATAATAGTTATTCTAACAGATGAACTATTGTAAACATAAAGCAATATTGAGCAAAATTAACCTTTTTGTTTTTAATTTAACTTACCAAAATGATTTCAAATTTAATGAAGGATTTATCGTATTACAATACTGAGCCTTCAACTTTGATATATACTTAATTTTCTTCTTTTTTATTCTTACTAAGTTTTCATTTTTTGTCATATTTATTTTGGTATCATTTATTCTTCTTTTCTTTTTGAAATATATATAATTTAGTTTTGCTAAATTGTGAATGGAATTTTTCATTTCAATAATTTCCCAGAGGGTTATTACTATTTTAACTAAGTCTGAAATATCCGTATTTATGTTGTCTCTTCTACACTAGACACATAATTCTTAAGTGGTTAATTCTTAATTATATTTAAATAGTATTTGAAATAATGTATTTTTCTCATCTTCTACAACTTGTATACCTCTGTTACTGCTTCCTGACTTATTGCTTTCTTTATAACTTCTAAGACAATATTAAATAATAATTTTGATAGCAGATGTACTTGGCTTATTACTGCTATTAATGGAAATGATGAGTTTTGGATCATTGTATATAATAGTGACAGTATTTTGGGATAAATATAATTTATTATATTAAAGAATACCCATCATTCCTAATTTATTAAGACTTTTTAAAGAATCAGAAATAGTTCAAGGGTCTTTTAAACATTCATTAGTAAAGTCAATGTAGTAATATAACCAATAACTGATTTATATTAAAATATTCTCAAACCAACATTGTTTTAATAGATTAAAAACTTACATTCTGGATTCCCAGATATTGAAAGACAATAGTGGCCTCCAAGATACTCATCTTTCAATAATCCCTTCAAAAACAATACAAATCAGGGGCTTCCCTGGTGGCACAGTGGTTGGGAGTCTGCCTGCCAATGCAGGGGATACGGGTTCGAGCCCTGGTCTGGGAGAATCCCACATGCCACGGAGCAACTAAGCCCATGCACCACAACTACTGAGGCTGTGCTCTACAGCCCATGAGCCACAACTGCTGAAGCCCATGAGCAACTAAGCCCATGCACCACAACTACTGAGGCTGTGCTCTACAGCCCATGAGCCACAACTGCCGAGCCAGTGCTCTGCAGAGAGAAGCCGTCATGAGGAGGAGCCTGCTCATCGCAACAAAGAGTAGCCCCCACTTGCTGCAACTAGAGAAAGCCTGTGTGCAGCAGTGAAGACCCAACACAGGCAAAAATAAATAAATTTATAAAAATATAATAATAATAAATTAAAAAACAAATACAAAACCAAGAAAAAAAATTCTATACAAAAAGCATGCCTTCAGCATAACTGAATATAGAAAATGTCTGAACATCAAAATAAAATAACTAAAAAGAGAAAAAATCTGTACATCCTAGATGTGCATGATCTTACATCTTCCCGCTCCACCTTGTCCCTGCCACAAGCCACTGTGGAAGGCAAAGCCGATTCTAACATATATACATTACTATATATAAAGTAGATAATCAGCAAGGACCTACTGTAAACACAGGGACCTATACTCAATACTCTGTCATAACCTATATGGGAAAAGAGTCTGAAAAAGAATGGATATATGTATATGTATAACTGAATCACTTAGCTGCACACCTGAAACTAATACAACATTGTAAATCAGCTATACTCTAATACAAAATACAAATAAACTTAAAAAAATAAATTGATAAATCTCTATCCAGATTAACCATGAAAGAAGAGAAAAGATGTATATTAATAGTATCAGAATTGAGAGAGGTGACATCACTACAGGTTCAGGTCATGGTCCTAATGTGGAATAGGGTAGAAAAATATGAATTGTGGAAAAGTAAGGAGAAGCCTTTGAGGTTGGACTAAAATTGGAGATATTAGTATGAAGTCATAGTTAAATTTCTCAGCTCTGTCCCTGGAAAGGCCCTAGAAGCAATGACCTGCAAGTATCAATGAGCTCACATAGCACCCAGATCTTGGTTTCAAAATAAGTATTTAAAAGGCTATTGCAGAGTTTTTGACTGACAAACAGATTGCATAGAAAAAAGCATAATATAACTGACACAAGACTGATTAACAGAACACATTATTTGGACATGTTCATTAAGCATAGAAACCAACCCGAATAGTTTCTAGAGACCCCGTCCACCCTGCAGTTCTTAGCACTAGATTCCCAACCATGACCACTGGGTCACTGACTTAGGGTAAAACAATTTTAAATATTACAAAAATGTCCACAGCCACCTCTCATAATTAAATCCCCAAAATAAATTTGCAAGACTGAATAAAGGCCACAGTGTTCTGTAACTTCTGAATGAGATTCACATTTTCTTTTATTTTTTAAACAAATGTTCATCTTTTTTTTTTTTTTTTTTTTTGTGGTACTCGGGCCTCTCACTGTTGTGGCCTCTCCCGTTGCGGAGCACAGGCTCTGGATGCGCAGGCTCAGCGGCCATGGCTCACGGGCCCAGCTGCTCCACGGCATGTGAGATCTTCCCAGACCGGGGCACGAACCCGTGTCCCCTGCATCGGCAGGCGGACTCTCAACCACTGCGCCACCAGGGAAGCCCACAAATGTTCATCTTATCCATTTAATCTGTTCATGGTGATAAACTTATGTATATGTCAGTTTGCCTTTGCATTTATCATGTCTGTCTGTTCCCAGGAGACAAGAGCCATGTTGTTAAATTGATCCATCTACTACTCAGCACAACAGATAATTATTTTTTTTTTCCTTGAGGTACGCTGGCCTCACTGCTGTGGCCTCTCCCGTTGCGGAGCACAGGCTCTGGACGCGCAGGCTCAGCGGCCATGGCTCACGGGCCCAGCCGCCCCGCGGCATGTGGGATCTTCCCGGACCGGGGCACGAACCCGTGTCCCCTGCATCGGCAGGCGGACTCTCAACCACTGCGCCACCAGGGAAGCCCACAACAGATAATTTAATGAATTTTGCATTAATGATAATGAGAGTTTAAAAACACTACTAAATTGTCAGTTCACAGATTTGCCTCCTCTTGCTTCTGATGGTCATTGCATTGATGGTGATGAACAGATGGTATGTGGAGAATTGTAAGCTATTTCCCAGAGATACTCTTTCTCAGTTTACTTCAGCCTCAAACATCATGTAACCTTATGGTTTTTTTCTAATGATACATCACACCAAGCATTCCATTAAATTCTACTAGCTTTTAAAAATCCTATCAACAAAATATAATAGTGATCAAGAACAAAATGTTAAAAACATAATTATCATATGAATTCATAGTGAGCATGTGTCAAAGTTTTGTTTGACTCATTAATTATGGGCCAACAGAATGACAAAAATGGTTCAAGAGAGAATACAAAAAGACAGACATATAATAAGTGAAAAAAATTTGGAAAAAAAGAGTTTAGATTTTTTTAAATGATTAATAAAATCATAACCTTGGAAATTATCTTCTCTATAAGACAAATCAATAGCATCACCACTGCACAAAAATAGCTTGCAGATTATCTATTTTCTCCAAGTTAATCTCTAACTTTAAAGAATCTGGGTCCTGATTAATAGTAAACGTTAAGTCAAATAAGTCACATTCCCTTAGAAATTCAGATGACCTAGTTTGATAGTTAGCACTCTAGTATGACACTGAAAGAAGATAAAGTCCTTTCTGCCTTATTTCCAGGTTTTAGTTAAGTTTCTTTCACAAAATGTTGTTTATTTTTAGTATTAAATACAACATATATTAATGACCTGTATAATATACAACAAAATACTTCTCTAAATTCTCAGAAAATCAAATTACTTTCTTTTTGGCCATGCCACTCCCTACCCACTGGACTGCCAGGGAATTCCCTCAAATTACCTTCTAATAGTTTAATTTTTCAAACTATATTTCTAACCTTTATACCCATAGGTCCCAGAAACGGGAAGTATACAGTAAAAAGGCACAATTTTCTATTTCCAAATACATGCATACAATACACACACATACTCACATATATGCAAACACATACTGGTATGAATATAAGTTTCCACTTTGTGGGGGGATACTTTATAACCTTAATCTAGTCAAGGAAGTGAAACAGTAAAAGTGAAGCTGAGAATAATATCTGATTGATGTCCATTTGGCAGTGTAATATACAATACCTCTTTGATGAGTATGCAGGTACCACTAGATGGTTCCCAATTTCTTATATTCAGGAGACTTATTGAAAAATTAGAATTTACACTTGGTCCACAGTTTTAGAAAATACTTCTAGAAACAGTGCTTTTGCATTTTAAATGCTCTGTAGCTGAATT
Organism: Delphinus delphis; assembly: GCF_949987515.2. Taxonomy (NCBI): domain Eukaryota; kingdom Metazoa; phylum Chordata; class Mammalia; order Artiodactyla; family Delphinidae; genus Delphinus; species Delphinus delphis. Next base: position 76,562,060 of record NC_082685.1, on the reverse strand, counting down.
ACTTGATATTTACAGCTATTTTTAATATAAAGAAAATTGATTTTTCCAATTGCTCTTGATGTTTCTGAAATGCTATCCCCACACTACTTTTCTAATATTATTTGTAGCTATGTTCTGTTTTCCTGAACACATTTGAATGTACATGTTTTTCCTCAATGATGTAAATTCATTTGTTATGATAGTAGCTGCATGTATGGGTCACTGGCATGATTTGGTTCATTTATTTCCTTGATCGCTTAGATTTATGTTTGCATTTATTCGGAAAGGGAACACATGATTCCAAAACTGTTACAAGGAGGAATATGTTCAATGTTTAGTTTAGGATACTAATCTTGAGCGAATTCCATTAAATTACTGTCATAATAAATCACTTGCTGCTTTTTGAACCTGATCAGAACTAAACAGTGCAGCTATTGAGCAATTTCAAGTTTCAGACATTTCAGGACATTGGAAATGGTGTACTGCTTTTCTGTTATGTCAGGTGGTATGAAAGTGCATTAACTTCCATAAGATATATTTAATACATGAATAAAGAATATGTTCAAAGCCTCAAATTAGTTTTCATTAGCTCTCAGAAAACTAGGAAGCTTTAAGTCATCTTATTGCTGATCAGACTTTTAGAAAAAAGACCTCTCTCTTAGTTATTACATGTTTTGTTAGCTAGGCACCATTTGATCCTTTTTTTGTAACCTACCAAAACTACATTTATAATAAAACACTCTTAAATGTAAAGTGTCTGTATAGACTCTCTAACACAACAGTACTAATCTGCAAAGACTTCGAAATCACATCTACTCTGTTTTCAGCAATTGAGCTATTACTGACTGACATTACAAGACTCTATATACAAGAGTGTATATAAAGTGAACTATATGCATCCAAAGAACATTTACAAAACTGGAATTTACTTAGGCTGCAATTAAAGCATTCATTATTTAAAAAGTCAGAAATAATACACATAACTTCTGAATCCACCTATCTGCAAAACCTGACATTAATGCTAGATGGAGAAGTTTGTTTAATTCAATCTCTTGGAAACATAAACATAAAATGCTAGAGGTAGGTTACTTAATATATAAGCCACTACCCTCCACGTGACTATTTAAATTTAAATCAATTAAAATTAAATAGCATTAAAAATTGAGTTCTTCAGTCACACTGGCCACATTTGAAGTATGCACTAGCCACGTATGTCTAGTAGCTGTAATATTGTACAGGAAGGTGATATGAAATATGCAAATGCAGAGCATTTCATCACTGCTAAATGTTTTATTACACAGTGCTGGGCTAGAGCAGCCAGTATTCACTTCTCTATTAGACTGACTCTAATAATGTGTAGACTAATTTTTATTCCGATTTTATCTATATCAGGTGAATATTTGAACAGAGCCATAATCTATGCTTACAAGATAAATACATTTATTTTTATCAATTTAGTGGAAAAAAGCCTTACTACTTTTTTGCATGTTTTTTCCTGGCAAGAACTGAAAATGATATATTAAAATGTCCTACTAATTGTCTTCCTGTTAATTTCCACTTGCGTGTTTAACAGTCTTTCCTTAAATGGTATATCACCAATTTATTCACTGCATAGAGGCTGAAAGCTATAATATCTTCTGATTGACTTGTAACTTTCATTAATTAAAAAAATCATCCTTGCCCTATCTCTCTTTAAAAAAAAATTCCAAAATGAGTATGATGCTATCCTTGGTTGAGAAAAATGATATATAGCAAAAAAAAAAAAAATTGGAAAACAATGTTTTATTTTCTTTTATTTCCTGTTGTGTCTTGGTTAGAATCCAGTTTTTAATTCTACTAGCGTATAGGGGGAAAAATGTGTGCTTAATACTCCACACGACTGTGCCAGCTTAATTTCTCCCTGCTTCCACACCTGCGACCAGGGTTTAAATTAAATTGTATGATTCACTATTTCCCAAACATATACTGAGTTTCCTGCCTATCTGCTTTTTATCCTTTCCAGAATTTCTACCTCATTCCACTCCATCTTTAAAATTACTCCAGATTTTAACATTCCTAATATACATTGAGTCACTTTTATTCCTGTAATTCACTTATTTATTCTTCTACCCCATTAACTTCTTGAGAGTGGGAGTTTATAGATTACTGGTCTATATATAAGTATATATTAGATGCTTAGTATATATTAGGCAGATTTAATTAACTTACAAAATGTCAATCAACAATGAAATATGGTTGTTATCTTTCAAAACAGGAAACTTAAGGAAGATACTAGGAACTTTTTACTTGACAAAAACATAGAAAAATATACAAAGAATACTAGGAATAATATAACAGTTTTTATACCTGCTAATCAACCCCAAATTAAAGAATGTTATTATTTTGCCATATTTTCTCCAGATCTTTCGTTTTTAAACAAATCATATATATTCAATTGGATTACCTTTTACACCTTCTCCAGACTCATTTTCCTTCATCCATCCTTCCCCTTTTAAGGTTAACTATTATACCAAAAACTCTCTTTTAGAAGTGATTTGTCCATGTGTACAAACAATCATTTATGTTAATACTTTTCAAGATTTTAGTTCTAAATCAATGGCTTTGCTTACCATTTAGAACACTGAAACATCAAAGAATACTTCTTAAACAAGTAGCTTATTATTTTTGCTATATTTTGTTTCTGTACTCTTTTAAAATTAAGTTAAAGAAGAAAATCACATGCCTTTGTAAGAGCTTTTTTTTAAAAAGAAAAATCCTTTTCACTGACTTCACAGATAAACACCGGCTGCCAATTTCACTTGCAGGATAATTGATCCAAATTATCTAATCCAAAGCTCTTTGAAAAATGAAAACTTCAGTGGATCCTTAGCAATGTCATTGATTAAAGGTCCAGGTCTAACTGGACCTGGCCTGTGCCCTTGAAAGCTGCATGGAGTGTTTCTTTAAGAACCTCATGACTGAATCAGTATATTAGGAGCGCAATTACAGAGGATATTTTAGTAGCACAACACTGTGCTAGGTGTTGGGAATAGAATAAGACAACGGAGATACTGGTGAATAATACGTGACCTTGCGTAATTAAATCTAGAAGAGTGTTCTGCAAACTATAAATCCTATTGGATTTGTGAGTAAAAACAGATCAATGAGACCTGAAGTAACAGAAAAATATCTAATGAGAGAGAGAGAGATTTGCAGAGTAAATAGGACTTGCATATGTTACAGCAAGAAGAGCATTCCTGGCAATGGAATGCCCTAACTGTAGTGGTGGGTGGGTATTGGAGAATAGTGGAAATAAGTATGGATTGAAACACAAGGGAGAATATAATAGAATTCCACATAAACTCTCTTTGGTCTTTAAAAGTCCTTGACTTTTATGATTCCCTTCTTTCTGGTCATGACCTTGATTAACCAATAATGATAAGCTCTTAACACATCTGTATCCCTCTCTTTCACTTTTTAAGAAAAAGGCTTACAAAATTATAAGGATATTTTAATGTCGGGTGATAGAGAACTAAGTTGAATCCAAACTGTAGATGAAAATAATCTTTAAGGGTGGGTTTCCTTACAACCATTCCACCAGATGTGTTAGAGGAACACTCACAAATTTATTAGGAAGAGAAATGAGGCGTAGAGAAATAAAGTGGTTCAGCCATCAGCAAACAGTGCTTCTGGGACAGAGTGGAAGAGAATCCTAAGGTTGGAAGAAACATTCAGAGGTCATCAACGGCCATTCTCATCTGACTGCTAACTGTGTTATTCAGTGCCCCCCAGAGGAGAATTTTCTATGTCCTTTTTCACTAACCTCTCAAAAGTTTAGTCTATGTTAGTTATCTCTTCCAGAACTGTTCCTGTCTGACTTCGGCCCACTTAGAGTGAACTTCTCTCCAACAGACATGTTTCCAAGTATTTTTACTTGATTGTACATAAAGCACAGTGCTGCTAGTTTTATTCATTTCCAATGAAAATTTTAAAACCATGTCTGCTACAAAGTGAGGAGGCTTTAATAATAGCTCTTTTTTAGACTTTAAGAAATGAAATAAGGTGTCATAAAGTTACCACACACAGAATCTGAATTTAAGTGGCCTATCTTAAATACTTTGTTTCTCTTCAGGGTAGTGTGTTCATACGTCTCCCGTGCTCCATGCTGAAAAGCAGTTGAGTTGACAAGAAAAATACATGTCACCCCAGGAGAAGTCACAGACCATCACTCTATTGGTCTACTCCAGATTTCTGTACCATCTCACCTCCAACACTAAAGAGTGTGTTTCAGGTCCTCTTGGGGTTAGGGGGTGGTGGGGAAGTATGATACCATTATGACAAGTTTCAGAAGCTTTCAGAACCACGTTTCACAAAATTGCAAAACAAGCATTTTCCAACATGATGTACTTCTGTTCACATTTTAAGTATGATGGCAGCATGACGTGGCCATAGGTTGCTGAAGTCAATAATTCAATGAGAGATCTATGAAAGAGAACTCTTCTAGATCACCTTCTAAAGAGGACTTTCTTAATTGAGTAGGAAAAAAATCGTAAGATTTCCTTTCCTGGGTTTTCCTCTAATAAGCATACATTTAATGTCATTGGAGATATTTAATAGGAAAAAGAAATGCCACCTTATAATTATATGCATACACTTTGATAACCACTGGTTAACACTACTTTGTACAAATATCAACTAGATGCCATTTTCTTTCACCTTCAAAGGGACATCACTCCAGCAATTTCCCCCTCTTGTGTTCGTATTTTCCCTTGCTGCTGGATCACTGCACAGAAAGACACCAGCTCCCAGCTACTTCAGGGTTTGCCTCAGTCGCAGAAAGCTGCCTTACCCAATCAAGCACGTGCTTCTCCCAGTGGGCACACATCCAAAGACCAATTGTGCCAGGTTATTAATACGTGGATGTTTAAGCCCAATGTAGGACACCCCTGACACTCCTATTATGTTCGTAGTGCTCTACAGGACTGCCCAAGACTTTTTTGAGCCTGCAACACAATTCAAATGAATCACAGTTCAAATCCATCCTCTACTCCACCTTGCGGTCTTCTTTTCCCTCCACAGATGTGAATCCCTAATAAATATCCAGAATGCCAAAGTCCATCTCAGTGTCTACTTATGTAAAACGCCATGCTGTGGTGTTCTTGTCAAAGTCACAATATGGTCTTCACGCTGTTAAATCCAATGGCCAATTTTCAGTTCTCATCTACTTGGACTAGTAATTGGCCTTTGGCCTCTCTCATGCCCTAAATTCTTCAGTCTATTCTCACATAACAACCAGAGCAATCCTTTTAAAATATAAGAAAATTCATCTCCCTCCTCTACTCAGGACTCTCCCATATTTGCCAGCTCGATCTAAGTAGGAGTCAGAGTCTTTACAATTTCCTCCAAGGTTCAGTATGATAACTCCTTCACCCCCTAACCCTTTGACTGTATCCCCTGCTACTCTTCCTCTTGTTCATTTTGCTTCAGACACGTTAGTCTTATCACCGTTCCTTGATCTGTTATGATGCCAATCACGCCCCTATATATTGGCATATCCTAAATACGACTAGCCCCTTCATTTCCTTCAGTGCTGCAACATTGCCTTTGCAGAGAGATCTCATCTAACTACATTAATTATACCATCCCCTCCTGCCCTCCCTGCTTTCCTATTTCTTGTACCTTTTTTTTTTCCCATAGCATTTTTTACCATCTGACTCATAATGTGTTGATTTGGTTGTTTGTCTCCTCCCACTAAACAGTAAGTTCCATAAAGTAAGTTTGTTCGCTATTATAATTACAGGATCCAAAATAATTTAATAAATTCAACAAATTTAACAAATAATCATTGAATGAGCAATTTAAGTAATGAATCAACTTCTGAGAGTGCAATGCATCTTCTTGGGAATAATAACAGCGCTACTTTGGGTGTAAAACATAGAGTAGTCTAATATTTTAGAATATGCTATAAATACACAGCAATGTCATATACCTCTGAGGTGAGTATATCTAGAACACTCACCTATTGTTTATTTGATATCCCTCCTGGGTAAATGCCTTTTCAAAGCTGTGGCAATTGGAAGAAGTACCAAACATCCTTTGGTTTTGGAACATTTCTAAGTTCCAGGGCTGTTCTGAATGCAGTCATTAAATACGGAAATGACAGTAAAGTTTTAAAACTAGATTTCTGTTTTAAGAATAGGTTAGGAGGTTCAGTCACTATGATAATCATTCTGACACGTATTAGTTTGCAAGGAAGATAGACTAGAATGGGATATTCTTCTCAAAATACAATATAGTTTTAAAGAAATTCTTGTTGAACTAAATAAGCAAAGACCTTATGCCAACATTAGTGTAAATGCCACTAAATCAAGAATGATAAGTAGAATTTAATCAGCCAGACTCTGTGACTAATGGATTGACCTGGTCAAGGCCTCTAAGGATCCAGACGTGCTTGCCAATCTGCGTTACCTTATCTAAATTTAGGGTGCGGATGTCATAACAACAAAAAGGCATTGTGACTACACTGACCTCGTGTAGCAAGGTGGTTCAGTTATAGTTGCCTCCGAGGATAAAAAATAAAGAAAAGAAAAAACAAGAAACAAATTTTGGATTCCCAGCTAAATGATGATCATGCTGGCAGAAGAATGAACATCTGGCTACTTCTACCAATTCTTCATCAGAAAAGCACTTATGCTTGGGGTATGCACCCGCATTATGAACACATGATTTCTTATCTATGCAAATGTAAAGGGGAAATATAAAACTTTTTCATTAGTAATGAATAAAGCAGTAAGGACAATTTATTTGAGGAAAAATTACATAAAAGTCGTTATGGTTGGGACAACCTCTTTTCAAACCTAAAGGAGAACCAATTTTTTTTTTTTAATTTTCAGTAAATAAGTACTTACTACTGACAAATGTAAAGTTTTACATTTTAAATTAAAAAATACATTGGAGAAATATACAGTTTAAGATGCCCCGATTTTACAGTTAAGTACTAACATTTGTAATTATATATTTAATTTTGCCTTTAACTTTAATATTTTAAATTTTAAAAATTAAAGCCTTCAACTTTGATCAGAACTGTAGTCTCCTAAAAGGACTCAATGTTCTAACTATGAAAGTAAAGATTAGTGGAGTTTTAAAATGATTGCTTAGAAAAAGGATTTTTCACTGAAGTTAAGGGTAATTTTATAGAATTAAGAGCTATTAATAATATTTATAATAGTAAAATATTAATAGCTAACATTTATTAAGTGCTATATGCCAGCCAGTGTTTTAAATTTTTTCCATGTATTTTCCTCTTTTATTTTCACTAACTCCTCCTCAGGAGTGAATTACTATTTTGATAACCATTTACAGATGAGGAAACTGAGTCTGAAAATTCAAATACTCTGGGCAAGGACACAGAACTAGTAGGTGATGGGGCCAGAATCCTAACCCAGGTACTCTGACCTCAAAGCCCATGTTTTCAGTCCCATAGTGTTAACACAAACTACTAGCTTAGGGAATAAAAGGTTGAAGTACAGAGCTCCAGCAGTAAGTCTGTCTTGATGGTGCCAGGAAAGGCAGTTGTAAATTGCAAAATCCAGGCAATCTTCTGGTCATTTTCTCTCCCCAATGGCAAATAAACAGCTTGACTAGTAGCTTTGACAGAACATATCAGTTGATTTGGCATCAGTAGACAAAGTCATTGTCTAGCTACCATATACTATAGGGAGGTTCTTGGCCAGAGTCCCCGTCAGCATTGTTTCACAACACTGTGAATCACATACTCTCTGAAGAGGTTCAAGCCACAATAGAGTACATTAGACCCAGTCTTCACAGCTCAGCGAATTTAAGGAAAATTTAGAGGACAGTACCATGCCCTCTACATCATCTTATTGCCATTTCAAAAGATTTACTCTTAGGCAATAACCTTAGGTGTTTGGCTACCCAAAGAAATTCTTCAATGTCCTAGGAAAGTAAGTTAGTGGTAATAAAGCTTTTCTAAATCAAGTTCACGTGCATGTTTATTACAAATTAGGTGATGTTAACAAATGTTATAGAACGGTTAGGTGACAAAAAGACTAGATTTACAAAAACTATTATACCTCCCTAACACACACACATGCACACACACACACACACACACACACACACACACACACACACACTACATCAAACATTTTTTAGCCTCTACATTCTCACATCTTTTCTTTTGGATTTAACTATCAGCTCTATGTGAATAACCCTCAAATAATTTCTAATCCTATAAACTTAGTTGGCCTGAGCAACTCAACCTCTTGAAAGGAGACTGCTATGTTGACATCTTTCTAAGGTCCCTTGGGATATAGTTAAATGGAGACGTTTGCTGTTGAATTTTAATAATGATGTTCATAAATGAGGTAAATAGCAGCAACGTGTCCTTGTCTACCTGGATCTCAAAGTTGAGAGACCAGGCTTACTGTCCAGGCTGACCTGATCTAGGAATTGGACTGGTTGAATATATAAATTTGAGTCAAAGATCATTAGATGGCAAGGAAACTAGGCCATGGGGATCCTGAAGAGGCCATGAGAGGAGAAGCTAGGGAAATAACAGTCTAAAGAGAGGACTATAAAGACAGCTGGGATCGTAAGAATGCTAATGAACAATCCTATGTGTTTTATGCCTTAAAGGAAGGAGCATTATATATTGTGTAGCAAATTACCCCGGAATTTAGCAGCTTACAGAATGTATTTACTATCTCATAGTTTCTATGGGTCAGGAGTCAGGGCACAGTGCAGCTGGTTTAATTAAGGTCCTCATGACGATGTGGCAGTCCAGCTGTCAGCAGGGGCTACCCTCATCTCAAGGATCACCTGGGGCTGAAGGATCTGATTCCAAACCCACTCTCTTGGGCCTCTCCTGAGGTCAGCCTCACAACATGGCAGCTGGCCTCCCCATGGTGAGATGTCTATAAGGGAAAGGAAGAGAGAGAGCACACCCAAGGCCTGAGCTGCATATTGTCTCTTTGTAACCTAATCTTAGAAGTGAAGTCCCATCACTTTGTCACATTCTATGCAGTAGAAGCAAGGTCCAGCTGACACTGAGGAAGTAGACTACACAAGGTCTACATGGGGGAGTCACAACCAGGAGAGAATATCAGTTGGGTGCTTCTCTAGATGCTGCCTACCAAAAAGGGCAACAGAAAACCTAGAATAAGTGATACCCAGCCAGAAAAAGTCTAGCTTCATCTAGCTTTTATCTAAATACTTGTCTTTACATTCCAGTGTGCTTTAAAGGCACCTGGGGAGCATGTTAAACCCTTAGCCTTTTAGGTCTCACCACGAGAAATTTCAATTCAAGAGGCCTCAGGTAGGGCTGGGTGCACCCCATATTTTTATCACTCCCCCTCAGAGATTAGAACATAAGTGATGTGCAGACCACAACTCGGGGCACACTGATTTAGGTAAACATTTTTTTCATGTCCTAAGCACTGAAGTGATTATAGTCCCCACTCCCCAAACACACACTTACTGAAATGTTTTTAAAAAGAAAAATACTAGACTTTAAAATATGTATAAACGATTCTAACAAAATTCTATTTTTTTTTCTTACAAAAGCAATTTCAAAAATCTTTTGGAAATGTCACTTGAAAACATTTACTGCCTCAGTTTGGGTGAAGTCCTCTCTCTATTTGTCGCTGCCTGCAGTTAGTCTGAGTTTGCTTACTAGTCATCCCTAGTGAATTAGATTGTCACTTAGTGGGAAAAGTAGTCTGATGTTTCTGGGGATTGAATTCTCATGTTATCCAGTACTAGATGGATGGATTGTTTCAGATTGCCCAAATTCTGTTTCTTCATTTTAAAGGTGTGAGTAATAACATCTACATCAGTATGACTCTGTTGTGAATTCAATGGATTAGCCAATAGAAGTGGACCAATTAGTACAAAGTAGGTACCCAATCTGCAGCATCCAACAATAAATCCTGAACTCAATAAATGGTAACTGTTGTCATGATTGCAGCAGATGCCTTGTGGTTACAGATGGCTATATTTCTCTTCTGGTGAATTTTATGTTCCCATTTGGGTATGGCAAGATCATCACTGTTATATTGTTATGTGTTGTTTTGTTTACTTACTGTTTTGTATATACTATTCAGCTTTAAATTTTCCAAAAGCATCCTTTAACCTGAATTTACCTGATTATCAAAGTCATGAACTAATTGGTATCTGCTGAATCTCTTCTTTTTATATATAACTCAGCATGTTTTCACTGCCCTTTGATGACATGTCTATTTTTTAACCTTTGTTAGTATGGGGTTTGGAGTTTGGCATATGTGTTTTTGTTGTTCTTTCCTGTTTTTGGAATTACTTTGACACTACTATTTATTGTCATGGCCATACATACAATAATTATTTGGGCAATTCTATGTTTAAATAGCTTCAGAGCTCATCTCCATCCTATTAAACAAAACATTCACTATTCTTGAGCTTTACCTGACTGTAGAATGTATGTATATATATATATTTTTTTTTCAAGAACATGTTGGTAATGTGTTTTTAATGCTTTCTTCCCCCTACAAAATGTTGCATTCAGAAAAACAATTTCAGTATAAACTTTACAAATTGTAAAATTTTCTCTTGAAACTTTGTAGTTATTTCTCCAATGTTGTGTCATATTTGTTGCTAAAGAGTAAAACTCTGAATTCATTCTGACTTATTTGTTAGGGAAACCATATTTTTAGCACAGATGCTTGCAAAAAATTTTTTTGATCTTTGTAATTAATTGTTTCGCCAGAATGTGTCTAGACTCATTGACCTCTCTTCAGATATACTTGCATTGTTATAAGCCTTATTTATTTATTTATTTTTTTTTTTTTGCGGTACGCGGGCCTCTCACTGTTGGGGCCTCTCCCGTTGCGGAGCACAGGCTCCGGACGCGCAGGCTCAGCGGCCATGGCTCACGGGACTAGCCGCTCCACGGCATGTGGGATCTTCCTGGACCCACGTCCCCTGCATCGGCAGGCGGACTCTCAACCACTGCACCACCAGGGAAGCCCTATAAGCCATTTTAATGTGCTCTTACTGATTCTCTTTCTTTGTTGTAAAGCAGGGGTCATAAACTCCAATAACTCCAGTGTCTAGATAAGTAAACAGTGAAGTGGATCCTAAGAGAAAATGCAGGCCCCACCTAAAGGGAGCAGCTGCCACTCAAACTTAAGAAATAGTTGGCATTTGGAAATGGAGACTACGTATGCCCAGTCTACTTTTTCAAGAGAAGACACGAAATCACACAATCTAAATGTTAGATTAACTTTTTTTTTATGAGTGACATTGTATGGGCCAAATAAAATATATCTGCCAGCCCTATTCGGTTATAGACTATCATTTGACAACACTTAGTTATCAGCAATTAATCTTTCCTTGATTCATCCATTAGGAAATATTAATCAAGTGACTAGGAATCCAGTCATGATCTAGGAACTAGGTATATAGTAGTTGCTCTTGTAGTGAACACTATTGATTTGAATTTTTTCCTCATTGTAGTTTTTCTGAACTTTTTAAGAAAAGTCTTTGATGGGATGCCATTATCTGCACTTCACATTTTCATCTACTTCCTTAGTTATGTGTCTTTTATTTCTATTTTAAATAGAAATCTACATCCTGGATTCATTGTCTGCAATATCAGATCCCTTCCTTACCCACTATGATAAGGAGTTTATTTATACTACAATTTAAATTCTCCTTGAAATTTTTATTTTGCACAATCACTTTTAAAAATTTTTTTGCTTCTGTTGAGTAGAGGCCGTATCATCATGCATTATACTGAAAATCAGTTTAGGATTATATTCCATATCTCTTGTGCTATAATATTTGTTTGCAGGTTCCATGCTGGTTAGCTTGTTTTTGTTTGTTTGTTTTTTTAATTTAAAATTCTTTCTGTTATTTGAATGAGAAATTCTCTCTTGATCCAATGTTTGCCCACAGGGAAGTGGACCTTAGATCTATACTTAGATTTTAGATCTATACTATTATTCTGGTTAAAAGCTTCACTTAGAGTTGAGAAGTAGAACAGGCCTATATGCAAGGTTCCCAGCCTAATGCTCAATTTTCAGTATGAATTCTCTACTGTGGTTGTGATCACTGAGAACAGGATGAGAAATGAAGAGCCATCTGGAGCTCAAATTACTACTAAAGTTCATCCAGGCTCCAATCTGCCTATAGCGCCTCATTTATAGGCTCTATGATCCTATAATCTGTGTGATAAAATGTGCTTCTAGCAGCCTCTGTGCTCCGCCCCTTTCCAACATGCTCAACTTCCTGCCTTGATTAGTTATTCTGAATAGAACAGGAAAAATGAAGGACAAAGATGAATAATGTCTCCTCAATGCTGCTACAATGCTGGCACACGTTAATCCTCAGTGTATGATCAGTATCCATCAGATCAAATTTTGTTTTTGAGTTTTTTGAGCAGTTCTAAATATTTGTGAGAATTAATATTTAATAACTTTTATTCTTGTTTAAGGTTTTCCCAGTATCAGAGAGAAATTTTACTCATTTTGCAAAAACATAAGAAACATACTCAGTCTTGCCATTATCATATCAATCCATTGAGCTCTGTATATATATATATGCTACATTGTGGAACTTTAGTGTTTAATTTTTCTATATTGTGATATATTTTATTATTCATCATTCTAGAGACTATTTTATCATTAATCTTCACTACGTATCACTTATCACCACTGATGTTTAAAATAACTAAAATAGGAATATAGAAAACATGATGGAATAGCCCAAAGGGTAATATAATGTTCTTCTCAATTTTCTTACTTGTCAAAAGTTTTATACCCTCTTTCAAGAAGGTATAAAAGAAGACTGAAGATACCCTTTGTATTTTGTTTTTAATTTTTATTGAACACAAATGAGAATTCAGAATTTTTGAATTTCCACCCAAAATACCAAAGGAAGAAAAGTGACAAAGGGAGATGTTTCACAAGTCAAAGAGTATACTCTAGACTTTAATAATGAGAATGAAATTGTTTGTATAAGTGAAATCTGAGATGAATTTTCTTAAAACTTAAGAACTTCTAAGTGGGCAATGTCTTTCTAAGAACATAAAGAAAAAATATATTCCCTACTAGTTAGTCATAAAGCAAGTAGGACCTGGACCTAAGCATGCATGTAATATTTCACAGCAAGAACCCAGTTGATCCTATTTTCCTAAAAGTATATGTGACAGTATTCTTTCACCTTTTATCTGTTTGTACACCACAGTTCTCTTGATACAAAAAATGTTGCTATGTTTAGATTATCAACAATTCTAGTTATTTTTATTATCTCTTTATTCTTACTTCTGTAAATTTTTCATAAAATGACAGATAATTATAAAAAAGGTTTATTGGACCCAGATGGTAAATGCAATAACCATATTCCTGGTTTCCTAAAGGCTTAGAAAATATTATATGCTGCTAAGTGTTTATAGTTATAGTGTATATTTGGTGGCTGTGTTTGGTTATGGTTGTCATGATTCTCTTCATCATCAATATAAAATCATTTAAGCCATGAATGGGTCACTGATAATTTCTTTCAGTTAAAATATACCTTCACTATAATGGCAAGAGGCACTTTGTTCATCTTTACTTAAGGTAGTGATGTGAAATTTCCTCTTTATCTCCAAGCATACATTGGTGGGAAAATAGAGATGGGAAGGTCTACATGGAAAGCTGCTAACTGAAGACATTTTAAATTAGAAGTCTGCGTATTTATTTGTGTTAAAATGTAGGAAAAAAATCAGAGAAAATGAAAGAATTCTAGATACCAAAAAAGACAAAGGAAAATAAAACAAAATTGGAAATAAAAAGAAAAATCAATGGAGAAAATGAGAAAGGCAGTTCAGAGAAAAAGAGCTAAAGAATTGGAAGGACCTTTCGAAAGAATGAGATTATCCAATTCAAACATTTTATCACTCAGGCACTCATCTGCCACATATTTACTCAGCATTGCATGTAAATGTGCCAAGAACTATGCTGGGAACACAAAGATAGAATCCTGTCTTCCAAGAGTTTATAATACAGTGGGCACAATCAACAAATAAACAGTCCCCCTGCCCAAAGTTTCACAGTAAGTCTTCTGCTTCCTGCACAACTGCATCTCAACTGACATATTCGGGTGGACTAAAAGTTCTGCTGCCAACATGAATGGAGTAGCCAGATGGGATGAACAGAGAAAAAGTAAAAGTACAATAGAAAGTCAAAAGTGGAAAAGTAGAATTCTACAACTTGTCAGGAAAACAGCATGCTACCACATTTTTCACCCCCTAAAAAACCCCACTAAACATTTTATAGTTCTATTTAGGATAAGTGTGAAATATTACGGGAGACAGAGAAGGAAGGAATTAATCATGCTTGGTAGAGATCTTAGGGGAGTTAATCAGAGTAGGCTTCACACAAAAGGTGACATAAGAATTGTCTTTTTAAAATATAAGATCCCCAGGTGTATAAGAAGGAAAAGGGCATTCTAAAGACAGAAAAGAAATGCACAGGGCTTGGGAGGAAAGAAGGCTGTTGTATTCAGGAAGCATAAAATCACCAGATTTCCCGAAAGCACACAGGATATAAAATTCTGGTGGCAGATAACACTGCCAAGAAACTGGCCACACTAGGCAGTGTCCACACAGGGATCTACACACCGCTCAGAAGGCAGTGTGGAGCTATTTATGCAATAAGTGCCATTACTACTTTCTCTCAATTTTATCATTTATAAAATGGAGGTAAAGTACAATTTAAAATTGATTTTATTATGTTCTGGATTCTGGTTTTGCTGATAACCAAAGGGGTGAGGGTGCAAGCTAGGTAAACTTAACCTGGCCGATGGAAAACAACTTGGTTTCTTCTGGTTAAAACAGACTCTTTCGGGCTTACTTTTTCGGTCAGTTCAAAGCTCAAATTCAAAACCAAGACTGCTTCACCTTCTCAAAGCATCTTTCCTCTCCTTCCTCTTTTTCAAAATGCTTCAGGTACAGATAGAAGAAGAGAGAGCTCATCTCCTCTTAAAGACCCAGAATGAGGGCTCTCTGGTTCTTGTGCAATCCTTATTCGTGGGGATTGATGAAGGCATTGTTTCTCAAATGTCTTGATCTCAGGATCCCTTTCACATTAAAACTATTAAGAAACCCAAACAAACTAGTCAACGTAACAAAAAAGGAAAGAGACTTACAGATATAGAGAACAAGTTAGTGGTTACCAGGGGGGAGAGGGATGGGGAGAAGGGGCAATGTAGGGGTAGGCGATTAAGAGGTAAAAACTATTATGCATAAGATAAGCTACAAGGGTGTATTCTACAACACAGGGAATACAGCCAATATTTTATAATAACTATAAATGGAGTGTAACCTTTAATAATTGTGATCACTATATTGTACACCTGTAACTTATATAATATTGTATATCAATTATACTTCAATTAAAAAAAAAGAAACCCAAAAAGTTTTTGTTTATCTGGGATGCATTATTTATATGTTTATGTGGGCCATTTCTTTCTATTTACCACGTTAGTAATCAAAACAGAAAAATGTTAAATGCACAATTAATTTTAAAATAACAATAAAAATTCATTATATATTAACACAAATAATATTCTTGTAAAAAATAAAATTTTCAAAAAAATCTGTGGTAAGGATGGCATTTCTTTACATTTTACAAATCTAATGTCTGGCTATCTGACTTAATAGAAGATACTTGGATTTTCATAAATACTTCAGTCAATCTGCTGAGATATGTTTAGTTGAAATATTTGAAGAAAATCCTGCCTCATACACATATTTATTAGAAAAGAAAGGAGTATTCTAATAGCCTTTTCATATAACTGTGGCTATTCTTTGAAACTACAACAAAATCCAACTCAATGAGTGAACGCATCTTAAAAGTAAGTAGTACCTAAGTAATCTGAAACCACATCAATGAATTATTTGTGCTCTTTTTATACTCAGGTTTACCTCGCAATTTGAATAGCTCTTCCATTCATGCATGATTTTGTAACATCTCTTGGAAAATACTGGTTGAATAGTTATGCGGATCTTCCATATGGTTGACACATTTCATTCTACAAAGTCCCAAAACATTTATTAATATCACCACTGATCTCATGAGAAATGTCTATCAAGCTTAAGGTAACAAAAGTTTTTCAAATGTATTAGTTTTCTATTGTTGCCATAATAAATTACCACTAGTTTATGACCTCACAGTTTTGTTGTTCAGAAGTCCACTTGGACTTAGCTGGTTCTTAGCTCTGGGTCTCACAAGCGTAAAATCAAGGCACTGGCAAGCCTGGTCTTTTATCTGGAGGCTCTGGGGGAGCATCTGCTGCCAGGATCATTCAGGTCAAGATGTTGGCAGAACTTAGTTCCCTGTGCTTATAGGCTATGATCTCTGGTTCCTTATAGTCCTGTCAGCCAGGAAGGAGCTTTCTGCATTGCCAGCCATGCTGCTCTTTCCATCTTCAAACATGAAATGGCATGTTACATACTCATACTCTGAATCTCTCTGACCTCCTCTTCTGCCACATTTCTTTTGCATCTTTGTAGAAAAATTTCCCTGCTTGAAAGGCTTGTGTAATTAGATTGACCCCACCAGGAAGATCCAGGATAATCTCCCTATATTAAGGCCAATAACTTTAATTATACTTTCAAAGTCCCTTTTGTCATGTAAAACAAAATATTCATGGAGTTTAGGTTTGGTGCCACCATCTGGATTTATGTTAACGCACCAGCAGTTTTGACCTTTATTGCTTCTGCACCATGATGCAAACATCAAAATATATCTTAGAATTATATAAAAATAGTCTGACCTTGTAGATTGCCTAAAAGGATCTCAGGGATTCCCAGTTCTGCAGACCATATTTTGATAACTGCTGAGCTCCAAAACCCACATTTTTTTTTGAGAAACCGTATGTTTAGCTGTGGTAAAAATTAACCGTGAAATCTAAGTGGCTTCATATATGAAAGGCTACTTCTCACTCATAACAAATCCACTCCTGGGTTGGGAGATTCACCTGGAGAGCTCTTCTCCATGTAGTGATGAAGTGTTCTTTGCCTGTCTTTCAATTATCTACTGTGTTGTTGTACTGTCTCTCATGGCTCTGTGACTAACTGGGGTCTGTTGGAGGGTTATCACTTGAGGTTTCTCATACAGAAGCAATCTGAAATCAGCTGAGGTTACAGATATCTCTAAGGTATCAGTTGGGTTAGGCATCTAACCTGGCTCTCTCATATCACTGGGTGTGACTGGCAGCTCAGCTGAGGCTGTTGACCTGAATGCCTGCATGAAGCTTCTGTAGTTTGGGCTTCTCAAAACAATGAGTTTGGAGATGCCCAGAGGGTTTGTCCCAAGAGCAAGTGTTTCAAGAGACAGGAAGAAAAATGTGCCTTCCCCTGAAGGCCTAGGTATGAAAACTGGCACAATGTTACTTCCATCACATTATGTTGGTCAGAGCATTCACAGAACCTGACCTGATCCAAGGGGATGGTGGTATAATCCCCACTGTATGATGGGAGGAGTATCAGAAAATTTTGGCCATTTGTATTCCATTACTGCTTGACTGAATCTTGAGAAGTAGTAATGTCCACCACACTGTTCTACTGATACTCACTGGGAGACAGTCACTCTGGTCTTGTCCCTGGATACTCTGCTGCTAAATTTGTCTATCCGGTCATCAAAATTGTATATGCTTTTGAAGTTTGTAGTCCCTTATAGATTCCACTATTATGAAGCTTTGAAACAGCCTTGTCTTAAACACCAGGCTTCTTCTTACCCACCAGTCCTTTCAGTACCGTAGCTTCTTGCTTCCAGGGCATTACGATACTTGTAACTCTCCTACAAGCCATCAGCAACTAAGTATGTCAGAAGAGATACTCAGGCCATGTCGACCACCACCTTCTACCAAAGTTGCTCTACAACATTTAAAAAATTTGGGATAAGGTATCTCTTTAATGAGCTATAATTTTCTTGGTCTATACATTGGGAGAACATAACAACTCCCTGTCTTCTGGAATCTTCCCCTCCAAACCTTACTAGATATTTGTTACCCCTACCCTTGTGATTTGGCTTAGGAGTTCGAAAAAAATGCAAGAGCACTAATGTCCAACCATTTGCATTTCTCCCACTTTCTTTTACTTTGGCTTCACCTCTCAGCTCCAGAAGGTCTTTCTACTTCTCTATCTTGTCTTTTAGGAATATCCCTTAAATTCATTCTTCTGTGCTATAGGTAATAGTAAAAATAATCCAGTTTCCCCAGAACTAGTTCTTGATAGATGAAATGAAATTAGAAGGGGAAAAAATGCTTTTCTGTCTCAACTAAATCTGGGTTGCAAGGATATTTTCTCACTATGATAAAACTCAGCATTGCCCTATTTGTTGTAGTTGGCAAACTACAGTATGCAAGCCAAATCCAGTCCCTGGGCCAAACTGAGTCTGTTTTTGAATGGTCCATGAGCTAAAAATAGATTTTACATTTACAAGATGTTGCTAAAGCTATTATATATAGGACAGATAAACAAGGTCCTACTGTATAGCACAGGGAATTATATTCAATATCCTGTGATAAACCATAATGGAAAATAATATGAAAAATAATATATATGTATAACTCAATCACTTTGCTGTATAGCAGAAATTAACACAACAGTGTAAATCAACTATACTTCCATAAAATTTTAAAAATAAATAAATAAAAGACGTTGCTAAAAAAATGATCAAAGAAACCAAAAGCCAAAGAAGAATATGAGACAAAGATGATATCTGGCTCAAAAAGCTTAATGGGTCTTCTACAGATAAAGTTTGCCAATCCCTGTTCTATATGGCATCTTCTATCCTCCAGAAGTGATGAATGAATTGGTTTAAATGCTTGGAAAAGCACAGTGAAGCTTGGTAAATCAGTTTAACATTTTTAAAAAATCCCCATTTCAAGTATAAGATCTATTTCAATATCTGACACATATTGTGTTCAATAAATGTTAATTTCCTTTCTAGCCTTCTTCTTTTCAATGAGGATTACGAGAAAGAATAAAAGTATGCAATTTAACTCTCCAAAAAGATTAAAGCATTGATGTTTTAGGTGCTTAAAAGGCATTTGTAACCTAACCTGCTTAAAAGGCATTTGTAACCTAAAGACATTTGTAAGCCATATAACCTAACATATTCACAGGATGCAGAACAAGTATATAAACATCTCTGAGGGCCATTATTCTCCCTACTACACCACTCCACTTCAAATGCATCCCATCCTTTAGTCATTCCATCTCAAAACCTGGGAGCCACTTTTGTTTCAATTCTACTTTAATCAGCTGCTAATGATAAGGCTTCTTTCACTCATTTATTCATCATTTAACAAGTACATATAGAGTGATGTCAGGTTCAAAGCATTATTTGTGATTTTATAAAAGGAATAAGTTATAATGTTTGTCTTCAAGGATGTTGTCCTTCCTTTATGTTCATGTTTGAACTAAAATAACATTTTGTTCTTCCTGTTTGCTCCTTTATCACCTTTTCTTTTTAATTTTGCATATATCTATCAGCTATATTTATCTGAATGTTCAGCCCAGTATCGTTTTCATGTACTTGCCCCTTTACTTCAATATCTACAGTGTTCTCTACCAAGGGTTTATGCCACACGTGCCCACTGTTCAAAAGCTGTCTGATCTGAGATAGACCTTATAGCTTTTTCCATCTTCCCTGATGCTCATCCTTCTCCCAGATGTGTATATGAAGCCCACTATATCTTCTTTCTCTTACCTTTTCTTGTATCCAGATACCTCTCCCAGAAACGTCCTCCTGATTTCCAAGTGACCAACAGAGGTAGAAAAACTGATTCATAGTGCTGCTTCCCTGTTCAGAGTCTGTACAGAGGCTTCTCGTAACCTATCAAACTTTTCCAACACCCAATCCCCAAAGCCCAAGCCCATATTCTATTATCAGGACCTTCTCTGCCTATGAATTGTCTCCATGACTCCTATGGAGTCACCTTCTATTGCAGGTAATCCATCTCTACACCTTCCGATCATATCATGCTCATCCAACACTGAAGCCTTTTGTTCTTGCTCCTATTCCTGCCTGGAGTAGCTTCTGACTTCTCTGCCCTGTCACAACCATCTTTGTAGTCTTTGTATCTCATGCCCAGGGTTTTTCTGCAAACCCTCCATCAATATTTTCTGCCCAATAATTATGTAGTTTTCACTGTTTCAGCTTCCATTCCATAGAATTTATTGTCATTATCACCAGCATATTACAAGACACCAACCAGTTAGAAAACTAGCCGTAAGTTTCAAAACAGCTGGTCAGTGGTTAAGAACAGGGACGAAAAGGAAGATGTTCGGCATTAAGCATATACAACAAATACACATCACAACTCAAGTCTCAGAAAGTAAGCAAAAATTAGAATCAATAAACATGTTGGTTTGATAGTTTTGATAACTAACACTACTCTCTATTATGTAGGCCTCTAATCATTAAGCATATATAACCTTAAGCATACCAACCATATATTTGGTTTTTCCAAAGTAATTCATGCCTTTTACACATATATTAAATTTGAAATTTTATACAAGTTGGGCACGTACTAATTGCCAATCATATATTTAATTTAATTGAATAGAATTGAACATTTTATTGATAGTTTTATAACTGTAGTATCTCATGGTAGAACAACAATTTTCTAAAATAATGCAAAATTCATACTTGAGCCAAATCACAGACAAGCCACATTTGTGTCCAAAAACAATTTTTACTGATGAGGCAACTCCCAGCCAAAGCCAATTTACATCCCAAAGTACTTTTTATTGATGAGACATATAAAAACTACAACAAGAAATTTGCCACCTTAGGAGAACAAAACAAGGCACTAATAAATACTGAAGAAACAAATTGAATTAACGAAGCCAATGCCTACTTTAATAAACTGACAAGCAAGACAGGCAGAAAAAAGTATCAACTCCAACAGGCAGAAAAAAGTATCAACTAAATTAAAGTGTACAGAACAAGTGGGCCATTCTCTCTTCTTTATGGTTCTGTGGCCCAGTTCCACCCAATGACATCATGCTTAATTTCTTGAAAAAGTCAATCAGCATCATATTTGCTTAATTCTCAGAATCAAATGATTGGACAACACTTCTAATCCTGACATCTTAGACCACTGATGACCTTTCTGAATCCTGCTCTTAAAGGAAAGTCATAAATACATTCACCTAAAAGAGGAACATATGGGGCAACAAGACGTTCTCTGGGGGACCGCTCCTTGTGGCTGTCCTTTTACTTCTCCCAAGTATCAACAATGGTATCATTTCAAAAGCACTTGAGGGCTTGGTCTAGAATAATGCAATCTCTCTACAGAAAAACATTCTTACATCCGAACATGAGCAGAATAAAAAAAAAAAAAATGTCACAGTACCTCATGCTGTGCAGGGTTGCTGAGTCATTGTGGAGGTAATGGCACCTTGGTGTAAGCAACAACAGGTTCCTCAGCCTGAGATCTAAAACAAAACAAAACGGACAGGTCAAAGGAAGTTGTTGTACACGTAATCACTCTTCTGGTGTTTAGAGAGTGCCTATGGGGCACACAGGTGAGAGGCATCAGCAGACACACCAGTTTTCAAAGGATGAGACTTCTCTAATTCCCCACAGCATAAAAAATTACTGTACATACACATGAATCCTGTGCCAGACAATTAAAACAGGAACTCATATGTATTGTATAAACATCATTATCTTATAGAACTACATTGTATATCATAAATCACAGTATTTAAGATGTACTAAAATAAAATGCAAAGAATGACAAGATGTTTCCATTGTAAATGACATTTTAAAACTTATATAACTTGGAACATATCCTACGTTGATAAATCACAAGCTCCTTTGGAAATACTTTTATATTCTGCATATTATGGAGCATTTCATTTGGAGATGCCAAATTTTCATAACTGGTAGCCACATCGTTGTGCAGACATTTTCTCTATAGCACCTTCGCAGAACTCTCCTTTAATTCCTTCCCAAAATAAGAACCCTCAAAACTCAAAAGAACTGAGAGAGAGAAAAAAATTGAAGGAAGGAAGAGGGTCTTTGAGGATAAGTATTTTAAATTGGTTGATTTACATGCGATAATTATTTTAACACATGACAAACATAATCAACCAGACTACCTTGAAATTTTCTATTTATGTAAAGCACTATGCTTATGTGAGTAGTTTCTAATATTTCCTATTCAAGCCTCCTACTTATCCCTAACAAAAAATCAAACATCAATAGAGAATGTGAGGCTTGACACTGATTACCAGAAAATGTAGGAAAGAGGAAATTATTATCTAGGAATCACCTCAAAAAAATCCTGTATTGTGCATTAAGTTAACTCCAAAAGTGCATTAAGTGAAATCCCTCCACTATGTGAGAACCATGATAGCTTGGAAGTGATTACCCACTTAACCTGAGATCACCCAAAATGATTCTGGCACCACATAAGAACAATGATGCTAAGATTTCCACTTTGGTAGGTTTTTTTTTTTTTAAATTAATTTGTACTGGAGTATATTTGCTTTACAATGTTGTGTTAGTTTCTGCTGTACAGAAAAGTGAATCAGCTATATGTATACATATATTGCCTCTTTTTTTTGATTTCCTTCCCATTTAAGTCACCAGAGAGCACTGAGCAGAATTCCCTGTGCTATACAGTAGGTTCTCATTAGTTATCTATTTTATACATAGTAGTGTATATATGTCAATCCCACTCTCCCACTTCATCCCAGCTCCCCTTCCACCCTGGTATCCATACTTCCCTTCTCTACATCTGTGTCTCTATTCTGTTTTGCAAATAAGTTCACCTGTATCATTCTTCTAGTTTTTTTGCTAAGATAAATTATCTTTCTTCCCTAGTTCGAGCCAAGAGCCCACAGAGCCATATTTGCTTGCCCCCACCTATGTGAATTATGGTAAAATCAAAGATGAGTATGAAAAAGGGAATCTAAGAGGTTAAAGAGTAGTGACACATTAATCTAAAGTATAAAATATTAGCTAGAAGGCTTGCCTGGCTGTCTCTAACTCCCCTGAAGTTAAAGAGGAGGAATGAAGATCGTTTTAGTGGTTACACTTCAAAGACAACTTGGATAGCTGACCTTAAAATGTTGGTGAACTCTGTTTCATTCTTTGCTTTCTACTTGTTACTATTAGTGAAAACGCTTAAAAAGGATACAGACAATAAACTCAAAACTGTATTAATTCCTATTTAGTTACTGTATGGGAAGGAGAAGATTCTATATTATTTGACTTTAGACTGCAAGAGAAAGATAGTTATGAAAAGAAAGAGCTGTAGTTTTTCTACAGCAATGGATTAGAGAAACAGGGTCAATTCCTATGATAGACAACAAAAAGGTCTAAGTACCCCAGGAAGCCATCTCTAAACCCAGTAGTGATTTTGGAGGAGGATTTTCAGAAAGACTCTTCTTAGGTAAATCCAGATATATCTCAATAGAGCTTGAAAATGGAGAAAGGTTGTGAAGATCACAAGACGAAAGATGAAGGAAGAAGACCTGAAGTATCACATATGGTCAGCATCTGACCACCATTCCCCTAGCAAGAGACAACAGTTCTTAAGAGGTGATCACATCAATGAAAACCAAACTCTGCGTCAGAGTCAGATATTTAAAATACTGACATCAAGGCCTTGACTTGAATCATAACTTCTGGGGAAGAGATTTCATAATCTCTGTCTTTTAAAAGACTCTCAAATGATCTTGGTAATCAGCTACTTTAGAAACTACTATTTTATATGTAACTCTCACTTAGACTAGTATGACTTTTTTGGAAGAGTTTGAGAAGAACTGACTTGATTCAAAGGATTCTTCTTTGAATGTTTTGTAGAATTCAATAGTGATGCCATCTGGTCCTGGGGTTTTCTTTATTTATGGGAAGGTTTTTAGATACTGATACAATCTCCATACTAGTTATGGATCTATTTAGGTGCTGTCTTTCTTCATGATTTAATTTTGGCCTGTTGTACATTTCTAGGAATTTATCCATTTGTTCTGGGTTATCCAATTTGTTGGCATAAAATCTCTTATAATCCCCTTTATTTCTGTGTTGTCAGTTCTAATGTCTCTTCTTTCATTTCTGATTTTAAGTCTTCTCTTTGTTTCTTAGTCTAGCTTAAGTTTATTAAATTTGTGTATCTTTTCAAAAAACACAACTCAGTTTCAATGGTTTTTTTCTCTTATTTTTCTATTTCATTTATTTGCCTTTCTGCTTTTTAAAAAACTTTTTGCTTTGTGTCTCATGTTCTAGGTTTAATAAGGTTGTGATTTAATCTTTTCCTGTTTAACTTTGGTATCATGTGTATTTTAAAAGAAATGTTATACATACACAAAATGTGATTTCATCATATTTATTATTGTATAAGGCATCATACGGTCAGTGAAAAACAATGTGGGAGAAAAGAATAGCTGTGAACTAATTATATGATAGTGCTTATTTTATGATAGTGCTTATTTTTTAAAAGACATTCAATTTGTTTGAAAGATATGTTACTTTTTCTAGAATTTTTCTACTCTGCACTAAAAAGAATTTCTGCTATAAACCCATATCAAGATCCCTAGGGAGAATAAAAATACTCTTAAAGTTTGCAATAAAATTAATGACACCCTAAACATCACCACATAATAGTAAGGTTATTACAAATGGATACAGTCTCTATGACTCTGTTTTTTTTCTAGTTATATATATATATATATTTTTCAGATTATTTTCCATTATAGGTTATTATAACATATAAATATAATTTCTTATGCTATACAGTAAATGCTTGTTGCTTATCTATTTTATATATAGTAGTTTGTATCTGTTAATCCCATACTCCTAATTTGTTCCTCCACCTCTCTCTCTCCTCTCTGGTAATCATAAGTTTGTTTTTTAAGTCTGTGGGTCTGTTTCTGTTTTGTACACAGATTCACTTGTATTATTTTTTAGATTCTGCATATAAGTGATATAGTATTTGCCTTTGTCTTACTTCACTAAGTATAATATTCTCTAAGTCCATCCATGTTGCTGCAAATGGCAATATTTTGATCTCTTTTATGGTTGAAATATGTATGTATATATATATCATATATATATATATATATATATATATATATCTCACATATTCTTAAGCCAATTGTCTGTTGATGGGCCCTTTGGCTGTTTCAATGTCTTTGCTACTATAAATAGTGCTGCTATGAACATTGGGGTGCATGTACTATTTTTCAAATTAGACGTTTTGTATTTTCTGGATATATACCCAAGAGTTTGATTGCCGGATCATATAGTAACCCTATTTTTTTTTAAAGGAACCTCCATATTGTTTTCCATAGTGGCTACACCAATTTATATTCTCACCAACAGTGTATAAGGGTGAGTCTTTATCACCAGAAGAGAAAAAAGCAGTGATGCAAATTGGAGGGCATTTTAGAAAAATTGCTGAAAGTTACATGTGTAACTCCCATTGGATCCATGGTGTCTATGCGTTTATTAGATACGTTGGAAAAAGCAAAAAATAAAACAAAGTTAAATATATTTACATGTGGAGATGTCTTCTGACTTCATATTAATTTTAACCTTAGTGATTTAGTAATTCGTAAATACTGGTGAAACTAATCAGAGAGTCTATGAAGACACCAACCGTTTATTTAAATATTGTATTAAACATAAAGATTCAGACATGTATGTTCAAATGTTCGCCCTAGCACTTATTAGCTGTGTGACCTTCAAGCAGTGATTTAACCTCTATAAGTTTCAATATCTGTATCTACAAATATATCTAGGAATACAGTAGTTGTGAAAAATGAAGCTGATAAAAGTGATGTAAAGTTTATATATTAAAAACCTAGCACAATATCTATTATGAGGCAGACAAACAATAAATTCATTATTACTGCATGAAAAGTATTATATATGATCAAAGTCTATCCTAATTGAACTGTAATGGCATATCATATACACACTGTCACTGAGAAGTACTCTTTGAACAGTGACAATTACAGTACAATTCAGAACTTTCAAATAGACACTAATCAAATAAATCCTATTAAATAACATTGGAGGGCATTTTAAAATGTCTTGAAATTTGCAAAAATACTACCCTTATTGACATCTTATTTGCCATGTAAAGCTTTCACAGCCCCATGCATTCTTACATGCACTTAAATGTTGACCATAAAATAAATGTTGACTTGGCTCATCTAAGACATAACAAGCATGAAAGAGCTATAACTAATTAAAGGATAAATCATGTAAATAAAAGATATAGATTATGAATTGCCATGTGTTTCAGAATTACTTATAAGTGGCACCAAATAAAGAAGTTTTAAATAGAACAAATAAATGTCAAATGTTAGATACATATTTATGCTACTGTGTAAGAAAGCATAATATATCCAGATACTACATAATGTATCATATATGGTAAGAGAAAAAAAAATTTTTCTTGTTGAAGACAGAGATGTACATATGCTCAGTATACTTCTTGGGGTATCACAAGAGGGAAAATAAAGTGAGATTTTCATTTAACATAACACATGATTTCCAAATGGATAAGAGTTATAAAGAAACAAAATAAAACAATAATTGGGTTTTATAAAAACCCAATTATTGTGTTTTTATAAAACAATAAAAACCCAATAAAATACAGGGATAATATATAAATATATAACCCTATGAACTTAAACTTTTAATGAACATGATGGTATAATGATTGAACTTACAACACAAAATGTATTGGTAAAACTAACAAAAGACAATTCGTATAACATGGAAAAATTTGCCATACATTTCCTTATCCTGGCTAATATTTTTAATATGTAAAGAGTTTCCACATACTCAGCCATAAAAAGGAATGAAACTGGGTCATTTGCAGAGATGAGGATGAACCTAGAAACTGTCATACAGAGTGAAGTAAGTCAGAAAGAGAAAACCAAACATCGTATATTAATGCATATATGTGGAATCTAGAAAAATGGTATTGATGGTCTTATTTGCAAAGCAGAAATAGAGACACAGATGTAGAGAACAAACATGGATACGAAGGGGGGTGGTGGGATGAATTAGGAGATTGAGATTGACATATATACACTATTGATACTATGTATAAAATAGATAACTAATGAGAACCTACTGTATAGCACAGGGAACTTTACCCAATGTTCTATGATGACCTAAATGGGAAGGAAATCCAAAAAAGAAGGGATATATGTATACATATAGCTGATTCACTTTGCTGTACAGCAGAAACTAACACAACATTGTAAAGCAACTATACTCCAATAAAAATTAATAAAAAATTTTCCACAAATATATAACAAAATTATCATATTATATCTTCTTACACAACATCAGAAATCATCCCAGCTATCTATTTCCTTCATCTGTAAAATGGGGATTATAGGAATATCCCAATATTCACAAGGTTTTTGTGAGGATCAAGTAAATCAATACATATAAAACACTCAGAATAGTGCCTGGTGTTCAATAAGTGTTAGAAAAAAATCTTGTCAATAGGTTCACACAGAAAACCCACAGAAGTCAAAGTGCTGGTAAATGCAAACTGTTTAGCCAGAGTACTAAAAAACATTTTAATTCAAATAATATAAAATGACTGTGCCATGAAATTCACATTTTAAAATAATAACGTTTAATATAATAAAGGTACTATGCAACAGATATTCTCAGCCATTTTTGCTGGGAGTACGAATTAAATACAATCATTCTGAAAAGCAATTTGATAATATTTATCAACAACTTTTAAAAGATATACAAACATATTAGATAACAAAATCATTTTAAAATGCAGATATTTTAAAATGCAGATAAGATATATGCCCAAGTTATTTCATAATTACATTTATCTATAATAAGGAATTATTTAGATGCCTAATAATAGAAAAAAATGTTGCCTATAGGGAAATTATTGCTTATATAATGGACAGTGTGCTTTTATCAGTGTCACATTAAGGGACAAATTTAAGACATGAAAAAGTACCATTATTTACATTTATATACTTTTCTCCATTCACTCAACTACTATTTATCATACTTATTGAATATATATTATATAGCAGAATTGTGTATAACTGAAGGACAGCACTAAAGAAAGTTAACAGACCTTATTCCTAATACATAAGGAACATGTAAAATTTAATTTTTGTTCACCTTTTGTTTGCATTTCCTACTTTTTTTAGTGAGGAGGAATGACTTCTAAAACTTTTTATTTTTTAACATTTATAACTAACACAGTAGCACTATACGAGGCTATTAAAAGCAAAACTTTAAGCTTAGAGATATCTGACTCAGACTATGGCTCTATGCATTGTTTATGAGATCAGCTACTCAATTTGTAAATCAATAAGTGAAAGCTGAGTTGTTTTGAGCGTTTCCTTGGGCTTTGCTATTGCATTGGTGTGTAACTAGAAGTGTTTAAAAACACTGATTTAGGGGCTTCCCTGGTGGCGCAGTGGTTGAGAGTCCATCTGCCGATGCAGGCGACACGAGTTCGTGCCCCTGTCCGGGAAGATCCCACATGCCGCAGAGCGGCTGGGCCTGTGGGCCATGGCCTCTGAGCCTGCACGTCCGTAGCCTATGCTCTACAACGGGAGAGGCCACAACAGTGAGGGGCCCGCGTACCGCAAAAAAAAACAACAACACTGATTTAAAACCCTGAGTTTTCAGAGTAAACAAAAAATTAGTCTTAAAAGATATATGTTAGCCAACACACCGTCTGAACTGGAATTACACAAATCTGAAAAAAGTAAACATACAGATTTGTCTTTTAAAGATCAGATTACACCCCAAAAAACAATCATCATCTGTTGATTCTCACTGCAAGTAAAAATCAGTGTATACATTCCTACATGAAGAAGGATAACATGAATGGATTTAGATCATCATAGGGTCCTAGTATGTCCTGTCAATGGACAGGCAACCTTCAGAAACAGACTGGCTTTAGTTTGAAAAGGGAAACAAGGCAAAGAAAAATTTAATGTGACACATGCTACTATCATTCAGCAAAATGTTGTCAAGAGCTGTCTCATAGAGAATAACAGAAGGTTGTGGGTTCAAAAGGGATATTTAATCAAAATAAATGGCACACTAAAGTTAGCAGGTAGGATTCTTAAGAGATGTTTTGTCAAAGTTCAAATGCTTTTGGTCTCATTTTAAATGTGGTACAACTTGAAGTTTGCCCAGCATGTCACAGAAAAGCAGTCTATGAAGAAAGGTGATCTAGCCCCTCTGCCATTTATCACAGTGACTTGAACTGCAAGCTGGTGTTTTCCAATGAGGTTTAGAAAAAGAATTTGAATGGCAACTGTGCAAAGTCCACAGCCAATGAAAGGCAAGCAGGGGGAAAAGAACTCTGGGAAGCAGGAAATGTGAAAGATCCTACATCCAAACAGGGTATAGGTGTCATGGAAGATTTTTACATAGGAGAATGGCATATTTAGATTAGCATTTCAGAAAGATTATTTCGAATGGAATGTAAAAGAATGGACTGGAGTGATCAGTAGAGGAGTCAGAGGGAAGGGGTAAGAGATATCAGGTGATGACTGCCCAGACTAGGGCTGGAACAGTGTAATTGGAAAGAAGTAGACAGAGTTGGGTGAGTTTAAGGGCATAGGAAAAGCAGCCCTTAGTGACTGATTGAACTTGGGAGACATAACAGAGAGAGAGAGAAGAATCAAACTTGATTCCTGGATTTTCTTGGACAAATGAGAATGTTGTCACTCACTGAGATTGGTAACATAAAGGATAGGACAGCTTGGTCACAAGTGGACAAGAGGAAAATGATAGTTAAATATGGGAAAGGTGGAGGTATCAAATAGGAACATAGGTATAAAGGTTTGGAACTCAACAGAGAGTTCTGAAAGAGAAATTTTTGCCATGGGTATGAAGAGGACCATCTAGAAAGAGAAAAGAAAAGAATCTGATGGGAATTTCAAGGGACCTAAAAAGGGGAAATCACAGAAATAGGAGAAAACGTGATGATGGCAGTGCCACAGAGGTCAAAGAAATAGTATTTTAAGAAGAAGAAATGGTTATCAATGTTAACTATTATGCAGAAGATTACACTGGAACTAAAGAATTCTTTAGGTTCAGAATATAAAAGTCATTGGTGACTCACTGAGAGTTATATCAGTGAAACAGTGAATGAAATAAGGGAGATAAATCAAGGGTAGAAATTACTCTTCTAAAAATTTGGATAATAAAAAATATGAAAAGATATGTAGGCTGAAGGATGACTCAGTTTATTTAAAGTAAGGTAAAGACTTGAACACGTCACTAGACAGAGAAGTTAGACATGTAGGAGGAAAAGTCATAATTCACAAAGAATCTATAAGAGACAAGATTCAGAGCACATGTGTACAGATGAGTCCTATTAATTTACTAATAGTGTTATCATTGTAGTAATTTATACATTAACTGTGATTTCTGAAAGTGAGATGTCTCACATCTTATAGAAATACATGAAGTAGATTCATCAAGATGGCAGAGTAAGAGGATAAATTTCCCCCCAAAATCACATCAAAAATATATCTACATGTGGAACAATTCTCACTGAAAACTAACTGGAAACTGGTAGAAGGACTTTTCTGTACAACCAAGGCTATAAGAAAGATACACATGTAATCAACTGTGTAGGAAGGCAAGAAAAGCAATCGAGTTGGGACCCGTGCCCCAGGAAGGGACCCAGAGGAAAAGGGAGAATACATGGGCAGACACGCACCCTGGGGAGTGAGTGGTGAAAACCATAGCTTGGGCAACCCAGTCCTGGGGTCCTACGCAGCAGAGACGAGCTCACTTTGCCGGTTGGAGGACCTCAGGGGTTAACAGGAAGACTGAAGGAAGCCTGGGCTCCACTACTGAGGAGGAGCATAGAGATGCTGGTTTGCCCCCAGGCAGGGTGGAGAGAGGTCTGCTCTATTGGCTGCCAGGTTTCCCACAACCCAAGCCAAGCAAACAATCTAGCCTCACTGCTTCCACATCACAGAGCAGAACTGGATATGGGGCAACCATGCAGGAAGAATACCTGACCGTGGGACACAGAGGTGACCTGGTCTGAAGAAGAGCCTGGGAGGGTGGTGACAACCACCATTGGCATAAATCAAGCAGTGCATTAGAAACAGTCCAGATCTCTTACAGCAGCCACTCCACCACAGCTCACACCCACTGATACATGTCGAGAGTCCATGCTGGTACCCACGGCCCTGAAGTGTAGCTCCACAACAGGGCAGGGGTGGCAGAGGCTGGAGGCAGTGATCAGCTGTAGGAGACAAAGGGGACTTGCACCAGAAGCTGAGCCTGAGTGGAATGAGGAAAACCAATTGCAGGCACCTACACAGGTACCTCATTGAAGACAGCTTGGACCTCTGCCTGGAGCCAACACAGGCCAACAGCCCACACGGGCCCCACTTGCTTCTGCATAACCCCCCTCCCCTGCAATGCCTTGCTGAGGCAAGGGTCACAGTGTAGGGAAAGGAGAAAACACATACTTAAGAAAAGCACAGCCAGCTCAGGCCCAACCCTCAGGGCTACTGCTCTAGCAACTTGGAGTCAGAACCCACTCCTGAAAGGGTGGTGATGGCCACTGAGCAGAGGGGAAGCCCTGCCTCACACCCAGCTGAAGTCTAGCCTATCCATCTCCAGCCCCACTGACTACCAAGGTAAGAGTTGCCAACACACCATGAGGAAAGACATAACTTGTGTCCATGTCAAATTCAGCTCTCCCACCAATGGCACTGGGGACAAGCAGTCTGTATAGGGACACTCGCACACAGACACACAATAACCCTTTCAAGACTGCAATAGAGGCAAAAACAATTAAGTGAAATGAAAAGGCAGAGGAACTGGTCTCAATTTAAAGAGCAAGAGAAAATCCCTAATACATAAATAATAAAACAGAAATAAAAATCTACAAGATTAAGAATTCAAAGCATTGGTAATAAATATGTGAACTGAATTAGGGAAGAGAAGAGACGTACACAGTGAATATTTAACAATGAACTAGAAAATATAAAAAACACCCAATCCAATACGAAAAATGTAATACCTGAATAAAAAACACTAGAAGGAATGAACAGCAGGCTAAGTGATACAGAAGAATGTATAAGTGATGTGAAAGACAGAATAATAGAAATCACCTAATCAGAAGATTTAAAAAAAAATTTTTTTTAATGAAAACAGAATAAGAGATCTCTCAGATAACATTAAGAATACCAACATTTGTATTATAGAGGTCCCAGAACGATAAGAGAGAGAGAAGAGAATCTAAAATATATTTGAGAAAAGTATGCCTGAAAACTTCCCAAGCCTGAAGAAGGAAAGAGATATCTAGGTACAGGAGGCACAGAGGATCTTAAACAAGATGAACCTAAATAGACCCATGCCAAGACATATCATAATTAAAATGGCAAATTCAAAGATAGAAAGAGAGTTCTAAAGGCAGCAAGATAAAAACAAAGGGTCGTATACAAA
This sequence comes from Delphinus delphis, assembly GCF_949987515.2. Taxonomy (NCBI): domain Eukaryota; kingdom Metazoa; phylum Chordata; class Mammalia; order Artiodactyla; family Delphinidae; genus Delphinus; species Delphinus delphis. The sequence continues at coordinate 76,529,601 of NC_082685.1, read as the reverse complement.
GGAATTCCTAAAAAGCTATCAGCTTATTTCTCTGCAGAAAAACTGCAGGCCAGAAGGGGGTGGTATGATATATTCAAGGTGCTGAAAGGGAATACCTGAAATCAAGGATACTCTATCTAATATGATTATCTTTTAGAATAAAGGAGAGATAAATGACTTCTCAGACAAACAAAAACTAAAAAAGTTCCTCAATACAAAACCAACCCTAAAAGAAATGTTAAAGGGTCCTGTCTAAGTGGAAAAGAAGAATCAATAGGAAAGGTAAAATCCCACCAGGAAAGGCAAATATATAGTAAGAGCTGAGAATCAACCACTTTAAAAAGCCAGTACAAAGATTAAAAAAAAAACAAAAATTGTACAAGCAACTATAACTACAATAAACAGTAAAAGGATAACCATGGAGACGTATGACATCAGGAACACAAGATGTGGGGGAGGGGAGAAAAATGTAGATATTCTAGAATGCGTTTGAACTAAATGACTACCAGTTTCAAACAAGAAGATACAGCTATAGGCCAACATATACGACCCCAATGGTAACCACAAATAAAAACCTACAACAGATACACAAGACAGGAACACAAGTATACTACTAAATAAAATCATCAAATGAAAGGGAAGAAACAAAAAGAAAAAGAAAGGAAGAGAGGAGAACTACAAAAACAACCAGAAAATAAGTAATAAATGGCAATAAGTACATACTTATCAATAATTACTCTAATTATCAATGAACTAAATGCTCAAATCAAAAGACATAGTGTGGCTGACTGGGAAAAAGAGACACATGTATATCCTGCCTACAAGAAACTCACTTCAGAGCTAAGCACACACACAGACTAAAAGTGAGAAGATAGAAAAAGATATTTCATGCAAATGGAAACTATAAGAAAGATTGGGTATCAATATCATATCAGATAAAAGAGAATTTGAAACAAAAGCAATAACAAAGATAAAGATGGGCATTATATAATGATAAAGGGATCAGTACAAGAAGAGTTTATTACACTCACTGATGTATATGCACCCAATACAGGAGCACCTAAATATAAAAGCAAACACTGGCACATAAAGGAAGTAACTGACAATAGTACAGTAATATTAGGGAATTTTAACATCCCACCTGCATTAATAGATCATTCAGACAGAACATCAGTAAGGCAACAGTGATCTTAAATGACACAATATAAATGTTGGACTTAATAGATATCTACAGGACATTCCATACAAAAACAGCAGAATACATTCTTTTCAAGTGCAAATGAAACTTTTTCCAGGATAGATCACATGCTAGGCCACAAAACAAGTCTCAACAAATGTAAGAGGACAGACATTATGTTAAGCATTTTTGTCTTCCCACAAAGGTATGAAACTAGAAATCAACTACAGAAAGAAAAATGGGGAAAGATCAAACACATGGAGACTAAACAACACACTACTAAAAAAAGAAAAAAAAAGAAAGCAAGGGGTCAGTGAAGAAACCAAAGAGGAAATCAGAAAATACCTTGAGACAAATGAAAATAGAAACACAACACTTCCAAAATCTTTGAGATGCAACAAAAGCAGTTCTAAGAGGAAAGTTTATAGTAGTAAAGTCCTCACTCAAAAAAAAAAAACATCAAACAACCTGACCTACCACCTAAAGGAGTTAAAAAAAAAAGAAGAAACAAAGACCAAAGTCAGCAGAAGGAAGGAAATAATAAAGATCAGAGAGGAAATTTAAAAAAATAAAATTAAAAAAACAACAGAGGGCTTCCCTGGTGGCACAGTGGTTGAGAGTCCACCTGCCGATGCAGGGGACACAGGTTCGTGCCCCAGTCCGGGAAGATCCTACATGCAGTGGAGCGGCTGGGCCCGTGAGCCATGGCCGCTGAGGCTGCGTGTCCGGAGCCTGTGCTCTGCAACGGGAGGGGCCACAACAGTGAGAGGCCCGCGTACCGCAAAAAAAATAACAAAAAAAAGTAACAGAAAAGATGAATGAAACCAAGAGCTCTTTTTATGGAAAGATAAACAAAACTGATGTACCTTTAGCCAGGCTCATGAAAAGGATAAGAGAGAGGATCCAAATAAACAAAATAAGAAATGAAAGAGGAGAAATAACTACCAATACCACAGAGATACAATAAATCATAAGAGGATACTATGAACAGTTACATGTCAACAAACTGGACAACCTAGAAGAAATGGACAAATTTTAAGATACATACAAACTGCCAAGACTGAATCAAGAAGAAACAGATAATTTGAACAAACCAATCAGTAGTGGTGAAACTGAATTTATAATTTAAAAAAAATCTCAGCAGTCAAAAAACCAATACTGAACAGATTCATGGGGAAGTCTACCAAACAAATTAACAAGTGGTAATACCTATCTTTCTCAAAACAGTCCAAAACATTGAGAAGGAAGGAAAACCCAAACTCATTCTTTGAGGCCACCATTACTCTGATACCAAAACCAGACAAAGACATTACAAAAAATGAATATTACAGGCCAATATCTTTGATGAATACAGATGAAAAAATTCTCACCAAAATGTCAGCAAACCAAATTCAACAATATATTAAAAGTATTGTACACCATGATCAAGTTCAACTTATTCCAGGGACCCTTAGATGGCTCAATATTCATAAACCAATCAGTGTTATATACCACATTAACAAAAGGAAGGATAAAAATCATATGATCATATAAACAGACAAAGAAAAAGCATTTGAAAAATTCAACATCCATTCATGATAAAAACTCCCATTAAAATATGTATGGAGGGAACAAATCTCAACATAATAAACGCCATTTATGACATACCACATCTAACATCATCCTCAACAGTGAAAAGCTGAAAGACTTTCCTCTAAACTGAGGACAAAGACAAGCTTCCCAGTCTCGCCACTTCTATTTAACAGAGTATTGGAGTCCTAGCCACAGAAATCAGACAAGAAAAAGAAATAAAAGACATTCAAATTGGAAGTGGAGAAGCAAAACTGTCACTGTTTGCAAATGACATGATACTGTATATGGAAAACCCTAAAGTCTCTACTAAAAGCTTATTAGGACTAATAAATGAATTCAACAAAGTTGCAGGATACAAGATGAATATACAGAAATTTATTGCTTTTCTATACACTAATAATGAACTATCAGAAAGAGAATGCAAGAAAATAATCCCATTTAAGATGGCATCCTTTTTGACCCACCTCCTAGAGAAATGGAAATAAAAACAAAAATAAACAAATGGGACCTTAGGAAACTTCAAAGTTTTTGCACAGCAAAGGAAACCATAAACAAGACCAAAAGACAACCCTCAGAATGGGAGAAAATATTTGCAAATGAAGCAACTGACAAAGGATTAATCTCCAAAATTCACAAGCAGCTCATGCAGCTCAATAACAAAAAAACAAACAACCCAATCCAAAAATGGGCAGAAGACCTAAATAGACATCTCTCCAAAGAAGATATACAGATTGCCAACAAACACATGAAAGAATGCTCAACATCATTAATCATTAGAGAAATGCAAATCAAAGCTACAATGAGATATCATCTCACACCAGTCAGAATGGCCATCAACAAAAAATCTAGAAACAATAAATGCTGGAGAGGGTGTGGAGAAAAGGGAACCCTCTTGCACTGTCGGTGGGAATGTGAATTGGTACAGCCACTATGGAGAACAGTATGGAGGCTCCTTAAAAAACTACAAATAGAACTACCATACGACCCAGCAATCCCACAACTGGGCATATACCCTGAGAAAATCATAATTCAAAAAGAGTCATGTACCACAATGTTCATTGCAGCTCTATTTACAATAGCCAGGACATGGAAGCAACCTAAGTGTCCATCAACAGATGAATGGATAAAGAAGATGTGGCACATATATGCAATGGAATATTACTCAGCCATAAAAAGAAACAAAACTGAGTTACTTGTAGTGAGGTGGATGGACCTAGAGTCTGTCATACAGAGTGAAGTAACTCAGAAAGAGAAAAACAAATACCGTATGCTAACACATATATATGGAATCTAAGAAAAAAAAAAAAAAAAAGGTCATGAAGTACCTAGGGGTAAGATGGGAATAAAGACACAGACCTACTAGAGCATGGACTTGAGGATATGGGGAAGTGGGAGGGTAAGCTGTGACAAAGTGAGAGAGTGGCATGGACATATATACACTACCAAATGTATAATAGATAGCTAGTGGGAAGCAGCTGCATAGCACAGGGAGATCAGCTAGGTGGTTTGTTACCACCTAGAGGGGTGGGATAGGGAGGGTGGGAGGGAGGGAGATGCAAGAGGGAAGAGATATGGGAACATATGTATATGTATAACTGATTCACTTTGTTATGAAGCAGAAAGTAACACACCTTTGTAAAGCAATTATACTCCAATAAAGATGTTAAGAAAAAAAAAAAGATGGCATGAAAAGGAATAAAATGTCTAGGAATGAACTTAACCACAAAAGTGAAAGATCTATACTCTACAAACTATAAAACACTGATGAAAGAAATTGAAGATGGTACAAAGAAATGGAAAGATATCCCATGCACTTGGATTGGAAGAATTAATATTATGAAAATGGCCAAACTTCCCAAAGCTATTGAAAGATTTAATACAATCACTATCTAAATGCCTATGACATTTTTCACAGAACTGGAAAAAATAATCCTAAAAATTCATATGGAATCACAAAATATCCTAAATTGCCAAAGTGATGTTTGGATTAAAAAAACAAACAAACCACAGAAACCCTAGAGGAATAACCCTCCCTGACTTCAGACTACACTACAAAGCTACAATAATCCAAACAGCACAGTACTGGCACAAAAACAGACACATAGATCAAAGGAACAGAATAGAGAGCCCAGAAATAAACCCATGCATCTATGGTCAATTACTCTACGACAAAGGAGGTAGGAATATATAATGGAAAAAAAGACATTCTCTTCAACAAATAGTACTGGGAAAAATGGACAGCTGCATGTAAAACAATGAGATTAGAATATTCTCTCATACCATATACAAAGGTAAACTCAAAATGGTTTAAAGACCTAAATGTAAGACCTGAAATCATAAAACTCCTAGTTGAGAACATAGGCAGAACACTCTTCAATATAAATTGTAGCAATACTTTTTGGATCTGTCAAAAAAAAAATTAAAGCAAAAATAAACAAATGGGAACTAATTAAACTTCAAGGGGTTAATACCCAGAATATATAAACAGCTCATGTAACTCAATATAAAAAAATATCAAAAAAACCAAGCAACCCAATCAAAAAAATGGACAGAAGAAGATCTGAACAGTCATTTTTCCAAAGAAGACATACAGATGGACAACAGGTTCATGTAAAGATGTTCAAATCACTAATCATCAGAGAAATGCAAATCGAAACAACAAGATATCATTTCACACCTGTCAGAATGCCTATCATCAAAAAGACTACAAGTAAAAAATGTTGGAGAGGATGCACAGAAAAGGGAACCCTCCTACACTGTTGATGGGAAAGTAAACTGGTACAGCCACTATGGAAAAAAGTACAGAGGTTCCTCAAAAAACTAAAAATAGAACTACCATATCATTTAGCAACTCTACTCCTGGGTATATATTCAGAAAAAATAATAACACTCATTTGAAAACACCCCAATGTTCATAGCAGCATTATTTTTAAAAGCCAAGATATGGAAGCAATCCAAGTGTCCATAAACAAAAGAATGGATACAGAAGAAGTGAGATACACACACACATACACACATAACTGAATATTACTCAGCCATAAAAAGAATGAAATTTGGCAATTTGTAGCAACATCAATTGACCCAGAGAATATTATGCTTAGTGAAGTGTCAGACACAGAAAGACAAATGCTGTATGGTACCACTTATATGTTGAATCTAAAAAATTAAACAAATGTATACAGCAAAACAAAACAGACTCATAGATATGGAAAACAAACTAGTGGTTACCAGTGGGGAGAGAGAAGGGTAGAGGGGCAAGATAGGGGTATGGGATTTTAAGAGATACTAACTACTAGGTATAATATAGATAAGCAGCAAAGATATATTGTATAGTACTGGAAATTATAGCCATTATCTTATAATAACTTTTAATGGAGTATAATCTGTAAAAACACTAAATCCCTATGCTGTACACCTGAAACTAATATATTATTATAAATCAATTATACTTCAATAAAAAGAAACACACAAATCAAAAATACTTCTATTGCTAACAACATGGCTAAGCCCTCTAATTATTGTAAGAAGCTTTTCCTTTCTACATTCTTCGTGATCATGAGTGAAGGTGCTTGTCAGCAGTCTTCTTTATCCTGATGAGAATTTCAGAAAGCCAAAAAAAGCAATGTATATCTATAGAGTGAACGGCAACAGACGGTTTAGAGATCTAACAAGTTTGGAATCAAGTTTTAAAAACAGATTCTGAGCTATTGATTAGGAACACTGACCTAGAGAAAATAGCAGCTGAGTACTTTATTGGGGTAAATGTGTTTCAAGTCAAGAAAGACAATAGAAATTGTGAAGTAAAAGAAAATATCAGCTTATTGATGTATTTGCTTAGCTATTACTGATGAGCATTCCAATAACCTATCATTTGCCTTACAAAATGCCCCAAAACATAGTGGCCTCAAATTACAACACTCAATTATTTGGGTCAAAAATCTGCAAGGTGGGCAAGGCCCCATAAGAGACAGTTCATCTCCACTCCATGTGGAATGAGCTAGGGTAGCCGGACTAGGGTAGAGGGACACCTTCAAAGATAGCACTTTGGCTTGGCTGCTAATGTAAACTCATTTAGAACTGGGATCTGGGGCCACAGTTCCTCTCCATAGGAGCCTCTCCAATGAGACTGTTTTGGTTTCCTCACACCTGTGTTCCAAAAGTGACTGCTCTGAGAGATATGAAATGGACACTTTCCACGTCTATGGCCTGACTGGAAACTGACACAAAATCACTTAGCAATATTTTACTGACCAATACAATCACAGAGTCTGCTCATACTTAAGGGGAAGAAACACAGACCTCCATTTCTTGATAAGAGAAGTATCAAACAGTTTACAACCATCTTTAATCTACCCCTGTACACATATTTTTTAAGTTCTCTAATAGTAGGAGATAGGGAGGTTTTCATTCCTCCGCACTACTACCATTTAGTAAGCTATCATTTGTCTGAGCAATACGTTTAGTGAATATATTAATGTATTTAAGATCATCATATGTATGTTTGCCTTTGAAATGGATGTGGGGGTGGGTACTATTTTAAAACAAATCTACCAAAGGATCATTTAGGAGGCACAGATTTCTGAAGTACTCTACCAGATGTACAGTCTAATGAATATTTCCCCCAGGAAATCCTGATGTGCCTATAGCCCCTCTGTGTGCACATCAGGCTTCATTTGCAGCTTCTTGGTCCCATCTCCAGCATAACTCTTAATTTTAGTGATGCTGCCCGTAGAGCTGATGTCTATTAAGGCCAGCCAATTACATTACTTCGTTTTTGTTTCGTTTTTTTTGTTTATACTAATATGTTCTATTTTATTTATTAGTACATAGTATATAATACATATGTATGTGTTTATATACATAAAATATAATATACATGTTCACATAATATATAACACATAATATGTATAAGGATTATGATTAATATATTTCATAACAAGATTATGTAACAATAATGAAATATTATTTTTAATAGATCTTTATTAGAGTATAATTACTTCACAATACTGTGTTTCTGTTGTACAACAAAGTGAATCAGCCATATGCATACATATATCCCCATATCTCCTCCCTCTTGAGCCTCCCTCCCACCCTCCCTATCCCACCCCATCTAGGTCATCGCAAAGCACCGAGCTGATCTCCCTGTGCTATGCTGCTGCTTCCCACTAGCTAACTATTTTACATTTGATAGTGTATATATGTCGATGCTACTCTCACTTTGCCTCGGCTTCCCCCTACCCACGCTCTGTGTCCTCAAGTCCATTCTCTATGTCTGCATCTTTATTCCTACCCTGCCACTAGGTTCATCAGTACCATTCTTTTTTTTAGATTCCATATATTTGTGTTAGCATACGATGTTTGTTTTTTCTCTTCCTGACTTACTTCACTCTGTATGACAGACTCTAGGTTCATCCACCTCACTACAAATAACTCAATTTCATTTCTTTTTATGGCTGAGTAATAGTCCATTGTATATATTGCTATATCTTCTTCATCCATTCATCTGTCGATGGACACTTAGGTTGCTTCCATGACCTGACTATTGTAAATAGTGCTGCAATGAACATTGTGATACATGTCTCTTTTTGAATTCTGGTCTTCTCGGGGTATATGCCCAGTAGTGGGATTGCTGGGTCATATGGTAGTTCTATTTTTAGTTTTCTAAGGAACCTCCATACTGTTCTGCATAGTGGCTGTACCAACTTACATTCCCACCAATAGTGCAGGAGGATTCCCTTTTCACCACACCCTTTCCAGCATTTATTTTTTCTAGATTTTTTGATAATGGACATTCTGACCAGTGTGAGGTGATACCGCATTGTAGTTTTGATTTGCATTTCTTGAATAACTAGTGATGTTGAGCATCTTTTCATGTGCCTCTTGGCCATCTGTATGTCTTCCTTGGTGAAATGTCTATTTAGGTATTCAGCCCATTTTTTAATTGGCTTGTTTGGTTTTTTTATATTGAGCAGCACGAGTTGTTTGTATATTTTGGAGATTAATCCTTTGTCCGTTATTTCATTTGCAAATATTTCCTCCCATTCTGAGGGTTGTCTTTTTGTCATTTATGGTTTCCTTTGCTGTGCAAAAGCTTTTAAATTTAATTAGCTCCCATTTGTTTATTTTCGTTTTTATTTTCATTACTCTAGGAGGTGGGTCAAAAAAGATCTTGCTGTGGTTTATGTCAAAAGGTGGTTTTCCTTTGTTTTCCTCTAAGAGTTTTATAGTGTCGGGTCTTACGTTTAGGTCTTTAATCCATTTTGAGTTTATTTTTGTGTATGGTGTTAGGGAGTGTTCTAATTTCATTCTTTTACATGTAGCTGTCCAGTTTTCCCAGCACCACTTATTGAAGAAGCTGTCTTTTCTCCATTGTATGTTCTTGACTCCTTTGTCATAAATTAGGTAGCCATATGTGCATGGGTTTATCTCTGAGCTTTCTATCCTGTTCCATTGATCTATCTTTCTGTTTTTGTGCCACTACCATACTGTCTTGATTAGTGTAGCTTTATAGTATAGGCTCTAGTCAGGGAGCCTGATTCCTCCAGCTCCGATTTTCGTTCTCAAGATTGCTTTGGCTATTCAGGGTCTTCTGTGTTTCCATATGAATTGTAAAATTTTTTGTTCTAATTTTGTGAAAAATGACATTGGTAGTTTGATAGGGATTGCACTGAATCTGTAGACTGCTTTGGGCAGAACAGTCATTTTCACAATACTGATTCTTCCAATCCAAGAACATGGTATATTTCTCCATCTGTTTATATCAACTTTGATTTCTTTCATCAGTGTTTTATAGTTTTTTGAGTACAAGTCTTTCACCTCCTTAGGTAGGTTTATTCCTAGATATTTTATTCTTTTTGTTGCAATGGTAAATGGGATTGTTTCCTTAATTTCTCTTTCAGATTTTTCATCATTAGTGTATAGAATGCCAGCAATTTCTGTGCATTAATTTTGTATCCTGCAACCTTACCAGCTTCACTGATTAGCTCTAGTAATTTTCTGGTGGCATCTTTAGGATTTTCTATGTATAGTATCATGTCATCTGCATACAGTGACAGCTTTGCTTCTTCTTTTCCCATTGGTATTCCTTTTATTTCTTTTTCTTCTCTGATTGCCATGGCTAGGATTTCCAAAATGATATTGAATAAGTGTGGCGAGAGTGGACATCATTGTCTTGTTCCTGATCTTAGTGGAAATGCTTTCAGTTTTTCACCATTGAGTATGATGTTGGCTGTGGGTCTGTCATATATGGCCTTTATTATGTTGAGGTAGGTCCCCTCTATGCCCATTTTCTGGAGAGTTTTTATCATAAATGGGTGTTGAATTTTGTCAAATCTTTTTCTACATCAATGGAGATGATCATATAGCTTTTATTCCTTAATTTGTTAATATGGTGTATCACATTGATTGATTTGCATATATTGAAGAATCCTTGCATTCCTGGGATAAATCCCACTTGATCATGGTGTATGATCCTTTTAATGTGCTGTTGGATTCTGTTTGCTACTATTTTGTTGAGGAGTTTTGCATCTATGTTCCTCAGTGATACTGGTCTGTAATTTTCTTTTTTTGTTATATCTTTTTCTGGTTTTGGTATCAGGGTGATGGTCACTTCATAGAATGAATTTGGGAGTGTTCCTCCCTCTGCAATATTTTTGGAAGAGTTTGAGAAGGATGGGTGTTAGCTCTTCTGTAAATGTTTGATAGAATTCACCTGTGAAGCCATCTGGTCCTGGACTTTTGTTCGTTGGAAGATTTTTAATCACAGTTTCAATTTCATTACTTGTGATAGGTCTGTTTATATTTTCTAATTCTTCCTGGTTCAGTCTTGGAAAATTGTACCTTTCCAAGAATTTGTCCATTTCTTTGTGGTTGCCCATTTTACCGGCATATAGTTTTTTGTAGTAGTATCTTATAATCTTTTGTATTTCTGCGGTGTCAGGTGTGATTTCTCCTTTTTCGTTTCTAGTTTTATTGATTTGCGTCCTCTCCCTTTTTTTCTTGATGAGTCTGACTAAGGGTTTGTCAATTTTGTTTATCTTCTCAAAGAACCAGCTTTTAGTTTTATTCATCTTTGCTATTGTTTTCTTCGTTTCTATTTCATCTATTTCTGCTCGGATCTTTATGATTTCTTTCCTTCTACTGACTTTGGGTAATTGTATTAAAATATTTAACCACACAGAACATTTTGGTGTTTTGACAGGTAGATTGTACTCCACAAATTACTTATTCAAAGTGGCAAATGTGTTTCCAGAGTTTCCTAGCAGATGGCAGTTAGCATATGACCCTTTACTATTATTTTTTAGGATTCACATTCTGCATTTTCTAAATGCTTTCGAAGTCTCAAAGCAGGAAACAATAAATTCTTTACCAAGTATTTTTTTAGCAGAATCAGCAAATCCACCTCCTCCCAATGGCGGAAGCATGCAGATCCTGGTCATGTTTTTATTATCCTGCTCTAATGAACCAAGTCCAAATTTCTAAAATGTGAGTTGTCTGTTTTAAACTTTGGTCCCTGAGATTTTTAATTCTAAACTGGTGCCAGGGTCTGTTTTCCTATCAGCAAAACAGGGGAAACCATATGTGCAAATTCTTCAAGATCTCCCAAGCCAATCTGTTAGAAAAATGAAAACTATTATTGTGACAGGACTTAGCCTATAATTTATTTGTTGTGCCATGGTAATCTCCTTATTTATTCTGATTGAAGGCAATCACAAGCCTGCTCAACACTCTGAGGGAGTGAAAGTAAGCCAAATCTAGTCTGAACACTGAGAACAGAAAGCACAGGAACCCGGGTGATTTCAGAGTAAATGCCTGAGTGTGCAAGGTGACATAGGATGCTGACCTTGAGTGTACAGACAAATTTGATTCTAGTACTAGAATCCAATAACTGAGACTTCATCCTACCCCAAAGAAAGTTTAACTTCATCTACTGTAATGAGCCGAGGTCAGTTAACACTATCAAAAATGGCGTGGGTTGGGCTTCCCTGGTGGCACAGTGGTTGAGAGTCTGCCTGCCGATGCAGGGGACACGGGTTCGTGCCCCGGTCCGGGAAGATCCCACATGCCGCGTAGCGGCTAGATCCGTGAGCCATGGCCGCTGAGCCTGCACGTCCGGAGCCTGTGCTCCGCAACGGGAGAGGCCACAACAGTGAGAGGCCCGCCTACCAAAAAAAAAAAAAAAATGGCGTGGGTTATAAAAATGAATAAGGTAAAGGAACATTTTCTGTACTCTTTATATCTCTTTCCTCCTTCCCCCACTTCATCGCCCCAAACAAGAGACCTCACTGAGCAGTGAATGAAGGTCTTCAATGACTAGAAAGCTGATATACAAATGAATGCTTCTTGTTAATTGTTTCCAATGGTATGCTACGGAAATCAGTCAAAAATGCATATTCATGTAATTGCTTTGATCTTTTCTTTGTTTAATTCAAAGTTTATCAAATTCAACAGCTCAAATTTTGTGACCTATTTCATGTTATTTTAGGATAACCTCTTAAGGACATAGGTACAAATTTGGAGACAAAAATAACTTTAATGGATGGAGGCTACTGACAAAGTGACCTGTTAAAACATTTAAGCTAATTATGACTTGGCATGAAGCAACTGTTTTCCTTCTTAGCTGAATTCGGAGCAACTAAGCAGCAGTCACACCACTATTCTAACCGCATACTCACAGACTGTATTGTAATCTCTTTTATAATTTCTACAAATACTCAATTTTTCTTTAAAAATCTCATTTTATAATATGAAAAGTTATGCCTGTGGAAGTAAGGACAACTCTTGAGGATTAGTACTGTGTTATTATCATAATGCAGGCAAAGCAGTGAAAAGATATAGCCAGGGAGAATCCTGCAGGCATTTAAGTTGTTAGAAATTGGACCTATTGGGTTGTACCCCACAGGCCTACAAGGCCTGTACCTGCCCAGCTTTAAGACCTAAGAAAGAGCTTGGAGTCAGCAACAGAGAAATCAGGGGTTTAGGATGGGGGAGCTTACATGTTTGAAGCAAGGACCTGGAGGTATACCCCACCATGTGTGGCAGACGGCAGGCAGGCAGGACATGGCTGCAGTCGTCGCTAAGGAAGGGGGCGGGGGGAAATTGCCAGATTGCCAGTTATAGGGGGAAGTTGATGTAAGGTTGACTCATCGTTACCAGGGAAACTAGCAAAGGGGCACGCTCCCCACCATCCCTGTGATAAGAACAATCACTAGCTGGGCCCGGGGCAAGTATGTAGGAAGGTCAGTCATGTGAGTAGGGTGTAGGTGAACCAGGCACTGGTCGAGCAGGGGATGTACAGAGAGCAAGACAACAGCCGCCTTGAGTGGCCTGATCATATAGGACCCATCTTGGTTGAGAAAATTTCTTGAAGAGTATCTTTGTGCTGTTTTATCTTTTTATGAGCCTTTCTGCTTGGGAGTCAACTGTGATCCTCTCCATAAATGCTAGAAAGGCATCTGATAACATAAATTGTCCACCCTGCATTTGACACAGATTATAAAACAGATCCATATTTCATTCTTTCTTCCCTTTCTCCATCTATTTACCTAAAATGTATTTTTAAATCAGAAATTACTATAATTGAAATTACTAAAGTAAAAGATGACAGCTGTCCTTCTAGTTCTTTCATATTGTTCTCTATATCCTTGTTAATGCAATTACAGAATTCAGTCACAAAGCTTCACCCAACTGCCATGGAGGTTAGGAAATACAGCGTCTTACGTAGCTTAGAGCACAGGAGGGAAGCGCAAGGGAACTGAACAGTCTTCATCACAGAAGCCTATAAAATAAACATTAATGTAGTATGATAACAAAAGGATGTATTTCAAGATCACTGAGACGTTGACTCTTCTCTGAAACCTAAATATTCCTCCCTTTCAGACTAAAAGTTTTTATAAAAGTAGCTCTGCACCTAATGCCTTTATTTACTCTCAGTTCCCACCTGCAACATACCTCATGCCAAGGAAAATCACTCTTGTCCATCAACCAGCTGCAGCTATTTTAATGACTGAGCCATTTAACCTCAGACCATCAATTGCCTCGTCCCAGGGCTTAGAAGAACCTTGTGATATCTCCACATCCTAGATCAAGCTCTCTCTCCAGGCTCAGTAGCTGGGACTCAACTCCTTACCTCTGTAACTGAGTATAGCTAACAGCGAATCCCAGTGGCTTCTCTCCTGCACTTCTCATATCCTTTGTGTGACCACCGCTTGAAATTTTGCACCGATGCAATTACTTTTGACTTAATAAGTTAAGAGTTCTCTGAGCAGTCCTCGACCCCTGACTCCCTCCATCCAAATGTCTGAACTTCGAGAGAACCTTTCCATTAACTATTGCCACTACACTCCTTGGGAAATGTTCTCACTATCTATTCGCTCCTCCATGTCACCCATAATCTGGAGGCAGCAAACATCCTAAGAAACAGAACACAAAGGATCCTGGTGAGTTTACAGTGTTGATGGCTAGTTAAGGAATGCACTAATTAAGGGACTCTGAGGCTGAGTTAAATGGAACCAGATCCAAAATGAGAAACTAAAACAGATTCCCTAGGGCTATAGAGAATTAAGAAAGGGTTCTCAAATTCAAGATAAAAGAAACATAAAGTCGTTTGATAGGATAGTGAAAATAACAAATACCTCAGACACTGTTAAACCAGCACCAAGATTCTCAGTTGTCAGCACTTATTTTTTACAGCTGCATTAAGGAGAAAAGAGAAAAAAATTTTTACAAGGACTTATTTTCAGTCTTACCCCCATCACCTTACTTGATTATATAACCAGTTTATTCTTGAATTTCAACTTGTTGAAATAAAACCTAAAGCAGTTTTATTTTTTCAAACATCTGCCCCAGCTATATCACATCCAATCCCTTTTCCTATAGGATAGTGACTTTGTTAATAAGTATTAAATATTTCTTGCTCTCCCTTTTCCTGGCCACTCATAATCTCAATCCATTTTTACTGAGATTCAGTTCTTTGAGTCAGTTCTTTTTAAGTCATGATCTTACTTTCAATTAAATAAAAACAACAGACCTTTTCTGTGTCTCTTTCCTCATTCTCCACCACCACAGAGACTACAGAGAATGAACAGGCAGCTACCCAGCGACAAAGAGAGAAAGGCAAGGTTTCCTTCCACACACACCCTCTGTCTGGTGTTGGGGCAAATCAGCACAGGGGAGACAGAGCTTTGCTGTGTAAAGACCCAGGGTTGCTTTGTAATATCCTCTCTGTTCTTAGTTCTTGTGAGGGTTGTCTTTCTGTGACAGTATACAAATGCCAGCTTCTGCTTGAGGTGTGTTGTGTTTGTGGGTTCTTAGAAGTGCACCCCACATACACCCCAGGTTTGAAATGTGGCTTGGGTTTGACCTTCTCCCAAATTCAGTCTTAGCCCCTGGTAGTACAACTCATGGGGATCTCACAGCAGCCTTAGGAACCCGGGGTACACAGAGGAGAAACAGAACACTGTGAGGCTCCTTTAGAGGGTCCACTTAACCTAATTTCAAAACCATATATTTTGTCTGTAAATGTTCAGGGGTAACGATTCATCAAAATGAGACGCTTAGAAACCTAAACCAAACAAAAGCATCACCAGACCCTCTATTTATGCTTAGAACAGCACAGATCCAGTTCCAGAATGAAAGGTTTGAGAAGATGAATGGCTGGACTTCTCTCTGCAAGAAGGCTGGGAGTTGTCACGATTTGGGCAAGAGGATGATTTCTGATGAAAGCATGAAATTGATGAGATTCCAGGAAATCTGAAGTTTGCCACTCTGACCAGATGCTTAGGAGAATGCAGGGAAAAGACATGGGGGAGATGTAAGCTTTCTCTGGAGAGCCTCAAAAATCCTGAATAAGGGAACACGATAACCCCTAAAGTTTCTGTAACCATACTCATGATAAACGCTTTATGATAGCTGTTCAATGGAAGAAAAAATAAAGGCTAATGGGTTAGGAACAAACATCAACGACAAAAGTTCAAGATACGCACTTTCCCTTGATCAGCACACTGCAATAAAGAACAAAAAGTAAACAAACAAAAATCAGCACAAAAAATTTTGCTATTGTCATTTCATTGACGTGGAAATAGAGCCAGAGTTATTTTCTTTTTAAAATAACACAGACTTGCTAATGGAACAAAGAATAAACTACCATGTGGTATCCATTAGAGTAACTTCTTTAATCTTATTTAAAAAGTGATAATTAAACCTAAACAGCATATAGTGAACCCTTGTGCTCTAAAAACGTTTCAAAGTCCACCACGTAAGTCTCCAGGTACATCTTCCAGCATCTGGTCAGTTACTGTTTCAAAATAGTGTTTTACTATATACTTTTACATTCAGATAACAGATGGGCAAAAACACTATCCTATTGGAAAACAGTAGAATATACAATCTAAATTGGTTTGAATACATCGTGAGTTTGTACACTCAAATGAGATAATATCAGAAAATTTGGGGTGAGCTATCTGAAACTCTTTTCAAATATATTGTCTCACTCCCTTGTACACTACCCATTTTTCTTCTGCTTGTGATAGTCTTTAGTGAAGTAAAGATAACTCTCATGGTAATTCTATAGCTGAAGAAGCTAATATCATATGGAAACTTGATTTTCTATTGTTGTCAGAGTGGTAAGCACAAATATTTGAAAATGTTCAACTTGTTTTGAAACAAGCCTCCCTCCTACCCTCTGCCATCAGGTTAAAGAAAAATAGACTTTGAATTAATTGCTTAAGACATGCTATCTATTTCTGAAATAAGCAGAAAGATCCAGTCTCAGAATTCATTTAAATCATCTGATTTACTGCCACAGAAAATCAGAGAACTCAGTATTATGGCCTTTCTTAAACATCGAAAGTCTGTGGTTAAGACTGTCAGGCTTTGCTGTGCTCAGTCCCACTATTAAATCCTTATAACTCTATATGCAAATGCCATGCTTATAAGGGATCTTTATTTGTGATCTAATATTTTCATTTTAAAATGAAAATAGCTAGCTAAAGGTTCTCTGAGTTCATTTTTCCTATCTCTTACTCTCATTCACATTATTATGTTAACATTATTCTATTTATTAGAACACGTTTCAGTTAAGGATATTAAAGAGCTTTGACGGGCTTCCCTGGTGGCGCAGCGGTTGAGAGTCTGCCTGCTAATGCGGGGGACACGGGTTCGAGCCCTGGTCTGGGGGGATCCCACATGCCGCGGAGCAACTGGGCCCGTGAGCCACAAATACTGAACCTGTGCGTCTGGAGCCTGTGCTCCACAACAGGAGGCTGCGATAGTGAGAGGCCCGGGCACCGCAATGAAGAGTGGCGCCCTATTGCCACAACTAGAGAAAGCCCTCGCACAGAAACGAAGACCCAACACAGCAAAAATAAATAAATTAATTAATAAACTCCTACCCCCAACATCTTCTTTAAAAAAAAAAAAAGAGCTTTGACAAGCATGAACAAATTCTCCCCTAAAAAGTAAGTTGGCACAAAGCTAAGATAGAATGACAGGTGGGTAAGATGAAAAACAGTGTAGAGGTTAAGTTTCCCTACTCAAAGACAATCCACGAGATAGTCAGTGTCTGTTGTTTATCCAAAAGTTTAACCCTTTGCAAATGAAGGACCCAAGTGTCCAAGTGACACTTACTATTCAGACAAATTGCTTGCAAGGGTAAACTTTGAAGTATGAGAAGTTTCTGAAAAGGCAATTTGACAAGCACCTAAGCTTGACTACCTCTTAAGTGCAGTTAATGAATGGTCCTCATAATTGTGCATTTTTAGGATAGTTATTGGCATATATACAGGGCTGAGAATCCTTAGAATGATCACTCCAGTCTTGGTAGGCAAGAAATTAGGAAAAAGCCCACACAGTGTAAGTTTGCCCAATCCACAGGTATGTCATTTTTCTTCTTCTAGTGTGTCTGGTACGTGTCAGACATCAAAGAAAGATGCATATGAGAGAACCATCTAGTATGCCCCTATAATAGCCTTCAACTGAATCTAACAAACATATATGCCTCAATTATGAAATAAGTATGTCACATCAATGACATAATTATTTTATGTGTGTCTTTAAGTTTCAGTGGCAGAATGTTACTCAACAGATGAGTGGTTAAATAAGTTCATGGTTCATTGACATTTGGAATGCTCAGAAATACATCAGGCAGATCTAAGTTCACAGACATGAGGCTTTCCTATATATATACACATATATATATATATTCATATTTTAAATTATAGAAAAACATTATGTTATGATCTTATTGATTGCAGAGAACACCTATGCTCTATATGAGTACATGCTTGTATGATAAATAAAAAATAAGGATACAAGCTCAAGTGTTAACATTACTTGTTTCTACAGAGGGAAGTGGGACAGGTAAGCAAAGGAGTTTCAGCTTTTATTGTCTGTATATGTATTATTTTAATGCTTAGAAATTGTGCATGTATTTATGTTTTATTTGAACAATTTATATATGACTGGAAAGGCACCATAGCATAGTGGTTAAGAATACAGGGTCTGGAGCCATATTGCTTGTGTTCAAACCCAGATTACCACTATCTCTATAAGCTTGTGTAATACATTCTGTGTGCCTGTTTATCCATATATAAAAGATGAACAACAATGACTCGTACCTTACAGAGGGTTATAATGAGAATTAAACAAATTAGTATAAGCTAGTTGTTTAGAGCCATCCTCAACAAAAAGAAGGGATTTTAAAATATTGGCTATTATCTTCATATTAGATGATTTTGAGGGTGATGATGATGATAAAAAATAGGGTGTCAGAGAAGAATCTTGTATGATTAGGGCAGAAATACAATTAAACCAAAAGGAGATAATGTTGGTGGCCTCAAACTTAAACCACTGCAACATCTAATCTCAAAAGACAGTAGAGCAATGAATTTGGAACTCTGAGAAACGAAGTGAATTCCAAGAACTATATAACCTGACAGGCTGTCATTCAAGTATTAGGAAAATACGTAGTAATTCTGAAATAATCAAGAAAATATAGCACTGTAAACATTACTTATTATTTGTTAATAAAGTCTGTCTAGGATGCAGAACAGTACAGAGATGGAGATAGAAAATACCGCATGTTTAACGCTCAGTTCCATTTTATGTCAAATCTTCATGTTTTGTCACTTGTCCCCACTTCTGCCCCCTCTCTTAAAAATACAGTTGAAGCTTTTTCCTTTTCTATTCTCCCATTCTACTCACCCCCGCTCATGTCTGGGTATGTACACTTGCCTGAATTTGGTGTCTAAAGTTCCCATGCATGCTCCAGTAACTTAATTAGAAATGTTTTCTTAAACAGTAAGTTTCTGCATGTTTTAAACTATATGTAAAAAGAAACTTAAAGTGGGATTTTTCTTGCTTCAGTTTCTACGAAGGCCTTAATGTGATAGATACCCAATATAACAGTGAGGATGTATATCAAAGGCATATTTTCAATGTAGGTTTTCAAAAACTAATTCTATCATGCTTAGGCCCTTCTTAGTTACTCTTACTTAGACTAAGAAAATAAAAATTCAACAGATTAGAGAAGAAAAAATAAATGTAAAGATTCTTTGGAAAGAGTTGCTTCCATAGCATAAGCCCCCCTTCAAGGGGATGGGGTGCTACTTCCTTCAGCATGATCTTAGAAAGAAGAGGCTTTGAAAAGACCATGTGAAAAGAGATGTTTCCCTTGAGTCTAAAGTCTCATGTAACTGTGGGCTGACACACACCTGTTCTGAAGACAGGAGGCAGCAGGGCAGAGAGAAGAGGGCAGTGTCTAAGAAGTAACCCACTGGCAGGTGAGGAAGTTGGGGTGGACATTTTCCACAGACAAGGAAGGGTCTTGTGAAGGGTCTGAGACTTCAGCCTATTTTCGAGCTAGCAAGTTATGTTGCCCTTATTTCCTGGATACTGACAGGAGACACGAGACTACTGAGTCAGAGACAAAAAGATGATTTACTTGTCACAGAAAACAGTAGCCAGAGAATCAGTATTTGCACTAGTTCCCCAAGCTCCAATTCCCACAGGGTGATACAAGAGAACTAGGACACACTTTCACAAGCACTGGGCTGTATCAAAAGAGAGGAACCCTGAGCTTAAAGAACACAGGGCTTTTATAATGAGCAGTAGTCTGTATGACATCTTCCCGAGAGCGAGATATCATTTTTATTTTACGGAACAACAAACAAACTTCCCTTTGCCCTGGAGTTCGAAATTCTCTGTCTTCCAAGACAGCTCTCTATACAAACATTCCTGAAAAGGTAGTCTGGAACAAAGGCAGACAGTGCCTCGGCTCAGAAGACATACAGGAACACAAAAGACCCATGGAGAATTTTCTCCCAAAACAGATATGATCTACTGAGAGACAGAGCCACCCTACAGCAAGTTTATGTCCAGCTGAAGGAAGACAACCTGAAAGGGGTAGGTAATCAACCCTGGAAAACCAGAAGCTGAGGACGGAAGCCATTAGCAAAAAAGAAGGCATAACCTCATTCAGAGGTGTTGCAGCCTGAGAGACCCAGCAAAGACGGGATTACAACTTATTTAAGACACCAGGAAAAAGATGGCATTTAAATTGAGAATGATTTGATCAATCAGAGTTCAGACTGAAGGTATTCAGTTGGGAGGGAATATAAAGAGGCAAAAATGGGAATCAAGGTGTGATTCAGGGAACAGAAAAGAGTCCAATGTTACTGAACGAAAACTTCAAGAATTTATTTTGGTTAACATTTTAAATGTTCATTTCTCAAAATACTACATTCTTGCTCCTCTCTGTGCTTATATAGTAACTTGCAAATGGGCAGCAATGCTGCCTTCAATTGATAATATATGAGGGAGGCGGAATAGGGTCTGTAAAGAACTAAGCTGAATACAATCCGCACTACAAAGATATTTAAATTTGCATTGGCTAAAAGAAAAAGTCTTTAACATAAACCTACTTGGAGTTTCAATATACGAAAACACAAGACCAACAAAGATAAAGAATTTGCAAGCAAAGTCTTCGTAATGCCTAAGCAAAATATAGATTCTCTTTATTATTGCTTTATGTTCTAGAAGAATTTAATTGGGATTTTCTTTTTAGCTTTCTGTCCCATTTTCATAACTATACAAATGCAACTTATTTTCATGAATGATAATAGATTCCAATCTAACATAACATGTCTTGCTCTGACATTTACACACACACACAGCTGTGGGAACAGATAAATCTGACACAATGTTTATTTTCTAAGTGTGTGAAAGGAAATGGGACACTCCTGCTTAATAAAACTCATATAGCACTATAAATCTAAAAATATTATAAAACTGTCCCCGAGATGGAAAAAAGTGATAGCATAATTTGAAATGTCCATTATACTATTTAACATTATGTTGTATTAGTGTCTTATGCAACATGATATATAGCCGCTTAGAATCAGGTAACATTGAATTGCATTTTCTTCGATTCACATAAGTGGAAAATGAGAAAAGGGCTCCTAATATATGCATAACATTAAAAATTGCTATTAAAAATTCACACGAAGAATGAAATGACTGAACTCTTATCATGCAGTCCAAGAAAGTCTTGATTATCATATACGCCTTAAAATATAACTATTAGATGTTTCCAGCGATAACCCGCCCCCAAGATACTTTCCAAATCTGAGGATTACATTAAACAGCCAACTACTTCCTCCATTATGTTTTTCATCCTTTCTACATCCAATTTCCATCTTTTCCAATTACACTCTTCCTGGTGCACACACAGCTAGCTACCTTGACCTAGAGAACGATAAGTATTAAGTGAGGAACACATTCATTAGATGAACAGAGGATAGTATTATCCAACAACAACAACACAAAATAGGATTAAAACGAATTTTTTTTTTGTAATTAAAATACAGTTTCTCTCCAGGCTTACTTAGCAGCGCTTCACAGCGCATGCACTAATATCCCTGAGAGCACATCATTTACAGATCAGTTGTTCTTGGCGGAGGATGAGAGTGGGAGGCAGTTTTACCCCCAGGCACAACTGGCAATATCTGGAAACATTTTTGATCATCATGATGTTAGGTGGGGTTACTACTGGCACTTGGTGGGTGCTGACCGAAAGAAAAAGGCAGAGTATAAGTGCTGTGAATTTCAGTTTTATTCAGGGACTTTACTGAGGACTATAGCTTGGGAAACAGCCTCTCAGAACCCCTGAAAGAACTGTTCTGAAGAGGTAGGGAGAGAAGCCAGTAAATGTAGGAATTTTGGCTAGGGAATAAGGGCAGTAAAGCTTATACCTTGGTAAAAGATTACTGCTAGTCTAAAAGAACCCATAACTCAAGCTAATGATTTTAGTGCTTTCCTACATATAGGAAGCTGCGAGAATTTGGGTTCATTAAAATTCTTCCTGAGAGGGCTTCCCTGGTGGCGCAGTGGTTGAGAGTCCGCCTGCCGATGCAGGGGACACGGGTTCGTGCCCCGGTCCGGGAAGATCCCACATGCCGCGGAGCAGCTGGGCCCGTGAGCCATGGCCACTGAGCCTGCGCGTCCGGAGCCTGTGCTCCGCAACGGGAGAGGCCACAACAGTGAGAGGCCTGTGTACTGCAAAAAAAAAAAAAAAAAAAAAAAATTCTTCCTGAGATATACATCTAACCATCTGAGGGGACTGTTCTTCCAAAGCACAAAGTGCCTCATCCTGTTTTTTTTTGTCCTGAATTCCTTCCACGGTGCATTGCTGGTCAGCAAGTGCAGCAGCTAATGAATTAAACCTTGCAGAAGTGGGGCACGGGCAACATTCTTCATTTTACAGGGGTAAAGCCCCGGGAATGATGCTTAACGTCCGCAATGCACAGGACAGCACCAACAATGAAGAATTATCCAACCCCACATGTCAATAATGCTGAGGTGGAGAAGACCTGCCCTAGAGAAAACAAGTCACCCCCCATCACTCCCAGCTGTCTTTCTCCATGTCTTTTCTTTGAGCAGATATTTTTGCTTCCTGTATAAAACTTTTCTTTTAAAGCACCAGTTGCCTATGAGTCAACTAACTTAAATCAACTCTTCTAACTCCTATCACTTGTTCTTAAATTCACAAACTGTATTACCTTACCTATTATCTCCAGTTTAGTACAGTGCAAGTCACTGGTGGCCTCTCTGCCTTCTAACCATAAAACCAGAATTTGTGGTCTGTGGATACTCACCTATTTCTCAAATATTCCTTGAACAACAACAACAAAATCCCTGGGAAAGTGATAACATCTGTGGCTACCCACTCTTTGAGCCTAGGTATGCCCTTTGCTCCTGAGATGCTATTAAAAATCTCTTGGCATGTTAGCTAAACCATCAGACAACATTAGTGATATACCTTTGTGGAGTTAAACCATGCTCATCTCAACCAAACTATGCTTAAAGAAT
The DNA here is from genome assembly GCF_949987515.2 of Delphinus delphis. Lineage (NCBI taxonomy): Eukaryota > Metazoa > Chordata > Mammalia > Artiodactyla > Delphinidae > Delphinus > Delphinus delphis. The sequence goes on along the minus strand of NC_082685.1, from coordinate 76,506,509 downwards.
TGAAATAATCAGGAATCTAACAATGGGACATTCGTGTTCAAGGAGTTTCACCAGTGTTTATTCTGGGAAGAAATACAACAGTTAATTTACTCGTATTTCTCCTGCCCTTTTTTTTTCTTCCTGCATCTGTCTGGATGCCTAAAATTGTTGGTTATAGCTGTCATTTACCTGATATAGTGAACACTGTGCTGTGCAGCCCAGATTCCCCTTTAGAATTCACAGGTTTGTTCCCTCAACTGCTGGGAGTGCTCTCATCTAAGTTCTCTCCTGAACTTGAGGATCGTCACCTTGGCCAAGGTCATGCCCCCTCGCCTGAGCATCCTGCATACAGCGAATGATCAAGGGTACAAGGACCTAACCCCAAATCTGGACATTATGTATGGGCAACCCAAGCGTCAGGCTCCTCATGGGGTAGGATGCGGCTTTGGTATTACTGCATAGGAGCCCAACTTCTTCCTCTGCATAATCCAGCTTCCTTCCCTTCCTGGGACATTCCCTAGTAAACTTTCTGTATATTAAGCCACATTTCAGAATCTCGGGGAACTGACCCACAGCCTCAGAATTGTTAGATCACCTTGTTCTTATACTGTAAGAAGCATATATTTTGTACAACAATAATACCTATTATATATAAAAATAGGTTATCCTCATGACAGTAAAGATGAAATTGGGATTTAGACCTTCATTGTTAAGTAAAATGTGTTCAACACAAATGAGCGCTTTGTTTTCCTTCTATGTGCCCAGGATTTCAATAGAAGGCTATATTTACTCCACTTCGTAACACAGATTCAGTGTGCTGATGATTATTTGCTTGCTGAGTACAAATGTGGAAGGGTGCAATTTTGCTAACAATTCTTTCTCTCCTTCCTTCTTTCTTTTTTTTTTTTTCCTTGACAGAGCCTGGATTGATGGACTAACTGAACTGATTCATAGGTCTCGCTGTGAGAGATAAGCCTCAGTTGGATTACCAAGACTGTCTCAGGTGGAAAACTGAAATCACTGTGCATTCAATTAGTTATTGAATCTTGACACACCAGGTGCAGGGGTCACTCCACAAAGTGGTTGCTTTTGAGTAAGAAAACACATTCAGAAAGGGGTTTAGAGAAACTTGGCACTGTTGAGCCACTTTGTGATAAATTACCTGAAATGGCCCATGTTCAACATCAGAACAGGGCTGCTTTGACAGTAGGTAAGAGGATAAATCAATGCATGTGGCAGTGCTATAAACAAATCAATATAAAAAAGGAAGAAAAATTGGGCTTTCAAGAAAGTTTCAGATGCACTCTTTGGATTTAGATAAAACAGCCTTGGTAGAGTAAGGCCCCCCCACATTTAGGGATAGAAATAGGCCAGGGTTAAATAATGCAGGGCCTTCTCCCCACAGCATTGCCCTGGCTTTATCATTGTGAATTTGACTGCTGATTAGAAATTAGCAGGTGAAAGGAGGAAATACACATAAAAATTCAAACTTTTACATAAATGTTGATTAAGGGAAGGAGTCGCCTAGGTCCTTGGTTTATAATTAGAAGAATGAACTATCCTTACCAGCCACCATACATCCAACTTACTCTCTGGACAAATTCTCAAGACAGGGAAGGTGTATTATAAAATGTGAGTCCCTCTAGCTACTTCAGTCGCCTTGCTCACACTTCTGCCAGATGAAAACGGAGGAGACAGGGTGGGGAGAGGACAGCAGTGGTGGTGCTGCTGAGTCTCTCTTCTCATTCATTCACCCCCTTCTAGGAAAACAGATGAAAGTTAGACAAGTCACCTGGTGACACTAGTTTCAATTGTGTGCTCTACAATTACAACCACTCTGCATGCCTGGCCTGCTCTTGGAACTCAATCAACCCCTTGATGGGTTCTGAGGGTCTTGTCAGAAAAACCTGTCATTATCAAGATCCTTCTCCTCTGATCTTAACCCTCTTCGTTCACATACTAAGTCACTGATCGTCTCCCCTTCCTTCATTCTCCTATATCAAGACAGAGTAATTTTATTTGAGACATTCTCCTCAAAAGTCACAAATCCTTCCTGGGAAATCTTTACACCTCATCCACACAGATGTGATTCACACAAAAACAAGGCATTACCATCCTCACATTCTTCCCAAGAATAGTAGTTATTCTTGGCTTTAATTACCCTGGGGGAAAAGAAACATGTTTAAAAATATCACCTCTGGCTTACTTCTAACAGCTCATCCTATCTCTCAGTGATGTAAACATTTATCCACATTTGCACAGTTTTTTCTCTCTAGACCACAGTGTCCAGAAGTACACCTGTTGTAAAATATACGTGCTGTACTCTGTACAATTGGTTTTTTCCATTCTCCTGGGACCAAAATCACCAAGTGGATTTGACTCTTTGCCTGTAAATATGCCCCTTTTCAATACTTTAGGTTTTTAAAAATTTACTTCTGAGGTTAAGGAATTTGACCAAGATTTACTTTGTGAAAAAGGCCTACTTGCTCCATTTTATTCTGTTAAACTTGCACCCTCACTACTCCTGTGACATCCAATGTGGGATGTGAGACAAAGAAGCTGAGATAATTTTAATGCATTAGAGCTATGTCCTTGAAACTTTTCACTAAAATATTTATGCCCACAACCACCTGTGCTATACTCTAATTTAGTGTATTATTAAAGTCCAAACCAAGGAAATTAATATAATTGTATGAAAAAAAGCTTTAAGGAAAAAAGTCTCACTTTTGATCTTGAAGGGGAGCAGAACTTGTCACCCCAAAATATGCCACTTTGGCATGAGGATTATTTTGAGCTAAAAGCAATCAAAACCCAACAAATTCAGGAAAAGCTCTTTACCTTCCCCTCAGCTGCCTATACCAGGGGCCTATACCAGGAAGAGAACTATTACCAGAGACACCCTTTGACCTAAGCAACTTATCTGCATAACAGGGTAACCTTTGTTTTCTTAACATCCCCTCTGCCCTCCCATGAATGGCCTTTCTCGCCTTTGTATCCCCAGACCCCTACCCTTTTCTTAGCTCATGATGTTATATAAGCCTCAATTGCCTGGCTGCCTTTTTAGTCTTCATATCTTTATAGGCTCCTGCATGTACGTAATTTTGTTATTTTCTCCTGTTTATCTCTCTATGTCAATTTAATTATTAGACTAGACAAAGAAACTAGAAAGAAAGAAGGGAGAATGTTTCCACCCCTACAATCTCTACTTTCATGACTTAGATAATACTGTGAACAATAACAACAGAAAAGGACAAAGAGACTCACCCATCACCCAGTTACACAAGGGTAATGTTGCAACCCACCAAGAATGCACTCTGAGAGGAATTCAGAATGAAAAACAGGGTGAGCTACTCTGCGCTTTGTTTAAACGCACCTTTAGATAGATGCATATCTCAGGAAGAATTTCAATGACTGCAGATTCTTGCATCTTCCCATTCATAGGAAAGCACTAAAATCATTAACTTGAGATATCTATTCTTTGAGATTAGCAGTAATCTTTTACCAAGATGTGTGTTTGACTACCATATTTCCTAGCCAAAAGATAAATAAATATATTTATATATACTTATATATATATTTATATAATATATAAAATACTTATATATATAATTATATATATATTATAATTATATATATATTATACTTATATATATATACTTTATATATATTTATATATATATACTTTATATATAATTATATATAATATACTTATATTATACTTATATATATATAAAATAAATATACTTATATATACTTATATATATATATATAAATATATATATATATATATATATATATATATATATATATATATATACTGGTTCTTCCCCCACCTTTTCATAGCAGTTCCTCAGAGCTGTCTTCTGGGCTATAGTCCTCAGTAAGACCCTGAATAAAATTTAAACTCACAACTCTTATGCTGTGTGTCTTCCTGTAAGTCAACAATACTCTGTTCCCCCAACTCATATATTTATTCACTTTTATTGTGTCAGACAAACCTGGTAAAATATCTTGACACTTGATTTCAGACCTAAGGCAAAACGTTGCATGGTCTGCAACCTCAAATTATTTCCAGACTTTTTGAGATGCTGTTCTCTGTAAATGTTCATACATGTAAATGCAAATAGCGTTTTTCAGAGCAAATATTACTTCTCCAAACCGGCTTCTTAAATTTTTCTGTGTGCACCTCATTTAAAATGCACATTTTGTAGGACTTTTAAAGTCAAACTTGTAAGATAGAACACATGAAGGTAACTATTACATTTATTAATATAAGAAAAAATTAAATAATGACAAACTGGTGACATTGAATTCTGACCAGAAACAGAGATAATACAAACTTGGGATCTAGTTTGGCTTTCAGATATGATGACTGATTTTATCAGTTTGCCCAGGATTGTCCTTGATTTCTGATTTCACATTCTGGGAACCCCTCAGTTCTGGGGAAAAACCTCAGTTCTGGACCATTGCTCACCTGATTTCCAGAAGAGCTCACAAAACAGAAAAAACAATTTACAGCAGAGGTTCTTAGTCATCTACCTTGATAGCAACAGAAGAAAAACACCAATATGGAGGATAAGCAGACAAACCATTTAAGGCCTATAGTAGTAATGTAAAATATGTGGTAGAGTTTGATTATTCAGAAATGTTTATAGTGCCCAAGGATCTCAGGCTTCAAGTTGGAAATCATTGATTGTGTAGTATGTGTTTATAAGTGGATACTGTTTCAATCAGCAGCATGTATATGTATAGTCAAGAAAAAGGCAAGAAGAAAGAATAAAAAAAAATTCACAAATTTAAGCAGCTATGGTTCTAAACAGTTGCACGAACACAAAATGAATATGACATTTGGGGCAGCAATGAGACCAACAATGATTTAAAAATAGAAATAGCCATTTAGTTTAAAAAATGAGACTTGTGTAATATGCAAGCTGAATGAACAATTTTAATCTTAAATTAAATCTTAGCAATGGAAGGTCTTAAACATTTCTGAATGTAATGTAACTATGGCCTACTAGCTAAGGTCTGCCAGCATTTCCAGAATGAAATTCTCTCTTTTAAAAAAGAATGTGAAATGTTTATGATTCCAGGTGAAAGGCAGCAAAATCTACCACCCCCAAATATGCCTTTTTGGCATATTGGTTATTTTGAGCTAGTTATTTTTAAGAAACAATAGATACAGGTGAAGCTCTGAAAACAAAGTAGAAGTTACCCTTTCAGGAGATCTACATTGATAAGGGAAATCTCCATTTGTAAGAGTGTCTTCCTCTTGGTTCTGGGAAGAGAAGGTTGACTATAAATCTGTAGAAACTCTTATCAATGCAGAAGGCAATGACCTAAATCAGCCCTGTTCACTGTGCTTTACCTGGTAACTTCCCATGACCGAATCCCCAATGCCAGCAACTTCTTTTGTCTTTAGCTTAAGATGGTATTTAAGGTGGTATCTTGGACCATTTCAGGGAGTTGCTCAGTTTTCCTGGGTATCTCCCATGTCTACAGGAACTATACATGTTATTAAACTTCTATTTGTTTTTCTCCTTTTGTTACAGGGGATTGGGAGGGTTGGTCTCAGTCAAGAACCTAAAAGGGTAGAGGAAAAATTATTTTTCTTCCCCCACACAGGCATAGAGTGGGACATTAAGGATGCATCCCAAAGATCTACATCTAGAAGCAATGGAATATAATTTTGCCAGGGTTTGAAGGAAGATTTGGCCCAGTTTTCAATAACAGCTGAAACTGAGTCCCCGAGAAAAACGAGTTCCCCTGCCGAGTTTACGATTAACCTCTCTATCTAAAACTTTATTCCCTTTCTTTTCCTGCCCCTGTTCCCCTCAGTATTAATGAGTATCAAAGAAAAGGGGGAACTGAAACTGAGTGGGATCCTGTGGGGCCTTCCTGGGTACAAAAGCCCCTCAGGACTCCCATTTCTTGTCTGTAGAAAAGGCTTTTTTTTCCCTAGGCCTTCTCTGCGTTGCAAAGAGCAGACTCAAGCGATTACTAATTAGGAAAGTGAGGGAATGCCGAAACAAAGGAAAAACAATCAAGAAACTATATTTCATATCAATCCCAATCTTCCAATTTATCCCTCTCTGCCCCCTTATCCCCTGGTAACCATAAGTTTGTTTTCTACATCCGTGACTCTACTTATAGTTTGTAAATAGGTAACTAATAACAAACTGCCGTATAGCACGGGGAACTCTACTCAGTACGCTGTAATGGCCTATATGGGAAAAGAATCTAAAAAAAAAGTGGATATACGTATGTGTATAACTGATTCAGTTTGCTGTACACCTGAAACTAACACAACATTGTAAATCAACTGGACTCCAATAAAAATTTAGAAAAAAAAAAACTACAGTTCAGCAATAAAACAAAGTCCTAGTTACTCCTCAAGGGATATCTGATGCATATCTTTAGTTGTTCTGCAGAAAATAACAACTCCACTCAGGTGAAGGATAATGATTACATGCTGACCACAAGCACGCAGACCAGACTGGATGAAACCAGAAGGATGATGACTGAGATTCCTCAAACATCACCCTATTACCTCACTGCCAAACAATCAGAATGAAGTCCATGACTGCAACCCTCGTCCCCAAATGTTGCCTTTAAAAACCCTTTCCTAAATGCCATCAGCAACCTCCAGTCTTTTGAGCAAGAGCTGCCCTTTCTTCCCTGCTCAGTGCCCTGCAAATAAACACTGTACTTTCCTTCACCCACAACCTGTTGTCGAACTGCAGTTCAGTAACACAGTTTTGGGTGAATGTCTATGGCAAATTCTCATGGTTTACTCTGAGCTCACACAGATATCAATTAACAGAGACCTGCTCTAACTACTCAACAATGTCCATACACACTTCTCATGTTTCCCTAGTTTGATCTCCTATGTCTAAGTGAACATTTCATATATTTTCCAGTTTTCTCAAACTCCCTGCAGATCCCTGACATCCACCTTACAAAATAAATTTTGCTTTATTTTTCCAAGGAAAAGCGGATGCATTCTGTAAATTCTCAGCCACCTAAGTAACAAAGTTTCCTGCATTCACACCTATCCTTCCTCATTCTCTCTTCTTACAGTGAAGTTTACTCCTTTCTGAGACAGACTCCTCAACAAAACCTGGGGGATTCATCACCACCCAAGCCCCAGGGAACTCACACTACTCATTTTCAGTCTCACGCCCTACTGCCTCCTCCCATTAGAAGTTTACCTTCATTTCATTATACCTCCTTTCTTTTTTATTTTCTTGCCAACAATTTTTCTATTGTACCCCCTTTTTTTTTAACATCTTTATTGGAGTATAATTGCTTTACAATGCTGTGTTAGCTTCTGCTTTATAACAAAGTGAATCAGTTATACATATACATATGTTCCCATATCTCTTCCCTCTTGCGTCTCCCTCCCTCCCACCCTCCCTATCCCACCTCTCTAGGTGGTCACAAACCACCTAACTCATCTCCCTGTGCTACGCGGCTACTTCCCACTAGCTATCTATTTTACGTTTGGTAGTGTATATATGTCCATGCCACTCTCTCACTTTGTCACAGCTTACCCTCCCGCCTCTCAATATCCTCAAGTCCATGCTCTAGTAGGTCTGTGTCTTTATTCCCGTCTTACCCCTACGTTCTTCATGACCTTTTTTTCTTCTTAGATTGCATATATATGTGTTAACATATGGTATTTGTTTTTCTCTTTCCGACTTACTTCACTCTGTATGACAGATTCTAAGTTCATCCACTCACTACAAATAACTCAATTTCGTTTCTTTTTATGGCTGAGTAATATTCCATTGCATGTATGTGCCATATCTTCTTTATCCATTCATCTGTTGATGGACACTTAGGTTGCTTCCATGTCCTGGCTATTGTAAATAGAGCTGCAATGAACATTTTGGTACATGACTATTTTTGAATTATGGTTTTCTCAGGGTATATGCCCAGTAGTGGGATTGCTGGGTCGTATGATAGTTCTATTTGTAGTTTTTTAAGGAACCTCCATACTGTTCTCCATAGTGGCTGTATCAATTTACATTCCCACCAACAATGCAAGAGAGTTCCCTTTTCTCCACACCCTCTCCAGCATTTATTGTTTCTAGATTTTTTGATGATGGCCATTCTGACCGGTGTGAGATGATATCTCATTGTAGTTTTGATTTGCATTTCTCTAATGATTAATGATGCTGAGCATTCTATCCTGTGTTTGTTGGCAATCTGGATATCTTCTTTGGATAAATGTCTATTTAGGTCTTCTGCCCATTTTTGGATTGGGCTGTTTGTTTTTTTGTTATTGAGGTGCATGAGCTGCTTGTGAATTTTGGGGATTAATCCTTTGTCAGTTGCTTCATTTGCAAATATCTTTTTTTCCTATTCTGAGGGTTGGCTTTTGGTCTTGTTATGGATTCCTTTGCTGTGCAAAAGCTTTTAAGTTTCATTAGGTCCCATGTGTTTATTTTTGTTTTTATTTCCATTTCTTAGGAGGTGGGTCAAAAAGGATCTTGCTGTGATTTATGTCATAGAATGTTCTGCCTATGTTCTCCTCTCAGAGTTTGATAGTGTCTGGCCTTACATTTAGGTCTTTAATCCATTTTGAGTTTATTTTTGTGTATGGTGTTAGGGTGTGTTCTAATTTCATACTTTTACATGTAGCTGTCAAATTTTCCCAGCACCACTTACTGAAGAGGCTGTCTTTTCTCCACTGTATATTCTTGCCTACTTTATCAAACATAAGGTGACCATATGTGCGTGGGTTTATCTCTAGGCTTTCTATCCTGTTCCATTGATCTATCTTTCTGTTTTTGTGCCAGTACCATACTGTCTTGATTACTGTAGCTTTGTAGTATAGTCTGAAGTCAGGGAGCCTGATTCCTCCAGCTCCACTTTTCATTCTCAAGATTGCCTTGGCTATTTGGGGTCTTTTGTGTTTCCATACAAATTGTGAAATTTTTTATTCTAGCTCTGTGAAAAATGCCAGTGGTACTTTGATAGGGACTGCATTGAATCTGTAGATTGCTTTCAGTAGTACAGTCATTGTCACAATGTTGATTCTTCCAATCCAAGAAGATGGTGTATCTCTCCATCTATTTGTATCATCTTTAATTTCTTTCATCAGTTATAGTTTTCTGCATACAGGTCTTTTGTCTCCTTAGGTAGGTTTATTCCTAAATATTTTATTCTTTTTGTTGCAATGGTAAATGGGAGTGTTTTCTTAATTTCACTTTCAGATTTTTCAACACTAGTGTATAAGAATACCAGAGATTTCTGTGGATTAATTTTGTATTCTGCTACTTTACCAAATTCATTGACTAGCCAGTAGTTTTCTGATAGCATCTTTAGGATTCTCTATGTATAGTATCATGTCATCTGCAAACAGTGACAGCTTTACTTCTTCTTTCCTGATTTGGATTTCTTTTATTTCTTTTTCTTCACTGACTGCTGTGGTTAAACTTCGAAAACTATGTTGAATACGTTTTCAACATAGTTTAAGGTGAGAGTGGGCAACCTTGTCTTGTTCCTGATCTTAGTGGGATTGGTTTCAGTTTTTCACCATTGAGGACTATGTTGGCTGTGGGTTTGTCATATATGGCCTTTATTATGTTGAGGAAAGTTCCGTCTATGTGTACTTTCTGCAGGGTTTTTATCATAAATGGGTGTTGAATTTTGTTGAAAGCTTTCTCTGCATCTATTGAGATGATCATATGGTTTTTCTCCTTCAATTTGCTAATATGGTGTATCACGTTGATTGATTTGTGTATATTGAGGAATCCTTGCATTCCTGGACTAAACCCCACTTGATCATGGTGTATGATCCTTTTAATGTGCTGTTGGATTCTGTTTGCTAGTATTTTGTTGAGGATTTTTGCATCTATGTTCATCAGTGATATTGGCCTGTAGTTTTCTTTCTTTGTGACATCTTTGTCTGGTTTTGGTATCAGGGTGATGGTGGCCTCGTAGAATGAGTTTGGAAGTATTCCTCCCTCTGCTATATTTTGGAAGAGTTTGAGAAGGATAGGTGTTAGCTCTTCTCTACATGTTTGATAGAATTCGCCAGTGAAGCCATCTGGTCCTGGGCTTTTGTTTGTTGGAAGATTTTTAATCACAGTTTCAATTTCAGTGCTTGTGATTCGTCTCTTCATATTTTCTATTTCTTCCTGGTTCAGTCTCAGCACGTTGTGCATTTGTAAGAATTTGTCCATTTCTTCCAGGTTGTCCATTTTATTGGCATAGAGTTGCTTGTAGTAATCTCTCATGATCCTTTGTATTTCTGCAGTGTCAGATGTTACTTCTCCTTTTTCATTTCTAATTCTATCGATTTGAGTCTTCTCCCTCTTTTTCTTCATGAATCTGGGTAATGGTTTATCAATTTTGTTTATCTTCTCAAAGAACCACGTGTTAGTTTTATTGATATTTGCTATTGTTTCCTTCATTTCTTTTTCATTTATTTCTCATCTGATCCTTATGATTTCTTTAGTTCTGCTAACTTTGGGGTTATTTTGTTCTTTTCTCTCTAATTGTTTTAGGTTCAAGGTTAGGTTGTTTATTTGAGATGTTTCCTGTTTCTTAAGGTAGGACTGTATTGCTATAAACTTCCCTCTTAGAACTGCTTTTGCTGCATCCCATAGTTTTTGGTCATCGTGTCTCCATTGTCATTTGTTTCTAGGTATTTTTTGATTTCCTCTTTGATTTCTTCAGTGATCACTTCATTATTAAGTAGTGTATTGTTTAGCTTCCATGTGTTTTTATTTTTTACAGATCTTTTCCTGTAATTGATATCTAGCCTCATAGCACTGTGGTTGGAAAAGATACTTGATCCAATTTCAATTATCTTAAATTTACCAAGGCTTGATTTGTGACCCAAGATGTGATCTATCCTGGAGAATATTCCATGAGCACTTGAGAAAAATGTGTATTCTGTTGTTTTTGGATGGAATGTCCTATAAATATCAATTAAGTCCATCTTGTTTAATGTATCATTTAAAGCTTGTGTTTCCTTATTTATTTTCATTTCCGATGATATGTCCATTGGTGAAGGTGGGGTGTTAAAGTCCCCTACTATGATTGTGTTACTGTCGATACCCCCTTTTATGGCTGTTAGTATTTGCCTTATGTATTGAAGTGCTCCTATGTTGGGTTCATAAATATTTACAATTGTTATATCTTCTTCTTGGATCGATCCCTTGATCATTATGTAGTGTCCTTCTTTGCCTCTTTTTAAAGTCTAATTTGTCTTATATGGGAATTGCTACTCCAGCTTTCTTTTGGTTTCCATTTGCATGGAATATCTTTTTCCATCCCCTCACTTTCAGTCTGTATGTGTCCCTAGTTCTGAAGTGAGTCTCTTGTAGACAGCATATATACGGGTCTTGCTTTTTATCCATTCAGCCAGTCTGTGTCTTTTGGTGGGAGTATTTAATCCATTCACATTTAAGGTAATTATCGATATGTATGTTCCTATTCTCATTTTCTTAATTGTTTTGGGTTCGTTATTGTAGGTCTTTTCCTTCTCTTGTGTTTCTTGCCTAGAGAAGTTCCTTTAACATTTGTTGTAAAGCTGGTTTGGTGGTGCTGAATTCTCTTAACTTTTGCTTATCTGTAAAGGTTTTAACTTCTCCAGTGAATCTGAATGATATTCTTGCTGGGTAGAGTAATCTTGGTTGTAGGTTTTTCCCTTTCTTCACTTTAAATATGTCCTGCCACTCCCTTCTGGCTTGCAGAATTTCTGTTAACCTAATCTTATGGGGATTCCTTTGTATGTTATTTGTTGCTTTTCCCTTTCTGCTTTTAATATTTTTTCTTTCTATTTAATTTTTGATAGTTTGATTAATATGTGTCTTGCAGTGTTTCTCTTTGGGTTTATCCTGTATGGTACTGTCTGTGCTTCCTGGACTTGATGGACTATTTCCTTTCCCAAATTAGGGAAGTTTTCGACTATAATCTCTTCAAATATTTTCTCAGACCCTTCTTTTTTTCTCTTCTTCTTCTAGGACCCCTGTAATTCAAATGTTGGTGCATTTAATGTTGTCCCAGAGGTCTCTGAGACTGTCCTCAGTTCTTTTCATTCTTTTTTCTTTACTCTGCAGTAGTTATTTCCGCTATTTTATCTTCCAGGTCACTTATCCATTCTTCTCGCTCAGTTATTCTGCTACTGATCCCTTCTAGAGTATTTTAATTTCATTTATTGTGTTGTTCATCATTGCTTGTTTCCTGTTTAGTTCTTCTAGGTCCTTGTTAAATGTTTCTTGCATTTATTCTATTTCCAAGATTTTGGATCATCTTTACTATCATTATTCTGAATTCTTTTTCAGGTAGACTGCCTATTTTCTCTTCATTTGTTAGGTCTGGTGGGTTTTCACCTTACTCCTTCATATCCTGTGTGTTTTTCTGTCTTTTCATTTTGCTTATCTTACTGTGTTTGGGGTCTCCTTTTCGCATGGTGCAGGTTCGTAGTTGTCGTTGTTTTTGGTGTCTGTCCCCAGTGGCTAAGGTTGGTTCAGTGGGTTGTGTAGGTTTCCTGGTGGAGGGAACTAGTGCCTCTGTTCTGGTGGATGATGCTGGATCTTGTCTTTCTGGTGGGCAGGTCCATGTCTGGTGGTGTGTTTTGGGGTTGTCTGTTGCCTTATTATGATTTTAGGCAGCCTCTCTGCTATGGATGGGGCTGTGTTCCTGTCTTGCTAGTTGTTTGGCATAGGGTGTCCAGCACTGTAGCTTGCTGGTCGTTGAGTGAAGCTGGGTGTTGGTGTTGAGATGGAGATCTCTGGGAGATGTTTGCAATTTGATATTACATAGAGCTGGGAGGTCTCTTGTGGACCAGTGTCCTGAACTTGTCTCTCCCACCTCAGAGGCAGAGCACTGATGCCTGGCTGGAGCACCAAGAGACTGTCCTCCACATGGCTGGTTAACTTCTTAACATTTGGTGACCAAACTCTCTAAGTCTCAAATTTCCCCATCTGATAGTGTTGGAGGGTCTCCTGCAGAGGCAGGGAGTGGCTGTGGCTCACTGTGAGGACAAGGACACTGGCAGAAGAAGTTCTCTATTGTACCCTCTTTTATTTTCTGTTTCTTTTTTAATTACTTGAAATATACCCTTTGCTCACTAGTCTAATATAAATCTATTTCATTCTAATACAAACCTATCAGATTATACTCCTCACAGTGAAGCTTTATCTGCATCTCACAAATTTTTACATGTAATATTTCTTAATGAAAATATTTTTCTAATTTTCATTAAGATTTCTCTTTTAATGTGTGTGACCATGGCTATTTGGAAGTATGCTTCTAAATATTCAAATGAATGTGTTTCCTTTTCTGTCTTTGTTATTGATTTCCAACTTAACAGACATCAAAAACATATCTAAATTGTTCATATTTATACAGACACTTATTTTAAAGGCATTTGCATTGAAGAAGCAAAAAAGAATTGTAGGCATGGACGATTAATGAGAAAATATTTCAACTTAAAGGAAAATGACTAGTGTGAGTTACCTAAATCTGAACATCCTTCATTGATTCATTGTGGAAGGCAAAATAATCCCCCTCCCAAGATGTCCATGTCCTAATCCCAGAATTTGAGACTATACTACAGCACATGGCAAAAGATACTCTGTATATGCCACTAAATTAAAGACAGTGAGATAGAGAGAGTAGCCTGGATTATCCATAGCAATCCTGTTATTAGAGCAGCCAATCGAATCACACGAACCCTTAAAACAGAGAACATTTCCAAGCTGTGGTCAAAAACAGAGATGTGATATGTGACAAAGGAGGAAAGGTCAAAGAGATGCAATGCTGCTGTCTTTGGAGATGCAGAAAAGGGACCACAAGTCAAGGAAAGTGGGCAGCCTCTAGAAACTACAAAGGGCAAAGAGACAGATTTTCCCCTAGAGCCTCCTGAAAGAAACACAGCTCTTATGACTCCTTGATATTTGCTCAGCAAGACACTCATCAAACTTCTGATCTTCAGAGCCATAAGAAAACAAAATTCCACAGTTTTAAGTCACCAGGTTTGCTATATCATCAATAGAAAATGAATATGTTTATCTTATTTTTATAGCTTTGATATAATTTATCACATCTTCTGTGAAATCCTCTCTACTCATAATTTTATGATTTCACGTTCCTCTGGTTCATTTAGACTTTCTTCACTGCACTTTGAAAATGGTTCTTCTTTTGCCTATCTAATTAATGTTGGTGCAACTCTGGTAATTTTTCTCTATCCTAGTAAATTTTCAACCTAACTCTTTTCCTTGGTTATATCCTCTATGCCAGTGCTTCTCAATCAGGAGCAATTTTGACCTCCAGGGGACAGCTGACAATGTCTGGAGACATTTTTAGTTGTCACAGATTGAGCGTTTGTGACACCTAGAGAGAAAAGGCCAGGGATGCTGCTAAGCACCTACAATGCAAAGGACAGCTCCCCACAACAACGAATCATTCTGTACAGAATATCAGTAGTGTCAAGGCTGAGAAACCCTAATCTATACCCACTGATTATGACTAATGACTGCCAAATTCCCGTTTTAACTTAGATCTTTACCCAGAGCTTTAAACAAATATATACAGCCAACTGCTCTACATCTAGAATTGAAGTAATAATCTCCTCTCCGAATTTGCTAAAGTTTTCACTATTAAAATAAATAGCAACATCATTTTGCCAGTTTCCCAAAATGGTATTTGGGGTATCATCTATGTCTCCTTTAAATTCTATCATTTAACAAATCCCATTACTTTTCTTTCCCTGAAACTCCATGTAAACTTTGACTTTTCAGAGGCTTCTCATTACTGACAGGGCAAAAGTCTCATTTTTTGTAGAATAAAATACTTTCAAGGATCTTATTCTAGTTTTATCTTTCTAGCCTCTTATGCCATATCATTTCTCCTCTCATAGGCATGGAATAAATATTAGTACTATCAACTCAGTAATATCCTCAAGAAATCTTAAATCTAACAAGAGATTTAGGACAAACTTACTGATCCCTAGCATCAAAGACTTACTCAAGTTTAAAAAGATAACTAGCTTTTGGGGTGTATTAGGATATTATGAAAGAATTTATTGGAAAATGAGATTGGATGGTAATCTTCTTGCTGTCCTGGAATTGGGCCCAATAGGAGTCAGCACTCCCTCTTTCCTACATCTTATCAAAGGCGAACTAGCTGGTTAAGGGCATCTGTTTGTACAACCTGTACTCCTTGCCCTCATCACTATAAGAAGTAAGGAGGAAATTAGAGGGAGAGTGAAAGCTAATCAGCAGAATCAACTGTGGTTTCCCTTAGCTGGGGTTTAGATGCTTACCACTTCCCACCCCACCAAGAAAGAGTGTTGGATTGGAAAAAGATGAGGACGTTGGAGTTAGATCTTATATACTAGGAAACTGGGTAATGGAGAGGCTTTTGAAGGACATTCCAAAAAATTTACACATGTGATCCAAGGAGTATTTAGATTCAGCCACCCAAAAGAAATCATGCAATTTCATGCTTGGTTTCAGGAGGAAAAGATTTTGTTTCTTGTCTCTGATGCATCCTTCCTACTCCAATACCAGAAGAAGGAGGGAGAGGATGTAAAGAACTGTCCATCCCCAGGTCCCTCTAGCCAAGGTCAAGGCGGAGTGGGGAAGATGAGATCAGAGGTTTAAAGTGGACCTACCTGTGCTTTTAATTAAACAAAACTGACAGGAAAACTGTGCAATGGTTTAGTGATGATAAAGGATGATTTGATATGCATAAATACATATTATTTGAAAGAGAGATGGGAGAAAATTAATTCTATTTCAAGTTTAATATCATTTCAAGCTCAGATTGTTTAATAGATGACTTAATTTACAATTCTGATATTTAAAAAATCTAGAAAAATCACCCTAAAGTACAGTTGCGGGAAAATGCCTGTAAGAATATCTATTCATGAAAAAATATTTGAGGTAGCTAATTTTTACTTTAATCTTTATATTTTTATTCTGCTGTTAAAGAATATTATGCAGAGATAAACAAAAAATTCTTAATCCTATCACTCACAAAACCCCTGCTGACATTAAAATGTATATTGCATGTAAGTGGTTAGAAAATACATACAAAAGGCTTTGATATGAAATGCAAATATCCTTTTATCCATTCCCACATCCAGTCTCCTCTGTACATTTTCTCAAAGGTAACCACAGTTTTACAAACGTATCCTTCTGATAAAGTGTATACACTGGCATATATAGTATTTACTTGTTTATTTTTGATCAAGAGAATCCCATGATACCATATCAAAACATAGATTTTATTTCATTCATTCTGTTTAACAGCTGACATGTACAGTTATAATTTTTTTAGTCACTTCCTAACTAATGGAGATTTAGTATACTCTAGCTTTTTACTATTATGAATAATGCTGCAAAGCATACCCTGTTTGTATATCTTGGCTTCTTTCATGAAATATAGAAGAGTTCCTGTTCCCCAATTTATGTGTCAACACTCAGTATCATTAAGATTTTTAAATAGTTGCCAATATGATGGGTTAAAATATTATCTATTTGTTATTTTGCCTTACATTACATTTACTTAATTATAAGTGAGAATAAGCTTTAATATATTTATTAACATTTTTATTTTTTATTCTGTGAAATAATCATGCATGTAACTTATCTATTTTTTCTTTTTTTAAAAATTTTATTTATTTATTTATTTATTTTTGGCTGCATTGGGTCTTTGTTTCTATGCGCAGACTTTCTCTGGTTGTGGCGAGTGGAGGCTAGTCTTCATTGGGGTACACGGGCTTTGCTTGCTGTGGCTTATCTTGTTGCGGAGCACGGGCTCCAGACGCACGGGCTTCAGTAGTTGTGGCTCGCAGGCTCAGTAGTTGTGGCTCGCGGGCTTTAGAGTGCAGTCTCAGTAGTTGTGGTGCACAGGCTTTGCTGCTCCGCGGCATGTGGGATCTTCCCAGGCCAGGGATTGAACCCATGTCCCCTGCATTGGCAGGCAGGTGCTTAGCCACTGCACCACCAGGGAAGTCCTATCTACTTTTTCTGTAAATTTTTAAATATTTTTCTCATTAACTTGCATGGAATCACTGTAGCAAGTAAATTTGCTTTTTGCCTGAAATTTGCAATATAGTATTTTTTCACAATGTATGATGTAGCATTTAATGTTTTGTTGGTTATGTTTATCATATAAAAGCAGTCAAATTACCTAATATTTGTCTTTATAGATTCTTAGTTTCCTGTATTGTTCAGAATAGCATACCTTACTCTAATAAATAAATTTATTCTTACTTTCTTCTAACAAGTTTATAAATTAAATCTTTAAAATTAAAGCTTTACTTCATCTGAAAAATATTTTGGTGTACTGACAAAGACACATATACAATGAAGTGGCTGGTCATTTCTCAATCCTATGTATGGAATAATCCTAGTATTTTCCCACTTGCATGACATGCAACTTAATCATATACAGCATATCCATATTTATTAAGTCAGGAACAAAGTATCAATCCCCAATGTCATCACTGTTGTTTAGTCCTACTCTGCCACTGTTATTTGGCCCTTTTCTAGAAGAACTCGCTGATGTAACTTGACAAGAGGCAGAAATAAGAAATATAAAAATTATAAAGGAGTAGAAAAAATGTTCACTTTCTCTCAGACAATTTGACTATAATACTAGAAACGTCCCTCATAAAATCAACTGAAAAACTATTCAAAATATAAGAATTTAGTAACTGGCATGGTAATAACATTAGTATTTTTTCAACTGCCTCATTCTCTAAAGTATGTATTTGTTACCATTGAGTGAGGCTCTTTTTTTTTTTTTTATTCATGGCATGAACCTTAACTGGCCATGGTATACTGACATATTATATTCTGTATCATTTAGTTCAATTTGCTAATACAGGCATTCCTTTATCTGAATTAACCCAATTCTGAAAAGGCACTGAATATCAAATTTTTGAATAACAGGAGCCTTTGTTCTACAATTGTAAAATGTGAAGAATATTTTGTTCCCGGTCTATTTCAAAATCTTAACCAATTTTACCCAAATACCACTTAAACATCCCAAACACTTCCATAATAAGTTACTGAGAATTCCTTCACTGTGTAATATATTCAAGACACTAATTACCCAATTATTCAATAATTAAATACATGAAGGGGTATATATGTGGGAGATAAATAAAAAATCTGTTTAGAATGCAATGGTAGAACTTTAAATACAAATCATGTTTTGAGTTGATAAGGGAACAATAAAGACTTTCAGACCTAGTGAATGTTCACCTGAATTTATTGCTAGGAAAGGCAGGAAAACTTTAATACAACACAGAGGGGTTAGGCCCTGTGGGATGAAGGTTTCAGGGAAAGAAACTGGTACAGGATTTTTTTTAAAGGGATACATCCTAAATACCCTTAAATCATGTTAGGCCTGGAATATCAGTTAAGTTGTAGGATTGGTTGAATCCAAATGGTCCACTTCAGTCATGCACTGCAAACAGTCACAATTTCACACCTAGGCTGCTTCTCTGCTTTTTGACCAGTTTACTAAGAAGAGCACTTCTATTTCTTATTTCTGATCGCTTATTGCTTTCTATGCTGCAATACCTCATACCTCCAGGCTAGGCTTCTGTACAGTTGTCATTTCAGACTTTCTCACCTTTTATCCTATAATACATTCCATATTGTAAGTGAAAACTAAAAGATTATAAGAATACCTAATGCGTTGTAGGTTGAATTCAATTGGATATGGTATAGGTTCTGAGGTCCTGGGGTCTTCTTTTTTCCCCACCCCTCCCCACTTTGATTTTCCTCCCATCTTTTGCTTATCTTATGTGTACATTTAAAACAATAACTTCTGATTTTTAAAGCTCAGCCAGGTAAAACGGGCAAGGGTGATTGTAACAAAGGGGAGTCTCCCCATCATTGTTGCTATGACGTGTGCCTGATGCTGTCTTAAAGCAAGAGCCTCCTTGAGCTTTTGGAGCAGGAGGCCATAGGTGGGAATATTTCAGAGGACAAATGTGATCTAGCAGCCAACCATGCAATAGTTCTGATGGGATTACTCATCAAATTCGTAGAGAGAGATTGAGCAAGATGGCAGAGCAAGAAGACGTGAAACTCACCTTCTTCATGAACAGATCAAAAATATATCTACATGTGGAACTCCTCTCACTGAAAACTAATGGAAACTGGCAGAAAGACTCCTGTAAAACCAAGACTGTAATAAAGATCCACACATAATTCGGTAGCAGTCAGGTCAGAACCTGTGCTCCTGGGAGGGAACCCAGAGGAGAAGGGACACTGGTAGAGACTTGCCCTGGGGAGTGAGGGGTTAGAGCCACAGGCTGGGCGCCCAGTACTAGGGGTCTGCACTGGGGAGATGAGCCCCCTTGACTGCTTGGCAGACTCCTGGGACCAACAGGAAAGCTGTGAGAAGCCTGGGCTCTGCTCCTGAGGAGCACGTCCACGCTGGCTTGCTCCCAAAAAAGGCAGAGAGGGAGGTCTCAGGACAGCTCCAGTGGCTCTTATAACAGCTTCACTGTGTGTCCCAGCCTGAACCAAGCGAATGCTCCAGCCCCATTTACTCCACATCACAGTGCAGCTCTGGATTTAGGGCTACCACAAATAGGGAGAAAGCTCAGCTGTGAAAAATAGAGGTGACTTGGTCCCTGAGCAGCATCTGAGTGGGGCAGCAGTGGCTATCGCTGACTCTTACTCAAGCGGCCCAGAACTCTGACAACAGACATCCAGTCTACCACAGCTCACCCCCAAATACATGCCAAGTGTCCATGCAGGCCCCGCCTGCCCTAAAATGCAGTTTCACAACAGGGTGGGGGCTGTCGAGGCTGAGGGGAGCAATCTGCTGTGAGGAAAAAAAGGGACTTGAACCTGAGGCTGCATCTGCATGGAGTAAGGGAAACAATTACTGGTGCCTGCACAGGCAGCTCATTAGAGACAACTTGGACCTCTGTCTGTGGCTACCACAAGTCTAGAGCTCTCATGGGCACATCTTGTTGCAGAATGCCTCCAACTCTGGGGCAAAGATCCCAGGGCTGATAAAATGGAAAGCAAACACTCAAAGGGAACAGTCCCAGCTTGGGTCCAACCCTCAGGGCTTCTGCTCCAGCAACTTGAGATCAGATCCCAACACTAATAGGGAAGAGACAGCCACTGAGCAGAGTGGAAGCCTTATCTCACCCAGTCTCACCTCCTGCTGATGTGATAGGTGCTAGCACATCCTGAGAAAATACATGACTTGGATCAACATGAAGTCCAGATCTCCACAGTATGGAGGTTCCTCAAAAAACTAAAAACAGACTTGCCATACGACCCAGAAATCCCACTCCTGAGCATATATCTGGACAAAACTATAATTCAAAAAGATACATGCACCCCTATGTTCATAGCAGCACTATTTACAATAGCCAAGACATGGAAACAACCTAAATGTCCATCAGCAGGTGAATGGATAAAGAATATTTGTATATATATTCGATGGAATATTACTCAGCCATTAAAAAAATTAAATAATGCCCTTTGCAGCTACATGGAAGAACCTAGAGATTATCATATTAAATGAAGTAAGTCAGAAAGAGAAAGACAAGTACCATATGGTATCACCTATATGTGGAGTCTAAAATATGACACAAATGAACTTATCTAAGAAACAGAAACAGACTCACAAACATAGAGAACAGACTTGTGGTTGCCAATGGGAAAGGGGTGTGGGAAGGGTTGGATTGTGAGTTTGGGACTAGCAGATGCAAGTTATTATATATCAAATGGATAAACAACAAGGTCCTATTGCATAGCACAGGGACCTATATTCGATATCCTGTAATAAACCATAATGGAAAATAATACGAAAAAGAGCTCAACATTGTAAATTAACTCTACCTCAATTTAAAAAAAAACAACAACAACTTCAGATCTCCCAACAAAGGCATTGGGCACACACAGTCTCTGTAGGAATGCTCGCACATAAGAACACCTTTTCAATACAGCAATACGTAACTGTTTCATCTAAATTCATAGAGGAAAGGAAAATTAAGCAAAATGAAAAGGCAGAAGAATGGGTCTCAACTGAAAGAGCAATAAGAAAATCTTAATAAATAACAAAACAGAAATAAACAGTTTACTAGATAAAGAATTCAAAGCATTAGTAATAAAAATGTTAACTGAATTAGGGAAAAGAATCCAGGTACCCAGTGCATATTTAACAAGGAATTAGAATATATAAAAAAGACCCAATCAGAAATGAAGAATTCAATAGATGAAATTAACAACACATTAGAACAAATGAATAGCAGACTAAGTGATACAAAGAACACACAAGTGATCTGGAAGATAGAATAATGGAAATCACCTAATGACAACAGCAAAAATAAAAACAAATATGAAAAATGAAAACAGCTTAAGGGATCTCAGCAGAATACACAATCTTTTCAAGTATAAATGGAATGGTCTCCTGGACAGATCACATGCTAGGCCATAGTACAAGTCTCACCAAATTTAAGAGGATGGAAATTATGTCAATAATTTTTTTCTGACCACAAAGGTATGCAACTAGAAATCAACTATAGAAAGAAAAATGGGAAAAGAAAAAACACATGAAGAGTAAACAACATGCTACTAAAAACCCAGTGGGTCAATGAAGAAATCAAAAGGAAATCAGAAATACCTTGATAAAAATGAAAATGGAAACACATCACTCCAAAATCGATAGAATTCAGCAAAAGCAGTTTTAAGAGGAAAGTTTATAGTGGTAAAGGCCTTCCTCAAGAAATAAGAAAAATCTCAAATAAACAACCTAACCTACCACCTAAAGGAATCAGAAAAATAAGAAGAAACAAAGCCCAAAGTCAGCAGGAGGAAGGAAGCAATAAAGATCACAGAATGAATGAAATAGAGAACAAAACAAAAACCAGAAAAGATCAATGAAACCTAGAGTTGGTTTTTTTGAAAAGATAAACAAAACTGATAAACTTTTAGCCAGGTTCACCAAGAAGGAAAAAGAGAAGACCCAAATAAACCAAATAAGAAATGAAAAAAGAGAAATAACTGATACCACAAACATACCAAAAAATAAAAAATCATAAGAGACTACTACAATGAGGTATATGCCAACAAATTAGACAACCTAGAAGAAATGGACAAATTTCAAGGTACATACAACCTGCTAAGACTGAATCATGAAGAAACAGGCAATTTAAACTAACCAGTCACCACTCATGAATTTGAATTTGTAATAAAAAAAACTCCCAGCAAACAAAAGTCCAGGACCAGATGGCTTCAAGGGGAATTTTACCAAATATATAAAGAAGAGCTAATACTTATTCTTCTCAAACTATTCGAAAAAACTGAAGAGATGCAACACTCCCAAATTCATTCTACGAGGCCGCCAATACCCTGATAACAAAACCAGACAAAGACACTAGAAAAAAAGAAAATTACAGGGACTTCCCTGGCAGTCCAGTGGTTAGACTTCGCCTTCCAATGCAGGGGTTGTGGGTTCAATCCCTGGTCAGGGAGCTAAGATCCCAAATGCCTCATGGCCAAAAACCCAAAAAAACATAAAACAGGAGCAATATTGTAACAAATTCAATAAAGACTGTAAAAATTGTCCACATTAAAAGCTAATATCTTTCATGAATATAGAGAGAAAAATTCTTAGCAAAATATTAGCAAACTGAATTCAACAATATATAGAAAAGGATCATACACAATGATCAAGTGGGATTTATTCTAAGGACCCTTGAATAGTTCAATATTTGCGTACCAATCAATGTGATACACCACATTAACAAAAGCAAGGGTAAAAATCACATGATCTAGTCAAAAAAATGCAGAAAAAGCATTTGACAAAATTCAACATCCATTCATGATAAAATCTCTCATCAGAGTGGGTACAGAAGGAACATATCTCAACATAGTAAAAGCCATTTATAACAAACCCACAGCTACCATTATCATGAATGATGAGTAACAGAAAGTCTTTCCTCTAAAATGAGGACAAAGACAAGGATGTTCACTTTCTCCACTTCTATTTAAGGTACTATTGGGAATTCTAGCCACAGCCATCAGACAAGAAAAAGAAAAGTCATCTAAGTTGCAAGGGAAAAGTAAAACTGTCACTATTTGCAGATGACATGATACTTTATATAAAAAACTCTAAAATCCCCACCAAAAAATTATAAGAATAAATAAATTCAGTAAAGTTGTAGGATATAAGATTAATATACAGAAATCTGTTGATTTTCTATACACTAATAATGAACTATCTGGAAGAAAAGCAGAAAAAAATCACATCAGAAAGAATATCTAAAAATAAACTTAACCAGGGAGGTGAAAGAAGTACACTTTGAAAATTATCAAACAATAATGAAGGAAACTGACGATGATACAAATAAATGGAAAGATATCCCATGCTCTTGGATAGGAAGAATTAATGTTGTTAAAATAGCCATAATACCCAAAGCAATCTACAGATTTAAAGCAATCCCTATCAAAATGCCCATGACATTTTCCATAGAACTAGAACAAATAATTTTACAGCTCAATGGATTTTTACAAACTAAACACAGTCAAAAATCAATGTCCAAGCCTAGACACAAACTTTACACACACTCCAGATGAAGAAACTGAAACATTTGTACTCTCCCCTCTACCCAGAAGTACTCCTTGTCATTGTTCTCTTCCATCACTAAGCCCACAAGTGCAAGCCCTATTCAGACTTAGGAATTGAAATGAATTCTGCTCATTTCATCATGAATATTTGCTAAAACAATCACTTCTGTCATAAAGATCTAAACAAAAATAAAAGAAGCTAATTATAGGAAGATCTTGCATAAGAGCATTTCTGGCAAAGACCAAGCTCCTGAACTGGTTTGGCTGAATTGAGAGGTAAATGATTTGAAATAGTAGAGAGAGGCAGGCAGGCATCAGGCCATATAGCACTCTATAGGCCAAGCAAAGATTTTGGAATATATTCTAACTACAATTTTTTTTTTTCTCTGAACTTCCTTTTAAGGGGAACTTTTCCTCTGGCTCATTCTAGTTTTCACCACATTGAGTGCAGGGGCCAGATATTGAGGAGATTTTTCATGATATGTCCCTTAACCTTTTTTTTTTCCCCACATGTGCATAGGATGGGATATACTCTGCATAGGAAGGGAATTGGAGCTGATTAAGCAAAGAAGTTATTTGAAACCTTCTCTTTTATTCTTTGACTATGTCTTTTCAAAATATATAGCAATGCATTCTCTTTCGTTTTATTATTTTTTTCTGATGTTTATTTATTTGGGTTTATTTTGTAGGTTTTGAGGGACAGAGATAGTGTTCTTATGTATCATATCCCCCTCCTACCTCTGAAGATCCTAGCTACTTTTTGAATAAAAAGCAAAGATGGGGCTTCCCTGGTGGCGCAGTGGTTGAGAGTCCGCCTGCTGATGCAGGAGACACGGGTTCATGCCCTGGTCTGGGAAGATCCCATATGCTGCGGAGCTGCTGGGCCCGTGAGCCACGGCTGCTGAGCCTGCGCTTCCGGAGCCTGTGCTCCGCAAGCGGGAGAGGCCGCAAAGGTGAGAGGCCTGCGTACCGCAAAAACAAAAAAAAGCAAAGATGTAAATCAAAACCATTTAACTCATTATTGCCTACCTGTGCCTTTTTCACCTGGTTAATTTCAAAGCAAAAAATATATCTGAATGCATTTTTCTAAATACAAGACGTGATTTACAGCTAAAATTGCCAAGAGGGGATTTTCTAGCCAATAAATATAGAAGTATGCCAAAACAGAAGTTGAGGTTAACTAGGTTATTTATTGGGCAAATTTCTGTAAATCATCTGAGTTAAGGAGAGGAAAAGCCTTGAGATAAGAAAAATGGATGCTGAGCTTGGCATGAAAACACACAAAGGAACTTCAGGGGAGAAGCAAAAGCTCTGTCAAACTTCTTTTTTTGTTTGTATTTGTTCATATAAATCCAAGGAGAGAGAGAGCTCACAGTTTTCACTAGAATGCTCAATTCTAGTATTCTGTGCAACACTCAGTGTGAAAGGTAGCAAGACGTTGTGTGTGTAATGCATAAAAACAAAATTGTTTAAGGGAGGATGGTTATGGGAGACAAAATGATGTGAAACACAATCTCTGCATTATTCTCTCAAGCTAGTCGTTCTAATAATTTATAGGAGAAAGGTAGAGAGTTGGACAGTTTGATTCATTTATTTTGTAATAAAATATAAACGCATGTGTCAACATTATGTAAGATACTGCAGATATATCCCTGACCATACCCCGTCCTCGGGCTTCTTTTTCCCGGTACCTGAACTCTCCTCAGTCTTAAATCATCTTCCCATATCTGATTCTCATCTAGGCTTAGAGAGATGGTCAGAGATGGGTAAACCCAGATTATGTCACAATATTTGCATGAAAACATAAAAAAGACTTTCTGTCAGCCAAAATGGCATTACTGAGAGTAGATTGACCCTCTCACCTGATACAACTGAAAAAAACAGACAAAAATATGAAACAATGGTTTTCAGACATGGGAAAGCACAGAAAACAAACAAGATAAGCCTCACACTAGCCCTGGTGTAATGCCTGGAGTGATTCTTAGCCTACAACACCAGAAGTGGAAACCCAAGAAGAACCCAATTGTCTCCTTTCATTGAGTGGCCTGGGTTAGAAGTGCAGAGAGGCCAAGTCAGCTAGAAATAGCAGGGCAGAGCGCAGAAAAGAGAGGGTTACACAGACAAAGAGCTCTGGGGATTTACAGAGGTCCTATCCCAAGTCAGCTGAGAACTGGTCAGCAGGATAAGTCATCAGACCAGCTGGCTCTAAAACACCCACACTTGAGGTACGTTCGCCCTGCCTCTCCACAGAGAGACCACAGACACGAGGGCCAATTTCCTTCATCTGCATTTAGATCTTTTAGTCTCTCTTTTTATTTTCCTATTCAGTTAGCATTATTATGAAGGTTCTTTTTTATTATTAGTTCATATTTTAAACTTGCTAGTTTTCAGGAGATACCTCCAACAACCAGTAGCCATCCGAGTCTCTAGAAACATGAAATTAGACCTGATCTTTTTCATCACTGCAGTACAGAGAATAGAATATACAGGTAGACTTATCCACTCAAAGCCAGTCATTTTTCTCATTTAGTAAAACTGTGCCCTTAAATACAGCAGTAAAAAATCAGCACCTGTATATCACCACTTTATTACTATTTTTTTTGACAAGCACTTACTCTGTATGTTCACTATTTAACATCTCTTGCAAATGCAGAGTAGAGGGAGAAGTGTTTTGTTTTGTTTTGTTTTTCATTTTAAGGGCAATTTAATGGAATAAACGGAAAAAAGATAAACTGAGATTTCTAACAACTGGCTTCCAGTAACAGTTTTGCCAATTTATGTCACCTGGGTAAGTCATAATGTCTTGTTTCAATTTTCTCATTTGTAAAAATAAGCTGCTTAGAATAATCTCCAAGATGTTCCAGCTTCATAATACCATGAGCTTTAAACTATCTGAAACAATTTAGCAGAGACAAATATAACTAACTGGTGTGAACTCTGAGTTTCCAACATTTAGATACTTTCACCAAATGGTTTAATTGTTTTTAAACTATTTTTATTATTTTGTTTTTTTTCTTTCAGATAATTTATTCATGTTAGACTAACAAAGCATTCTAACAACAACAACAAAAGAATGTCTACAACTTCTTCAAATTCAGACACTGAGATTAGGAAAAAATAAAGTTAAAAAGTTTAGGGCATTTTACAAATTTACCATTCATTTTCTGTCTTTTTCTCAACTTCTGAATTGTCTAATTTTCTGAAAACCACATCAGTCAATTTTGTAAACAGAGAAAGGAAAACTTTTATTATGATTAGATAATCATGCTTTCCCCAGGAGGTAATCTCAAAAGAATCTACTCTTGTGGAATTTTAAGTTCAAAGACATCTGGTTAATTTTCTGATAAACAGCCTCTATTTCATGTTTTAATAATGATGCAGCTTTTATGTTTTAGTAATTATTCAGACAATTTCTAATGACAGAATCATAGGCTTGCATAATCTAGAGATAAATAAAACGTTCTACAGATTAGTTTATTCACCCCCCAACAGGAAAATATTCAAAGTTGTTCTGCCAATTTAAAATGTATGCAGGTATCAAGGTTTGCTTCATAAACTCTTCCATCCAATTCAACCCATGAAGCTTCCAGAACAGAGGTTTACAGCACTCTAGCCATAATAGTCCATTCACCATGCAGTCATCTGCATGTGAATAACAAGGTAATCTCTTGGACTCTATCCCATGATATCTGGCTTTTCCTCTTTAAATACCTTGAATCTGAGTCAATATTAGAAAGCCATGAGGTTTTCACTTGTAGTGGAAATGTCTTCTCAATAAAAAAACACAAATCCATCTGACTTTGAGCAATATTTTTAGGAAAGTATTTTGCTTTGCTTTTTTTAAAAATCTGATGTTCTTTTAAGAGATTCTCCTACTCTATTCTCCTAATATCTGTCCATTTTATTCTTTCATCAGTTAGCCGATTCTTCCTTGAAAGTCCTTCCCATTTACAATTTGCTTCTTAAAATATCAACTTAAGAAGGTAAACATGGCGTAAGTGGATGAGCCAGTCCATGTCTGGGGCTTCAGACTCTTTTCATCCATTTATATATAAAAGGCAGACCTCTCTTCAGGGCACCTCCTGTGGGACCTTTCTATCCCCTTCCACTGGCATGCCTGCTCTTGCCATCACTGTTGAGACAGAGGCCAGCAGGGCTTGTTTTCAGACCCGAGGTTGGAAGGAGTCCCTACAAATGTATCTACTTCATTGGGCACTTGGGAAGGATAAATGAGATCATGTACATATAAAATTTAGGACAGCATTTAGCATAAGTTCTCAGTAAATGGTAGCTGCTATTGTTGCTGCTGCTGCTACTACTACTACTACTACTACTAACAGGTATGTTGTAGAGCAGGGGTCCCCAACCCCCAGGCCACGGATGCAGTACCGGTCTGCAGCCTGTTAGGAACTGGGCCGCACAGCAGGAGGTGAGCTGCGGGCAAGCGAGCGAAGCTTCATCTGCCACCCATCGCTCCCATTATGGCCTGAACCATCCCCCCACCCCACCACATTCCATGGAAAAACTGTCTTCCACAAAAGCAGTCCCTGGTGCCAAAAAGGTTGGGGACTGCTGTTGTAGAGTCCCCATGAGGTCAGAGAGCATGTCCCCAATAGTGAACAGGACACAGAGCCTGATACAGAGTGTGTGCTCCATAAATATATATTTAACTGAACTATATTCTAATCACTATTTCTTAAATCATTATTATGGAGAGTCCATTCTATATTCAATAAAACAAACCTACAAACAAGAGTTTGGTGCCCAAATTATGAGTAAGTTGTAGACTACTTGTGCTATTTTTACGCGTTTTCCTAATATTTTAACAGAATATCAATATTAAAAAGTAATGCAGATATCAACATATGCATATATCCCATCAATCACACAGAGGTTTTTTTTTTTTAATAAGTTTGAATAAGTGGTACAGAGAATATAAATTAGATGCTCCATTTTAATAAGATACAATAGCATTAAAAAGCAAGAAATTAAGAATAGACAAAAAGAAATACTTCTCTGCATACAGCTGGGTTAACCCACGGAACTAGTTCCCAGAGGAAATTATTGAAGCAAATAGTTTAGTGTGATTCCAAAAAGGATTAGGCATAATGAAGCAAAATTTTGAAAATGACTTGCAAATTTATGCCTACAGATTTTCAAGGGAAAATGAGATTTGCCCATGGAAGTGTGCACTCTGGCATGCAGAGAAACCAGAGGTGAAAAATTATGGGTCTATCTCAAAAGCTAAGAGTTGATTTTATTTTTGTAAATTGGTTTCAATTAGTTAAATATTCCAAATTTGGTACTGCAAACAGATTAAGGCATTCATAGACAGAAATAGAAAACTGTCATCAGTTTGTAATCAAAGAACCAGAAATTTCAAATAATCATAAAGCATTCTAACCTATTTTGGAAAGAAAGATTTAAAAATGGCAAGCAAATAAGTCATGACTATGTACTGAACACAAAGGAACATTCCACTCAGGGCAGAGTCAGCCCCATGCCCAGCATCTTCTATAGGACGACAGGCTCCACACTGATGGCTGATGTCCCTGACTATGGTAGAAATAATGGCATTTGGGGTGGGCTATGTATTATATACTTTACATAAATATTCTTATTAATCTCTACAACCTTAAGAGGCAGCTGCAGTCCTTTTTTATTTTTATTATTTTTAACCAAGTGAAGACGCTGAAACTTAAAGTCAAATTTTCTAACCTCGACCAGGTAGTACAGAAAAAGTCAGAATAAAACTGAGTAGCCTGACCTCAGATTACTCATTTTACAACCTTGAGACCCTATATGAGCAATCATCAAAGGAAGTTATCCTTTGGTATACTTTTATTTTTAATTATTTCCTTTCACATTATTTCTGAGAGAGTATAAATCCTGTTACAGATTATAAATTAACTAATATACAGACTTCCTGTGTACATATGATCTCAAAAAACTCTTATCATCTGTTTACCTAAATATAAGATTGTTTTGTAGTAAAGGGACTTCAATCTCATGAGCACATTACCCACTTTTTTTGTCAGTATATAGTTCTATGTTTCTCAGCACTGACAGAACAGTAAAGGTCAAGAAACGACCTAAGAATGTGGACTTTGTGATTTTTGGCCCTGGTGATCAACTTCTTTGTTGAACTTCTTTGTTGTTACTAAATTTTCAGAAGGAAAATAAAATATTTTTTTGCCAAGGCTAGCTTCTTTGTCATGTCATTGTCCAGTTTTCATCTACACAAGAGAATTAAATGGAAAATTAGTTTAATAACTATGGTAGTATCTGCCTTTTACTATTTGCCAGGTTTTTACGTATAGAACCTCAGATCCTCATAACAACTTTAACTACATGTTTTAATATCCTCATTTTGTAAATATGGAAATATTTCAAGTTAAGTAATTTACCTATATACATACAGCCAGGGGTGTCTGGGCTGAAAATCAAACCAGGTCTGAAGGACTTAAAAACCAAATGTCTACCGTTATCCCAAATTGCTTCTTATCTACCATTTACGCTTAGTTTTCTGCCTCTAAATTGACACTGTATATATTTTGGACAGATGGAAATAACTCTGTCCATTTAAACACAAGAACCAACAGGAACATGCTAAAAGCAAGATATGAACTTCACAAAGCACAACCAATGTTCTCACCATCATCATTAATGCTTAATTCAATATTAAACATTGATATTATTTATATAATATTGAGCTTAACTTACTCATTTCTTCAGGACTGCTAGGTGAGTTCACATCGAGTTTTTCCATTAGTCTAGCAGGTAACAAATACCACGATCTTACAATGAAGTCCAAAAATAATTAGCAACTCACATATTATCACACCAGTTAGTTCAGGAGCAGAGCCCAAACATAAACTTGGGTACTCTGACTTCAAATTCAACGACTGAAATAACCCTGCCTTGTAATTCTCTTGTAAAATAGCTTAATGGAGCTTGAGGCAACAAGAGAGAACATTTTAAGTATGGGATTTAGAGTCAATAGATCTTGGTTCCAGCTTTGGCTCTGCTATATGCTAACTGTATGAACGTAGGAAAATCATCTTATCTCTCCAGGACTGTTTCCTCATCTGTGAAGTGGGAGTTAATAACAACTCTGAAATAGAACTGTTTTAAGAACTAATTGCAAGATACCCCAAAATGGTTTTTGACAAACCACCAAGATTTCATTGATAGTTTCTCTGATCCAAATTTAAAACAGATCTTTTTTGTTTTATAGAAGTTAAACAAAAATTTCTATAATTTAGGCTAATATTAGGTACAAGATATTAAAAAAATTAGCCTTTGAATATACTAATTCTTCCTTAAATCTTATAACCTTTTTGCTATATTATTTTATTTGTTTTCAATCTCCCCTCTGGCTTCCATCAATTTTGGTTAATTGAAATAATTTCCTTACTAGTTGTTACCATTAGAAACACAATCTCTTCTGTCAAAGCCAATGTTCTTTATTCCTTAGATCTGACTAAGAGTCAAGCTTCTGTCTGGATTCAGAATATAGCGAAATCATTTTTCAGATGGTGCTCACACCACAGCTTCTATGGCTACCTATTTACTCTATTGTGCTGACAGAGCGGAAAATAGATTTTAATCATACAGTCTAATAGATATGATATCGAGGTTACATGGCAAGTAGATTTATATAGTAACTATGGGTTATTTAGTCTCAGCCTTCTGACACATCATCAAGCAGGAAGAAGCCTACAGCCACAGATTATCCTGACTTTCCCTCTGGAATTTTCACTAATCTTTGTCCCAGATCCACCATTTCATCATGGCATGCCCAGGGAGCACAATTCTGCTGTCAGCTCTGTTGTGTAAAAACTGTTAGGGTTTCGCCATTTCCATTAGAAGAAAAACAGTCCAAATTCTTTACCACAACAAAGTTCCTTATGACTTGGTCCTAAAACACCCTCTTCTCCCACCACTAGCTATACAATTTATGCTGAAGCCAAATGTGAATATCTGTGTGGCCAGAACTTGCCCAGGATTTGCTCTTTGTTATCTGCACTCCTATCCGATAAGCCCCTCTCTGCCTGTGTATTAAAATTCTTTCCAATGTTCTAGGCAAGCTTAAGTATCCCTTCCTTCTGGAAGAGTCCACTGAAAAAATGACTCCCTTCTCAGAATACTAGCAATATTATTAATAGTTATCTCATTGTCCCTTGAATTGTAACTATAGGTGAGTAGCCTTGTACACTCTTCTAGATTACGCATTCCTCGGAAGCTGAACTTTGCTTTACCTGTAACTGTACCTTCCTCAATACCAAATATGGTACCTGACCCACAGTAATTATTTAGTAACTCTTAAATCATTATCCAGTTATCCAGGCTATAAAAAAGAAAAATCCCTAGGATAGGAAGATAGCTACAATTACCTTTTCTGGAGAGCAAACACCAGTTGATATTATAAAGCAATAAGAAAACACAAGAAGCAGCTTTTGTTCTTTACGATCTTTAGATTTAGTCAGGCACTTGAATACAAATGCTTTTTCCAACAGTGACGTAATATATCCCAGAACCAGAGGAGCATCCTCTGGCTGCAGAGGAGTTACGTTTTCCCTAACCCACCTTTCCCATCACGCCACGCATGCTTCATTCATACTCAACCACATTCTTGTGAGCAAAGACCATCAATGCATGGGTTGCAGGAGGTTGAAATGAATCCCATCCATCCTATATTTTTTTTCAGTTCTCTATCTCATTCAAAGAAAATTCAGTAGCAGAGATGTTGCTTATACTTTTGAGGGTAGCAACACATCACTATTGTAGCAAAGACTAGCATAATAGCAAATCGCTCTTAGGTCACTTTGAAGGAAAGCTGGGGTTTCTAGCTGACAAAGAATATGATTTGCCTTTTGGTAATTTTTGTTTGTTTTTACACATCTATATTGTAGCTTAACTTGATGAATTTCTCAAAAAACATTTGAGACACTTATAGTTAAAATATCAATTATAGGGGCAAGAACATGGTGGCAACAAGCTCCAGTATGTACACCAGGAGACTAATATATGCTCTTTCCTCTGTCACTTAACCAATCAGAACCCTTAAACTGTAAAACAAGGTACTTTGCCTAGATGATTTCTAAAGTCTCTGGTGATGATTTCTGTATCCCTATCACATCATATTATTGCTCAGTTAGAAAAAGTTAAAAATTAAAATGATAGTGTCAAAAATTCCTACCACCTGTCAGGGACTATTAAAAGGTCTTTCTGTGTATTCACTCATGTAATCTTCACAATAAATGTATAAGGTAAATTCATCAAGATCCCATATCACAGATTAGGGAACTGAAGCTTAGTGTAATTCATCCAGGTTCCCATAAGTGTTAGAATGCATAGTTTGGCTCCAAAGTAAAAAGTGCTCCAAAGCTTTGCCACTCAAAGTGTGGTCCACAACCCAGCAGCATCACATCTCCTAGAAGCTTGTTAGGTTTTTCTTCACTTTTCTACATTTGCATTAAAACATTATTTATATTTTTAAAGAAATATTGAAAATAAAATACACGCTCAATCTATTGCTATTAAACTACTAAAAGCTATTTTTATTATATCATCTCGCTTCCTCAAAAATACTGGTACCCTTTCAAAAATATGACAGCTTATTTCTTTAAGAGAATCATATTTTCATCATGTGAATGTATTTCTTCAAACCTATCATCATTTCTTGAGGGGCAGGTTGAGATAAACTTTCCAAGAGCGGACGGACCAGAAATATCTCCATATATAAGGAGATTCATATACTAGATTTTATTAAATTTCCTCTGAGAACTTAAAATCAATGTTTTATTTGATATCATTAAAAAGAGGATCATATCAATCAACACTCTAAAATAGCTACTCCACAAAGCATTAGTCAAGCCAATTCTCTCACAAGACAACATTTCAATTTCTAAATATATTTCTGTAAAGGTTATTTTCTGATTAGGTAACTTGTACTGAAATTCTATGTTTAAATTAATCTCTGCCAAATACTCTAGAATAAAATGATTCATAACTTTAATACATCTATTTATATCTGCCTTTATATGATTATCACTGTGCATTATATTTATAGCTACAGAATATTTCATTATCTCAAATATAGTTTATACTGTTCAATATTTTCCAGAGGAAATATATCTAATGAATAAATCAAACAGGCATAATATTTTTTTCTGAATGTTGCTAATAGCCTTGAATTAACTGCTTTAACAAATCTGAAAGATGCATAACTTTACTTTGGAAGAGACATTTATCTAAGACCAGGGTACATAAAAATGATCTATTCGAATGTCCAGAGGTCACAAGCCTAAGCAATATCTTTAAATATCTTTGATGTACTTTGCTGACCTTGTGCATTTCAGCATGGAAGCTGCACAGATGGATGGAAAGAATTAAGTTTAAATGCCTAACTATAAAGTACTCAAAAGGTAAAAAAGAGCATCCGATTGAGCTTTAAAAGGAAAACAATGAGCATGTTTTTCACAGATATTCTCCACTGAATGAATGGGGCATTTAATTACCTGGTGAAAATGAAAAAAAATGTCCTCATTACCTTTAGCCATCAATTTATGTGACCTTCCCCTATTTCTTACCAAAGTTCTTTATTTCTAACTCTCCTTATTTGAAAAACGATACTGACAAAACTTAATAACATCCCCTAAAGCATCTCTGGATTTTTGAAGGACCCCAGCTGTTGATACGGATGATCATTAATATGGATAAATAAGTTTAAAATTAAAAAAGGGTAACAACCCAACTCACACACACACACCCACACACCCTTACACAAATCTTAAAATAACCAACACAATTATATAAAGAAAAGCACATCAAAATTTTGTGATATCAATTTTTCTCTCTCAGTTTAGAAAAAGTCAGAAAGTTTATCATAGAGAGTGTAAGCATGGGTGGAAAGGAGAAACTTCATACATTTTTGTTGGGAGTATAAATTTGTACTGTCTTCTTTGGAAGATACTTTAGTGGTGTCTAAGAAAATTTTAGGTGTACATACGTTTTCAGCCAGCAATGTCACTTCTAAAAATCCATTCTATAAATACAAATAACATTGAACATCTTTGTTACACGTACAAATCATTGATGCTTGCAAGTAATATCAAAAAACTGGCATAAATGAGATAAATCTACATGTAATGATATACGATAAACTATTAATTAAATGTTTATTTAACTCGATGGGTCAATAGTACTGGGTTGGCCCAAAAGTTCATTCGGTTAGTGAATACGTTGTTCAATAAAGGTCTTCATGAAAATGAAAAATGTGTCTTTCTTTTTACTTCAAACCAAATGAACTTTTGGGCCAACCCAATATATTAACTTTTGATCAACGTTATCATATAGAACTGTCATATGTATTATGTGTATTTATGGTATTTTAAGGTATGGTACTGAAAGAATATTAATTATATACTTATCCTGTGAAATTTCAGACAATAAATATATATATCCACATTTCATAAAGCAGAGCATAATTCTACTTTTATAATGACTAGAAGTTTATAGCTACTGGGTTTTTAATAATATAACATGATATTGATGAG
Organism: Delphinus delphis; assembly: GCF_949987515.2. Taxonomy (NCBI): domain Eukaryota; kingdom Metazoa; phylum Chordata; class Mammalia; order Artiodactyla; family Delphinidae; genus Delphinus; species Delphinus delphis. The sequence continues at coordinate 76,471,390 of NC_082685.1, read as the reverse complement.
AACGAGAATTTATTTGATGACAACTTCTTAATACCATAAACTTCAATTTTGGCATTTCTCTGTAGCAGAGCATGTTCTTTTGCCAATTAATTTCACAATTTGGTTTCAAGGGATATATGAAACCAAAAAGAAAGTGTTAGCAGATCCAGCAATAATAACAAATATTTATATAGCTATTATTAAGGACAAGATTTTCCTCTACACACTTGACACCTACTGATTACATCATCTCTGTTTTACAATTATGGAAAATGAGTCACAAATAGGTTTAGTAACTAGCCAAAGTTCACAGACCTAGTGGCAGAATACAAATTTGAATCCAGCCCGTTTGACTCTGTATACCATACTCTTCACCGCAGCATGACATTTTCTCCTTAAAAACCTAAATAGCAAAGAGGTCTTATGATGACAGGAATGTGCGGGCATTATATAATGTTCGAAGTTTACTACATTAGGTGTGTCATTTCATACATATGTGTGTGTGTGCGAGCATGTGTGCACATGTGCACGTGTATGTACATTAGGGGTTAGGATTTCACTATACACACACACACACACCGAGTGTGTGTATGTGTGTGTGTACAGGAATGTGTGAGAGAGGGGGGAAGAAGGGAGCTAAATTGTAGTATGCTGTGCTTTAGGAGAGGTAGTAGTTAGCTTTATCCCAGCGCATCATCATCACAGACACCCACGTCCAACTTTTTTTTGCTACACATTAATATCAAGACAGTATGCTAAGTTACAGATGGCAATAAATGTGCTCACTACTTCCTTGCTATTTGGTAATGGGCATCACCTGGGAGCTTGTTAGCAATGTAGAATCTTAGGCACCACTCCAAACTAACTAAACCAGAATTTTAATTCAAACAAGATCCCAGTGTTGGGAGACCTTTCTCAATGGGAATCATGTCCTCTGAGCAGAGGCATTGACAACATTTGTTTTCAAGGATATTTGCACAGCAGTCTTGGAAGACAAAGATGGTATCTCCCACCATAGCATAGCGGGTAAAGATGTTTACTTTTGAGGTTAATAAAGATAATGTCTCTCTCTGGGGCAAAGGTAGAGCAGGTTTGTTTGCAACTCTTCCAAAGATTCAGACTTCCTACACTGGAGGTTCCTCAGCTGCTGTGCAAACCCACAGTATGCGTGGCCTCCCCATGGGCTACTCTGCATTGCCCCATGGGTCTTGAGGAGCAAGAGAAACCAATGTAGACATCAACCTCATGCTGTCTGCTGTGCCATGAATAATAAATTATTTTGTCTCTGGACCATGAGCCTCACGTCTTCTGCCAGTACAAGTGAAACTGTGGGAGCCTAACTTATTTGCTTGAAGGTAAGGTAAAGTCTCAGACTCTCTACAGTTGTTGACAGCCAGGTGTTTTTGTACATAAAAGTTTGACAAGCACTCTGCTACTTCATTTCAAATCAGCAGCTAAATAAGCATAGGGGAGAAACACTTAAATGCAAACCTATACAGGCATCAATTAAAAGAAGCGTTCCACGTGTTTTGGAGTGCTGAAACAAGACTGAGGTGGTTGGTGACATAGTTGGATAGCTCAGCTCCTCCAAGACAGTTTTTCCAGGAAAAAAAAAACACATCATTTTTTTTGGTGGGGGCGGGGAGGGTGGAGAAAAATCTCTTAATTCAACCTTGCCCCCACAAGCATACATTCACAATTTAAAAAATAGATGATCCATAATTTCCTGGAATTGGGTACTTGGCATGTGATCTGAGGTTGGAATTGTGTATTAAGAGATTTCATACATGCACTGCATCCACCCTCCCATCCACAAGAATAAACGACAATAGCCGTGGACACTTGTTTACAGCCTCCCAGTTAAGAAATACTTTGACTTTGAAAGAAACATGCAAAAGAAAAAACTTTTTTCTTTCAGGCCCAGCTATTTAATCTTGTAGCAAAATACTATACTGTCACGTATGTGAGTTGTCTGAAAGAAGCATCAGGCGTCAAAACGCAATATGATGTTTTGGCCAAAGAACGGCCATTTGATGAAGATATTTATACAAGTCTCAGGCTCTCCCTCCACCACCATCTTTTAGCTTTATAATCACAGGCCCACTTGGTGTTTTACGTCTAGGCCTCTTATTTCAACAACTCTCATAAAATATGTCTCTTGATTTGTTTCACTTTTCTAGAGTTTAAATGCCATAAATAAATATGAGATTTAATTTAACAAAGTGTTTAATAAAAAAAATATTTTGCCTTAAATTGCATATATGGCCCTATTTTATACTAGTACAGTGGTTCTCAATTTTGGCTGCATTTTAAAAACACCTGTGGAGATTTTTAAAAGTCTGAGGACACCCAGGTCACACTCCAGACCAATTACCTCAGAATATTTTGGAATGGGATCCAAACATCAGTACTTTCTTAGTTTCCCTCAGTGATTCGAATGTACAACTCATTAAAAACTACAGAAATAGGATATATGAGCTTCAGGAGGGCAAGGATATTTTTAAACTTAAAGACAGATTTATTCCTTTAGAATCTTCTGAAGTCATTTAACCTCAACACTGTGAAGTCCTATTTTGAGAAAAATGAACAAATATAAATAGAAAATACCCAGGACCTATTTACTAGCATTGTACAAACAAAAGGATTTTATGAAGCTCTGACTTGGTCAAAGTATATGTCCATTTGTAAATAAAAGTCTGATGCAAAGTTAAGGTAGAAAACTAAAGGATAAACCTTTATTTAAATCAATTCGATGACTTCAAAGAAAATAAATTTTCCCTATGTAACTATGTGAATAGCATCACATGACTAGTGTCTTAGCTGTTAGTCTACTCAGGCTGCTGCAACACAAAAACGTGGACTAGGAGGCTTAAACAACACATATTGATTTCTCACAGTTCTGGAGGCTGGAAGTCTGAAATTAGGGTACCAGAATTGTTGGGTTCTGCTGAGAATCCTCTGCCTGGTTTACAGATAGCCATGTTTTTGCTGTGTCTTCACAGGTCAGAAGATACAGAGGAAGCAAGCTTTCTAGTGTCTCTTCTTGTAAGGACACTAATCCCACTGATTAGGGCTCCACCCTCATGACTTAATCACCCCCAAAGGCGACACCTCCTATACCATCATACTGAAGGTTAGGATTTCAACATATGGACTTTGGAAGGACACAAACATTCAGTCCATAATAACCACCTACTGTAAGTAGACAGAACAACCTTATATATTTTTGTATTACCCACTTTTCTTGTCTCTTTTTTTGTCAGTCATTATTTTAATTTTCTTCACACGTCTGTTGGTGTGCTACAATTTTTTGTGCTTCTATGGTATTTTTAATTTATTTTGGAATAAGGTAAGCTAAATTAATGAAGAGAACTGAAAACTGATAATATGGAAAATTATTTAAATTTGAAGAAAAGGTTTAAGAAAGACATTATTGACCCAAGGTCTATATTACATTTAGGGTACTCTTTAATGTTACTAAGAATGACAGATTTTCCAAATTTCTTCCTTTACTCTCATTTCAAACTAATAGCTTTTTCCTCCTTGTATCCCTTTGCAGAGTGTGTCCCCTTAGATTCCTAGGACATAGTCTATGGACCTTAGAGAGACGGACCAATGGAAGGGAGACTGGAAGACAGACCTTCCCTCACGGATGCTCCAGAAGGTACGTCTACATGGCTGGGATGCTGGAGTATTTGCTTCTGATGTCTCTTTTAAGTCAAAGATGTTGTGTTTATCCTGTGTTTTCTTTCCCTAACTTCATCTGAATTTGATTCTTAGTAGAAGAAAGAAAAAGAAACAATTGTCTGAAGGTCTGTGTATCAGCTGAATGAAGTCAACCTGACAAGTCTAATACTTTGTAGATGAATCCTTCACCTGCCTTAAAAAGTGAGAGTAAAAGATGCTTGCCCACAAAAAGAAGCTGAAATTTAATGCAACTAAAGTTCAAATGTACAGTCTTAAGTATTATATTTTAATATTATATTTTATTATATCACATATATTTTTTATTATATATATTGTATTACAAATCTTAAATTATATTTTAATGTTCAAATTGGTGAGAGTTGTTTTAGAAGAACAAACCAGGAGGATTCCAATTATAACCAGTGAGACCACCTGCCCCTACTCTCTCCACTTCCCTTAGCTGGGCCAAATAATCCCCACACATCGACTCAGCTCAGACTCAGACTTCAAGATGGATTCTCTTCCAAGAAAGGAGAGGATCCCAGGACACTCTATAACAATAGTGCCGCCACAACCCCACGCTACTTTTGAGCCTAAGGTCTAGGCTAAGTAACTCTTTTTTGGCTCTATGCCCTTGGCTTAAATTTTCTCTCCACATCTCCTCTTAACAGGGGATTTGCATTTTGTTACTTTTGTCATGTTGCTGCAAATCCTCCCATGCCCAGAATCCTCTCTGTACTGGAGACCCCTCCCCAAGCTCAGCCACCGTGACTGACCTGCTTTCCAAGTTTACCTTGTTAAGGTTTTCAAATATATTATGTGCAAATTTATGAATTTTCAAGAAAAGTATTTAGATCAAGGAAAATTGTATCTTCCTTTATTTTCCTTTTCCCATTCTGTTGTGCCAGAAAATAGTAAGTAACTTTTTGGTAAATTCAGTTATTAACTATTTAAACTTCAACTGTGAAGGTTTTTCCCTCTCTGCTTTCTCCCTAAGGTGATATTTAAATTCCAGGGCCTTCTGCACTGACATGAATTGTGGTAGGGAGTATTTGGGAGGGGGGATGAATTCTTCTGTTATGCTATTTTATACAGTTCTTTTTTTTTTTTTTTTTTTTTTTTTTTTGCGGCACGCGGGCCTCTCACTGTTGTGGCCTCTCCCGTTGTGGAGCACAGGCTCCGGAAGCGCAGGCTCAGCGAGTGCCCATGGCTCACGGACCCAGCCGCTCCGCGGCATGTGGGATCTTCCCGGACCCGGGCACGAACCCGTGTTCCCTGCATCAGCAGGCGGACTTTCAACCACTGCGCCACCAGGGAAGCCCTAAAGAGTTCTTGATAGGGTTACATGAGATGAAGTATGTGAACCACTAGCATCACTAGTCTGATGCATGAGAGATGCTACTGAAAGAGAAGCTTACCTTTTTCTTAACTTCAGTTGTCATTCATTAGTATCTAAAGAAGCTTTTTTTAAAAAAAAAAAATTCCATTTCTATATTCCTGATTCCACACGTAAATGGGTAGCTGCCTCATTACTTTTAACTTCTTGGAAGTACTGAAAATTAATCTTTTGACCATCCTTCCTGACCCTTACTCAATCCTCCTGAAAGGAGGGACATCCCTAATGAGGATGACTGGAAAGAACCTCACTTTCATTAGTTCACGATTGTGGGTCAGGCAGTGACTGAGTCAGAGGTCACTTCTTGGAGGAGGCTCTTCCCTTGGGTTTCTGTCCCCTCTCCTCCTCCCTATGTCATGGGTCGCAGTCAGGTCACTTCTCTGCTTCCCAACCCCTGCTTGTAACCAGGCAGGTTTTCTCTTCTTTGGAGGGAACTATACTTTTCTGAAAACCTACAATCAATTCAACGTGGAAGATGGTTCCAACAGCAGTACTCAATTCATCTTTACCAGTAATAATTATGATATATTTAGATCCTAGATTCGAATTGAGCTCTTTGTTCTGTTCAATATGATTTATCACCCCGAATTCTCTATCTCATTATGCGTTTCTTATTATTGTTGTTATTACCAATACTGTACCCTCATGATAATTCAGGAAGTGAATTACTTACTAAAAAATTAGAAGGGAAAGCATAAAGAGAATAGAGTACACCTAAGAAACACTAAAACTTCTTTTTGTTTCCTGCTTTGCTGAGGGATGTCTCCTGTGAGAAGATGAAGCATATTTTCTAATTCTTCGACGTGACAAAGTTCTAAGAAAAGTCAGGCTGTTCCTGTCCAAAATTCCTATAAGGGAAATTTATAGCCTGAGTAGTTTATCCTGAGAACAGATTTCAGATAAACTCCCAGGCACAGAGACAAAGAGGAGAAAGAAAATGATGGCTGGGAAAATAGATGTCAGCGGATCACAGAGAGGAATGAAGCTGTCACACAGACAGTGGGTGGTAGCCACAAAGGGTCAGTAAGGCTTGAGAATGAGTGTGGGGCACACAAGGAAAGAATCATACCCTCCAGAGACCAGGAAAGGGGTAATGTTGGCAACTCCACTTGGAAGGAGAGGCAGTAAGTTAGAGACTTAGCTCTGTGGGGAAACCGTATGAGAAAGCAAGGTATGGGAAAAGATGGGTATCCAGAGACCTAAACCTTAGACTCATCTTTGATGTTCATGAGTTCCATCTGTGTCTAAATCATCATTTTTAAATCTTTAAACATAAGGAGATAGACATGATTATTTTTCAGCTTTTTTCCAGCTCTGACATTCAACAATTCTATGAAGAAGTTGGTACTATAAAATCTAAGTTGCTACCTTTGACAATAGAGTGAAAGAGAGCCTTTAAATCTAAATAATCTGTCGAGGTAAAATAAAGTGAGAGCAAACAGTGTACCAATGTGTCTCCTAAAATTATCTTTCCTTGTGACAAGCAATGGCTGTTGTGAACTCAGGTCATCTATGTGAGTTGGGAAATGGTCAAAAAAGGAGAAAGGTCTAAGAGCTCCTCCAAGCCAAAAAAAAAAGAACTCCAAGATATGGTTTTAGAAAATAAGGTACACTGGTTTTTAAAGGAAAATATTGTCTATAAAAAGGGAATCTAGACTTCTATTTAAAGGACAGCAAGAAAAAGGGGGGGGGGGCTGGAGGGTGGAGGTGCTATAATCGTTAATTAACACAACAGTATTAGTGAACATTTGTATGAGCTCCTGAAGCAACTATAAATCATGGAAAAATGGTCAGTGGTCAGAGACAGCCAGGTTTTTTCTGAGGTAAATTTTTAACTCTCTCAGAAGTCTCAGAGTTTACAAAAACATTCACCAGATCATACTAGCAAAACAAAAATCTTCCACTCTAACTCCAGTTTCTCCTAGAATAGTTAAGAGTTGGAGCATATATTCACTTTTTCTAAGGTGACAAGATTCTTCAGTGAATATCAAGAGATGCCTATTCAGAAGTTCTGCCAGAAATATTTACAGACTGAGCAGTTTGCCCCTTAAACAAGAGAGAGAAACAGAGAGAGAGTTTCTCTGAACAGCAAAACTTTTGATTTGGCAGATCCTTGCTTCCTACATACCGATAGGTTTATCTTCAGAACCAAAAGCGATGCTATTCTAAAATCTGAAAGCTCTCAGGTTTAGTAGGCTGAGACTTTTTGCTCCTGACGCTGAGAGCTAAGAGATGACACCTGCACGTTATCTCCATGCTGAAATGCAAATTCTTGTTTGGTATCTACCTCTGGCCCATGCTATTTAATTTTGCAACACACACACACACACACACACACACACACACACACACACACACACACACACACACACACACACACACACACACACACACACGAATAAAACCACAGAGTGTTGCATATCTGCTTCCTTTCCAGGCATGAAAGTCTAAGTGTCTCTGGCTAAAAAGCATTCAATTGTTACTTGCTTATGCATGAATTATAAAGCTACACATTGTAATTGCTCAGTAATTTAGTTACAAGGATAGGAAAAAATACTTTCAGCCTGGATTAGCTACTCCACTTGGTTGCAGAGATCCACGGTGTGCCATCTGTAGTGAGGATCAAGCAGGGCTCAAAGGGCTATCTCCACTCCCTTTAGAAAGGGCTCAAAGGGCTATCTCCACTCCCTTTAGAAAGCATTCCTTGTTCAGAAGTCCCTTTCCTACAACTTATATAAAAACAGACAGTTATTTAACTTGAAAGTGTAGAATATTTTTATGGTTATTATTTTGAGCTCATTGCCAACTTTCACAAGCATGCTCATTTACCAGAGATAATTATGTGTGATTTTCTCCTTTAATGAAAGATAAATAATTTGGCAGTCTTGCCTCACATATTTTTCTACTTCAATACAATTCATTGTTTGGTGGGATGTCCTTTATTCTTGTACTACTTGGTGTGCAAAATGAGTTTTCTTTAAATCAATCATGCTGCTTTTCTGTGAGGCGCTGCTGTTCACACCAGGTTTATAAAAGACCATTAAAAGCTGATATTACATTAGGCTTTGCTTGTAATAATGTAGCTCTTTGTTTACAACTTACATAATCCACTATAGGGGCAAAGCTTCATCAAATTGGGACAAAAGGAATAGAAAGTACCTTTCTAGGAATCTAAATAGAATGAACAAGCTTTGACCGGCTCTACTTTTCATTATATTTTGTTGCATTAATGCAGAAGACATGTTCCCAGGCCTCAATTTGGAAAAGCAATGATTTGTTGTTTTGTTATATGAGACGGTGTGTGTGTGTGTGTGTGTGTGTGTGTGTGTGTGTGTGTGTGTGTGTATTTAATATTTTTAAGGTAAAGCCCGTACAGGAGAAATTCAAGAATATATGGCTTCAACTTATTTGATAGTCTCTATCATAAACTCCCAATTAAATCTGAATCTAGACTAGATTCTCCAGACTAAAGAAACATTTGCTTTTAGTCTCACTAGATATTGAACTAAAAGACAAAAATAATTCTAAACTCCAATCCATTTCTCTCTATAACAGTGCTGTTCGAAAGAACTTCCTGTGGTAGAAATACTGTGTGTGTGCCCTGTTCAATACGGCAGCCACCAGCCTCACCTGGTTATTGAGCACACGGAATAAAGTGAGTGTTACCAAACAACTGAATTTCCAATATCATTGCTTTGATTTAAATTAATTTAAATTTAAATAGCAGTATATTGCCAGTGACTACTGTATTATACAGCATAGCTTTATACTCATCAGTAGAGTAGGAGAAAGTCTACCAGTTTGCTCAACTCCAAGGGCTAGGGTTAGGGTTAGGGTTAGGGTTGGTTAGCGTTAGGGTTAGCATGCATCCTTGGGGCATGGCTCCTGAAGTTGTACATGCAGTCTGCAGCCTTACATGCTGCTCTGTGGAGGAGTTATATAATTAAATGGAAAAGGGAGGATGTCTCATATTCCTCCTCCATCAGGAAACGAGAACCAAGTTAATTTGGCAGACAGCTAACACCTAGAGAAACATTTAAACCTCGTACCCCACTCGACTATGAAACCCAAGTTATGTTTGGAACTCTTCACTATGACTACATCACCTTCTTAAACCACCTCCTCCTTTAAGTATGTGTATTTAAACCACACTTTGACTAGTTTGGTTACTAAGAGTAGGGTGTGAGATAAGAGTGCTTCCCCAACCATCTGTTCCATGTCAAAGGCAGAGATATTTTTTAAATGCAAGCCATACTCATATATCCAACTTCATAATCATATCTCTACTTGGATACCTAGTAGGCATGTCAGAATGCCTACTCTGACATGACAAAATGCCCAAAATACAATATGATAGGATACTTAATTTCTCCTCAAATCCTTTCTTCTCCCAATCTTCTCCATTTCAGCGTATGCCATCATCATTCACCCAGCTTCATAGGCCCAAAACAAGGTTAGTTTTCCTCTCCATCTTCTCTCCACCTACATTCTCTATCTAATCCATCAGCGAGTATTGTTGGTTATACCTTGAACACCTGTCTAGACTCTGATCCTCCTCCACAAACCACCATCTTCTCTTGCCCGATCTATAGCAACAGGCTTCCTACGCTTTGCATCTATCCTTATATCCTCCTGTGCTCTTCATAATCCGTTGACCATACCTCGTGGTGGGGAGACAATAAAAAATACACCTGGTAACACCTTGGTATCTAAGCCCCGACTATCTTAATTTATCTCAACTCTCATCCTACCATAGTGCCTCTTCCATAGACTTCCTGTCATTCCTCAAACACAATAAGCTCATACCTTCCTTAAAGCCTTTCACTTACTCTTCACAGAGTAGCATGCTCTTCCCCACATCTTCCCACAGCTTGCTTCCTAACAATTGTTATCCTGATCACCATAACCTGTCATTTTGTATCCATCCTCTTACTCTTAATCTTCCTCAAAGTGCATGATATTATGTGAAATTATATCATTTCATTATTTGTCTTTCTGTTTTTTTTCTGTGGTTTCTTCTGGCTTTTCCTATGAGAATGTATGCTCCCATGAAATCAAAGATTTCATGTCTTATATACAGAACTTATCTCAGCACATAGAGCAGTGCCCCCAAATTTGTGGACTAGATTAACTGAATTTGATTATATCACTCATCCAAACACACAGACACAGTGAAACACAGATATGTGCACAGACACACATGCCACACACTCATACTCTGTAAAAATTTCAGAGTCTTCTCCTTGGTTTTGCGGGGAAAAAAGAAAAAAAAGATCTTTAACTTGGGTAACAAGGTTTTGTACAGTATGGCTTCCACCTATCTCTTCAACATTATCTCAAACCACGCTGATACCTCAGCCTCTTCATTTTAGCCACACCAACCTCCTTTTGTCTCTTGTACTCAGCACGTCTCTTCACTAAAAAGACTTCTGATATATCCACTGCTTGGAAGGTTTCTGTCTTTTCCTCCTTGTTCAAGTTAATTCCCGCCGATCATTGATGTACTAGAACAAGAGTCCTTTCCACATAGAAACATTTCCCTAACTCCTTAAATAGGTCAAATCTTCCTACTTAAGCTTGAGACTCCCATGAATAAATGGAGAAATGAATGTCAATAATGTGGCTTATGATTCTTGGGCCTCTGAGGATGTTTGAATATTGAGACTTTACCTGCTGCTTATGGTATTCCAAGTAATTAAAACTCATGTGTAGTTACACATTAGTCACATTCCCCCAACTGCAAGGGATGTCGGAAGGGAGATGGAATGGACCAACAGGCTCTGCATGCTTTCCATCACCATAATGGTGACAAAGATAAAGTTGACATTGCAGGAGTTACCAGAGCTTCTATTTACCTACTGATATTTACTGTGTTCTCATAGGAGAACAAGTAACATCATTTACTTCAGATAAGGTAGGTTTGACAGTGCACTGAATGCTAAAAGGAAAAGAGCCTAGATAAAATGAAAACAACACTGTGTCCTGGTGAGGGGAAGAGATGGATGGGCTATGTATAAATGTGAGTTCATTAAACATCAGGGGACAGTGATTACAACAAGGGTTGGTACGGTGTGCACTATGTCATTTTCATGAGTGTATTTTCTAAATATCATTTACAAAAAGACTACAAGTGAGAAATTTATCAGGAGAAACATTTTTAAAGGCATGTACTGAAATGTGAGAATTGGGGAGATTTCCTAAAGTACCAAGTAGTTAAGTAGGTGTTTATTCACTCATTCAAAAAGGAGAGAAGCATGTCTCTATAACCTAAGAATCTGTCAGAGCACTGAGCAACTAACTGGCAGGTCACTGAACAAAATCCTCCAGCTACCTACACTGGTTCCAAGACTGAGTGGGATTCAGCAGTCTTGGAGAAATTTGGGGATAGGAAATAAAACACACAATATCCATGCAATGAGTCTGCAGTAGGACTCTGCTGTTCACTAATTATAAAGGACCCTGTATATTTTAAGCGAAAATTTGAGTGTCCTCAAGTAAAAGGGAGCCCATAGCCAGAGCGTCTGTCACACAGCACAGTAAAGCCAAGGGCTACATTGGATACTGACTCAGTTTGTGCCTCTCCTGATATCCTTAATTAACTATAATTACAATCCATCTCACACCCATAAAAGATTCATTTTTACTGTCAACAGTTTTACTTGTGGATTTTCCTATAATGACAGTTCTCCTGTCTATTCTCCAGCCAGATGGCACCTGTCCACTCAGCCATGCCTCTCAAACATGGTTGTGTCCTCGCTCACAAGTAATCATGGCTCATCAGGAAATTGACACTGACATTCCCTGATCATGTTCTGAATCAGCTATTTTTTGAACAGCTCAGGAGCTCTGATCAACCAGAACCAAACAATAACACTACTGAAGCTTCCTGACGTGAAAAAGCAACATAACCACGTTCTATGAAATGTAAGAGGGTAACAAAGATTAGATGTGTTTTAACCATCAGAAAGCCTATACTGAATTATAAAACAGTAATTCGCAAGCTTAGTTTTGCAGGTTCTAGGTTTTATATTTCTATATGGATATTTCGAAAAACGTAAGCTTAATTTTCAAAAGAATTAATTTCAGTGCTAAAAAAGAAAACGTTTAAATTTACTTAATAAGTATTTATTATTCAGGAACAATTCCAGAACATGGGTTTAACAGTGCAGGGGGTGGTGTCTATCCTCCACAGTTTTATACTTCAGTGATCAGTACAGAGATGTGAATATACCATCAGGTTGCAAAGTAATAAGTGCTCTTAAAGACAAATGTAGGGCTTGGGGAAGTAAGTTAAAGTGACTGGGCTCTGCCTTGGACAATCATGAAAAGCTTCCTTGAAGAAGTGATATTTCAGCTGAGACGTGAACTAAGCGTTTGAGTTGTTTAGGCCCCAGGGAGGGTGGCTCTAGGGGGAGTAGGCAGGAAAAATATCTCAACAGAGAGAATGCTGGGCTATCTTGCATCAGAAGCATCAAAGTTTAACCGCATTCTGAAATCCTGGAAATGACTAGGATTAAAAAAATCAATTTAAGAGACTCAAAATTGTCATTTCCACATGGGGAAAGAGAAGAAACATACACGACATCCTTCCATTGATGTAACTCTCGCATAGGTGAGGTTTGTGGTAAGACGAGGTCAAGTTTGACTTACTAGAGTGTATTTAAATTGCCTCCTGAGGTAATGACAACAGGGATAGAGAGGGGGATATTAACATAAATTATATTTAATAGAGAGAAATTGGAACTCAACCCTTCAACAAGGCCGTAAAAACAGAAAATCTTTATCATAGGCGGGGAAATAATTTTCCTCCAGACTCAAATAATTTGGCAAGTGAAATAGGGTCTACGCCAAAGATAATTGAGGACAATGAAGATAAATATGCCAATGTGCTATATTCCTTCTCCTTACCACATGTAAATACTTCTTAAACCAACATTTATTTCCTGCAAGATACTTGGCTAAGCACAAAGATTTTTTTTTTTTTTTTTTTTTTTGCGGTACGCGGGCCTCTCACTGCTGTGGCCTCTCCCGTTGCGGAGCCTGTGCTCCGGACGCGCAGGCTCAGCGGCCATGGCTCACGGGCCCAGCCGCTCCGCGGCATGTGGGATCTTCCCGGACCGGGCCACAAACTCATGTCCCCTGCATCAGCAGGCGGACTCTCAACCACTGCGCCACCAGGGAAGCCCAGCACAAAGATTTTTAAATGAGTAAAATAAGTCATTTTCCCAAAAGAAAGATCAGGTGATAAAAACAGTGATTTTAACACCGGGTGACAACTTTTATGAAAAGGAAGACACAGGGAGCAAATGAGAGTAAGGAATAAAGTGGCCCACTTGAAAGAGAGGAATTCCAAAGCTTCTCAGATGAGCTCACAGTATGACTTTCTTACATAATTCTTGGGAATTGCCCGCTGGGCAAGCTGGGGGTGGATGGGGTGCATTTGTGGCAAACACGTGAGAGGGGGTGAAAAGAGATTCACAGGAACTAAGGATAGTTTGCTATGGCTGGACTAGTTTACACTGGTTGGACTAGTTTACTCTGAGGGAATGGCAGGGTGTGAGGCTGGGTAAAAAGCAGGAAGATCAGGAAGAAAGGGAAAGGCTTATTTGTCATTTTTGGAGTTTGGGCTTTACCTTACAGTCAATGTGGGGTCATTAAGGGATTTTCAAAGACATGAAGCAGCATGGCCAGAATTACATTTTTGAGGATGACTTAATTGTAACAGAAGAATTTCAACTGGATCATCCAGAGGGCAAACAAAAGTAGGGGTTCAGGTTTCCAATTTTATAAGTTAGATTATTTTAATAGCTTTCTGTGCTGATTGCAGTTGCGATGGAATGGATACCAGGAATTTGAGAGATACTCAGAAGATAAAATTCACGCAAATTGTTGCAAATGGGCAATGGTTAACAGAAACTCTCACCCCAAATTCAGAAAGCACTCACGCTGACAAGTATAAATATATTCATGAGGAAAATGGAATAATGTATTTGAAATAATAACTGTGCTGCCAGTTTATACGGATACTGTAAACCAAAAATTACCATTAACTTAAATGGCCACTCATTATATGGCATTTCTTCTTTCTCAGGAAGTGAAAGGCTATAAAATTGTATATACAGACACACACAAATGACAGAAAAAGAGGTATGTGTCAGGGTGAGAGGAAAATTAAATCTTTTAAACTGTTCAAATACCTAAAGGATTTTAGAAGCCACTTTCCCACATACTATTTGGTGAATTACCATTTAAAAAAAAAAAGGTCAGTCAAATCAGAAAAATATTCCTGAAAAATACAAATGATTGCAGGTAAAGAAAACTGTTTAAAATGAATGAAGGTTTACTGAACAAAATCTGCTTAATAATTTTGGCTGAAGGTTGTAGACAATACATAGCAATAAAAGCAGGTACCTTAACATTTCTGCCAGGCAAAAAGAAACAATTCAGCAAGCAACCGTGAACTGATAGGCAGCTAAATAAACAACCAGCAATAAACACTGCTATGCACGTGCTTTTTACATAGCTAAACCAATATGTGTATGTTGCAAATCCTGAAACCATAAATCCACCTAATTATTGTGAAATCCATCTCTATAGACCATGAATCTAGAGTAAAATTGAACCTGAAGGCTATGAAAACTACTAAATAAGTTTGTAAAGATGTACATAATTTACCAACCTGCTCTAATTTAGATTAGCAAATTCTTCCCTCCTGATGGGCACTGCAGAGAGTAAAACGAATAAAACCTGTCTTACTGTCTGCTATTTCTTCCACAAAAAGGCACTGGGCAAGTAGGTGTGTGACAATTCTCAATGCCATTATCAACAGTGTTTCTATAGTTAATGCTCCTGATAAATAATAATTTTTGAACCCAATTCTTATGAGAGTGCTGAGAAATGACAAACTTCAAAATCTAAAAATTACCTTAAAAAAGAATAAATTATCAAACTCATCTCTTAAACGTTAGAGTTGCTTCTAGATCCCAAACTCCCACCTGCTAGTCAATTCCATTCCTAGCAGGAAGGCACAGAGGGTGGTGAGGAAAAGATTCAGCTTGCTGCTTTACTCAATCCTATTTGGAAATTACCCAGCTTTGTGCCCAATTGACCTCGCCAGATTTCATCTTTTTCCAACACAGAATCTAGGGTAGACTCATTTTTTTCCCCCCATAGTTGATCAGAAACTGCAAAAGATTGAAGCAGTTGACCTCAGGATATGACTGTATAAGTAAGCAAGTAGTCTCCAGGTTGGGGCCATAGAAGAGCCATTCAGTATATTGTTATTTCCTTTAAGATTTGTTATGGTGAAAGTTTAATGACAAAAAAATCTAAAAATATCTATGTCTTAGAAAATACTTTGGCTCATACTGACTTCACCAATTTGGATGTAATCTGAATAAAATACGAAATAATCCCTATTTATTTAAAGGACAAAATAATGAAGAATTTTCCACAGAGTACTTTTGGTTACCACGGATAAATCATCTTTGTGAATGAATTAGGAGAAAGAAACACCAACATTGTGATTCCTGGGCAGACTATTCATCTTCCTTGTCCATCAGTGAGTTTCTTTAAGAAGAACAAAAATACCTATGGTTACAAGTTAAGTGGGAAGATCTTAAAAAATAATTTTTTTGTAAAGCTTTATATCAAAGCGAAATTGCATTCCTCGTATGTATAACAATAATATGGCTAATATGGTCTGTTTCCTTTTAAGTCCTAAAAAGTGACTGTGGTTTTACCTAAGATTATCTAAAAATCAGTATTGAAATAATTGGGTAGGTATTAAACTATGCCTCATTCCTCTACCAGGGACAAAAAAGTCCTGATCAATTGGAAAAATCCACATCGAAACTCTGGGTTGGCTCAAGTTCATTTTCATCATAATCACAATCCTGTTTATCATAGGATACAGACTTCACATTATTTCAGGGTTTTCCTAGAGACTGAAATACGCATTAAAAGCTGCTTTTTCTTCCTTCCTTCCTTTTTCCAGCAGACCTCAGTGCATTTGTGGAATGTTTTATAGACCATGGGCAAGTGACTTATGTATTTTTGCATAACTGAGGCATATATCAGGCAAGCTTATCACGTGTCAGACTCAGTTTCCAGAAAAAAAATTCAGTTCTATGTAGTTGCGTTTCACTTCCCCCATCCTTGGTATATGCGTTCAGCCAAGTGCATGTTTTGTACCTTCAAATATTCAAGTATCTCCTTCCAATAACATCCCAAAGTCTGTATTTTTTACATTCCAGGATGTAGTACGGTCAACTTGTGAGGATTAGGTTGATTCAGTAGTTGTGTTAGCTTTGGTTATTCTTCATAGCTTTAAGTGGTCTGTAATGGAGGTCAGTAACATTCAAATTCAGCTCTTAATAAGATCATACCAATTTGAAGGAGATATTAGGCTCACATCTGTGCCAAAATGGTAGTTGAAATGGAGATCAGTTTATAGCTATTTATGGAAGACATTTTATCATTTGGTTTAATAACTAAGAAGTTATGTAGCATTTTGAAAAGTTGATTATTTTAATACATGTGGAAGAGTGCTATTGTTCAAGAAATTTAAGACAATCAAATATAGGTTTGGGGATTTCCCTGGCAGTCCAGTGGTTAAGAATTTGCCTTCCAATGCAGAGGGTGCAGGTTCGATCCCTGGTCGGGGAGCTAGGATCCCACATGCCTCGCGGCCAAAAAACCAAAACATAAAACAGAAGCAATATTGTAATGAATTCAATAAAGACTTTAAAAATGGTCCACATCAGAAAAAAAAAAAAAAAAACTTAAAAAAAAATCTAGGTTTATCTATGCCTGTTAAACACATAGTCTATCAACTTAATTATCAAATATGCATGATTAAGCACTCTTTTAGGCATTGTAAATATAATCCCTGCCATAAATGTGTTCGTAGTTCTGTGAAGTAGTTTAGCAACTTTCTTAGAAGCAACTTGCTTTTTGCTAATGAAATCATACATAAAATCCTTGTACATTTAAACTTAATTTAATTGCCACATTATTAGGATAAAATTATTTTATAAATATAAGCTTGTAAGGCTTTATTTGTAAAACTAATAAGAATAATGATGCTTTTATTTTTAAAAAATCTGCATTATGGTTACAAGTCCAACTTAGCCTCTATAGTATTTATTTCTATCATGTATTTTAACTACAGAATATTAAAAACCCTATTTACTCACTAATTATTTGCAAAGATTAGCTGTTATTGAACTACTCATCATGACAATTCAGGATACTCTTCATGTAAATACAGATAGAAAGAAAACTCACAGAATGAATTAATCAGGTAGACTGTGCTAAATATTTTGTGGCATTCAACATTTTAAAAATATGATGTAGGGGCTTCCCTGGTGGCGCAGTGGTTAAGAATTCGCCTGCTAATGCAGGGGACACCGGTTCGAGCCCTGGTCTGGGAAGATCCCACATGCCGCGGAGCGGATAGGCCCGTGACCCACAACTACTGAGCCTGCGCGTCTGGAGCCTGTGCTCTGCAACGGGAGAGGCCACGACAGTGAGAGGCCCGCACACCGCGATTAAGAATGGCCCCCACTCGCCGCAACTAGAGAAAGTCCATGCACAGAAACGACGACCCAACACAGCCAAAAATAAATAAATAAATAAAAATAAGATTTAAAAAAAATGATGTAATATTTGATTATATGTTTATTATAATCTTAAACTATTTATTTTGAAATAATTTTAGACTTATAGAAAAGTCTCAAAAATAGTACAGAAAGTTCCTGTATATCTTTCATGCAGCTCACCCTAAAGTTAACATATTTATAACTATAGAGCAGTTATTAAAAACAGGAAGTTAACATAGCATTATAATACTATTAACATAGCAATACAATACTACTAACTAAACTATAAATCTTATTAAAATTTCAACAGCGTTTTTCATTAATCTCCTTTTCCCATTCCCAGAACCAATCTAGGATTCCAAATTGCATTCAATTGTTAGTCATCCAGTAGTGTCACTTCCTGTTTTTCTCTTGTCTTTTATAATCTCAACACTTTTTAAAAGTGCTACAAATTATTTTGTAGACTTCTCTTCAATTTCTTTGATATTTTCTCATTATTAGAATGAATTTATGAAAACAAAGATTCATCTTTAACTGTATGAACTATTGTGATGTCATTTCCAGTTTTATCTATGGCTTGATCTATTTCATCAATTTGGGAGAATTCCTGTCATATTTGCCCTTCAAATGCTGCTTCTGCCCTTCGTTCTCTCTCTAAATCCATTTATACATACATCAGACTTCTGCACGATATTCCTCATGCCTCTTGTGCTCTTTTCTGTATTTTCAATCATTTTTTTCTCTCATGCTCCAATTTATTTTCTGTAGACCTAGACTCCCATGCTTTTAGTCTTCTCTTCAGCTTTAATATTTCTTTTTTTACAGACTCTAGCTCAGTTTTTCCATATTTTTATCTATGGTTAACATGTTAATTGCAGTTATTTTGAAGCCCATATCTCATAATTTCAATACCTGGCTTAGCTGTTGGTCTATTTCTATTGTGTTGTTTCTTGGCTTTTGGTTATTGATCCTCAGTCTTGAAATCCCTGGTAGTTTAATGAATATTGGCTGTTTATTGTGAAAAAGTATTGAAGCTCTAGGTGTTATGTTACCATAGATCTCTAGAGAGAAATTATGCTGCTTCTAGCTGCCAGAGAGAATATAGGCAGATCTATTCGAGGGTGTGTTCAGACATTATGAGGGCTGCTCTATTTATGAATTGCTCTTACATCAGTTGTAATAAACCATCAGGGATTTCAACTGAAAGCCTTAGGTGTTTATCATGACCCTTCTTACTTAACGAAGCCTAAAGTTACAAATTTTTGTTTCTATAGCACTGTGAGACTTCATAAATCTCTGGTTATCATTTTAGTGTTTTTAATAGCTGACTTTCTTTTAGTTCTTTGTGTCTCATCCCATACATACACAATTCTTTTCTCCAGGATCTTGTCTCATTAACTGTTGTCTTCGTTGGTAGCTTGAAAACCATTTTGTTTAGATATTGTTTTCTTTTCTCTCCAGCCCAGTGAAATTTGATATGCTCTGGGCTACTGCTTTTTCTTAATTAGCAAATGCCCTAAGCTGAAAAACTGACGGAGGGTATACCTTGGTGCATTTTCTCTCTCTCCAGAATCTTGGCCTTTCTGATATATTCAAATTTCGTTGTATTTTACTCAATTATTTTTGGTGAAGTGTTAGCTACTACCTCATAGTTGGAAGATGAAGAAATGTTACAGACACTTTACTGTCTTAATTTCTTAAGTACATGTTTGATGCCAGTACAATGTGACTGCTCACTGCAGACAGCTCTTTGGTCTGTTTGCAGTGGTCCCTTCTATTATCCTGGAGCAGAGGGCCAGATCCCCCGCTCCGTCAAAGTGCCCTCCCTACGCGCCCACCAGCTCTGTCCACACGTCTTCCCACAGAATTCTCCACCTCTTCTGGCTCGTAAGACTTTTAAATCCTTTATTGGTCTTAGAGTCTATTTACTCTCAGCCAAGGTGATTTAACCTCCAATTAGCCGGAGTAGCATCCAATTAACATGGAATGTAGCATATTTTCTTCATCTCCAATGAAAACCAAGACAAATTGGTCCCTGAAAATATCACATTCATTTAAAATACATATTAAGGATGCATTAATTAACTCGGGAGGAATCCTTTCGCAAAGTATATGTATATCAAATCATCACATTGTACACGTTAAATATCCTACGATTTTGCAATCGTACCTCAATAAAACTTGAAAAAATATCCATCCAACGTTTGATTTCATAGTATTCAGAGAGGTAATGAATATCTCTCTGTCTTAAAATCTAAAGCAGCATGTATTTTCCCCTTAATATCTCTCTTCTTTTTATCAGATACAAAAGCAAGTCAAAGTGAGGAATTCTCTTTTCATGGAGTTATCATTAATATTGCAGAGTTGGTCATAAGTTACATATCCATATCAAATCAAACATTAAAATTCCTTTCTCATTGCCTTTAGTTCTTAGTAAAATTTGTTTCACCTTACACTTTGGCTTTTAGTTTCCTACCAAGTTTTGAATCATTCTCCTAGTCTCATATGTTTATCTTTTTTTTCCAACGTTTTTATCTGACTACCTAAAGCCCAAATTCAAATGTTCATGGAGCCACACTGGATTCTTTTACTACATTCGTATTTTCTTCTTCACTGAAATAGTCTTCATAATCAATATGAAAGTTCTGAAAGCATTCTAAGATTAAATTATTTTCCAGAATCTCATGGTGTGGAGAAATATCTTCATATTTTCTGAAATGTCTGAAGTCTAACTTCCTTCATATCATCCATTACCTAAAGATACAAAACAAGGTACTAAAAATGATCTATTATGTTACATTCATTTACAAGATTTTCTGAATTGACAAATTATAGTTTATTCGACAAATATTCACTTTTGCTCATTTCAGTTTCATGATATACTAAGCTTATATTATTTGATATATTACAAAAATATTTTGCAGAGTATATAATATGCTGTATAAGATTCAATTGAAATTCATACTAATTTCAATATCCTCAGAATAAGAAAATATTGATTGATATTTATAAGAGGACCAAGCACAAATTAGATTTTTTTAACAACTTTCCAATACAATGTTCGAAGTTGGGGCATAGTCTTTACCAGCATATTCATTATTATAATTTAACTTTATTTTTTTAAATTAACTTATTTATTTTTGGCTGTACCATGTGGCTTGCGAGATCTTGGTTCCCCAATCAGGGATCAAACCTGGGCCCCCCTGCACTGCAAGTGTGCAGTCCTAGCCACTGGACCACCAGGGAATTCCCATAATTTAACTTTAAAGTTATGCAGAAAATTAAATGAGAACCTTTCCAAAATTTAATTTACCCTTGAGTAACTTCATTGGTAAGCTTCAGAAAAGAGGTACTGATGAAGACAACTTTGCAATAAATCTTCATTATCCTCATATGTAAATATCACTGCTTGGTTTAGTCAGTTCACTTAATAGATTAATGATAATAATAAGATCCACATCTCATGCATAACTAATTGATATATCTATTTCCGTATCCTCATGTGGTTGTGGTCATATGTCATGTTCTTACAAACTACTTGTTATAAATATCATCACTGTAAATATAATGGCCTTATCATGCATTTCACAAATCAGATAAGTTACTTGTAAAGAATGTAAACCATTAGACATATTTTAGCTGGGATGGACAATTTATTTTTGGTATACATAGAAAGCCTCTGTAGCTTTTCAAACTGTCAAGAAACTGGAACTATTTAAGAACTATAAGCCTGTTGCCTCTGTGTGGTTAATGACACTAGGTCCAAAGGGGGGAATGAAACAGAATGCCTGAAAGCTGAGGAAGAACATTTAAAAGTCTAAAAAAAGAGTCATGTATCAAAATGTTCATTGCAGCCCTATTTACAATAGCCCGGAGATGGAAACAACCTAAGTGTCCATCATCGGATGAATGGATAAAGAAGATGTGGCACATATATACAATGGAATATTACCCAGCCATAAAAAGAAACGAAATTGAGCTATTTGTAATGAGGTGGAGAGACCTAGAGTCTGTCATACAGAGTGAAGTAAGTCAGAAAGAGAAAGACAAATACCATATGCTAACACATATATATGGAATTTAAGGGAAAAAAAATGTCATGAAGGACCTAGGGGTAAGACAGGAATAAAGACACAGACCTACTAGAGAATGGACTTGAGGATATGGGGCGGGGGAAGGGTAAGCTGGGACAAAGCGAGAGAGAGGCATGGACATATATACACTACCAAACGTAAGGCAGATAGGTAGTGGGAAGCAGCCGCATAGCACAGGGAGATCAGTTCGGTGCTTTGTGACCGCCTGGAGGGGTGGGATAGGGAGGGTGGGAGGGAGGCAGATGCAAGAGGGAAGAGATATGGGAACATATGTATATGTATAACTGATTCACTTTGTTATAAAGCAGAAACTAACACACCATTGTAAAGCAATTAAACGCCAATTAAAAAAAAAGTCTCATCTAATGGGAGATCTCAGTGGGATTTTAAGCAGTGTGCAATGTGGAAGGTCATAGACAAAAACTTCGTAAAAACTCTTTCTGTCTAGAAAATAGTCTTCTGCATAATATCTTCCCCAAAATGGCACATTAAATAAAAATAACTTCTTGTTAATTTCACAAGTTTAGCATACTACTTCTATCTAATTGGATATCCAAATATTTGGTCATGGAAAATAAATATGATATGGGCTGATACCCAAAGAAATCTCATGACCTTTATTTAATGAATTGTTGTAGTTGTCTATTTTAAAATTTAAACTATCACTAAGGAAGCCAAGTTGACAGCTTAACATGGCATTCTTTTTCTTTCCTGAGTTTAACTTCTGCTTAAGTGCTATGATTCATCTAAAAGGAAAGAAAATGAACACAAAAAGGCACAAACTTGGAAAAATTTGTCATCTGAAGACAATGAATATATATATATACACACACACAGGCGGAGCTACACAATATCTCTTTTCTTTTTAATTTAATTTTTATTTTTGGCTGCGTTGGGTCTTCGTTGCTGTGCGCAGGCTTTCTCTAGTTGCAGTGAACGGGGGCTACTCTTCGTTGTGGTGCGCAGGTTTCTCATTGTGGTAGCTTCTCTTGTTATGGAGCACGGGCTCTAGGCGTGTGGGTTTCAGTAGTTGTGGCACGCAGGCTCAGTAGTTGTGGCTCGCAGGCTCTAGAGCGCAGGCTCAGTAGTTGTGGTGCACAGGCTTAGTTGCTCCGTGGCATGTGGGATCTTCCTGGACCAGGGCTTGAACCCTTGTCCCCTGCATTGGCAGGCGGATTCTTAACCACTGTGCCACCAGGGAAGCCCCACAATAACTCTTTAATACTACTAAATCATAGTCTAGAGTGCTCCCTAGAGAAAAACAGTGCTTAATTAACCAAAACCACAATAATTCAAAATTCTATTTATATTATTGAGCCTAGCATGTCTTTGCTACCTTGAAATAGTAAAGCACTAAAGGTGAGGTGTATACAAATACAGTAACGAGCAAAGGTTGACTATAATCACAAAATGGATTCTCCATAAAGCAATTTACTGTGTTTAGTTCAATGAACAGACAGCGGTTTCTTCTTGTGTGTGGCCAATGCCATCTACTGATTTACGCACTAATGTCTTTAAAAATGCTTAGGAAGCTTACATCATAGGACTAGCAATTATGTCACCTGGATTTAAGAGCAAAAACAAACAAAATCATCTTAAATGATTAGAGATGGTCTCTCCATGTTTATCAGAGGATATACAGTTTCACAAGTCACCCCTCTCTCCCCAGGTCTTCCCTGTAGTTGAGAAGTCATGATTCGCTGTAGAATGAATAGATGTTTTACAAGAAGGCAGAATAATTAAAAATGTAGAGTTATCAAAATCCTTAGTTTAAAAGTTGCATCCACTAAAATGCATTGTACTACATCATATTTATATTTGCTCTCTTCCAACTATAGCTTTATTAATTGCTTCCTTTCTGTATATCATCTGTCATGAGCCATTGTTTTATTAAATCATTTAAGTTTGGTTCACCCCCCCCCCTTTATAACTCTCCTCACTCTCTCTTCTACCTCTATACAAATAACACCTCTAATATGTACACTTCCCTCAATATCTGACCTTTACATAAAAAACGAGAGCCAGTTTCAAAGTACACTAAACTTATATTATTTGATATATTACAAAAACATAAGTATAGATAAAATGGAATCCATGCTCACCATAACAATATTTTAGTTGCCTCTATGTTTCTGCCCAGACAACCTCCTCCATTTCCCCCTGAATAAGTTATAAATAATATAGGGCAATAAAGATAAAATTTATATTGTACATGTGGGACCAAGAATTGTTGCTCAACACTGTACCACGTTGCACTCCAGCTTACGATTGTGAACAACTGTGAACTATTTCTAAAGTAAAGTCACACAACAGTTAAATTCAGGGACATTATTTACCTAGATGCTCTTCAAAAGCTGAAAACAACAGAGACAGGCATCACTGTTCGTGTTCCACCTGATGAGTCATTCTGGCATTTTAATTACCTAAGTACTGGTTCATGCAGAAAGAGGTTCATGTTGTTTTCTTCATATGGTGGCAGCAGCAACAAAACAAACCCAGGCTTACCTGGGAGATCCAGACACAATGCTTTAAAAATAGCCCTAATAGGGTGACAATGAATCTCCGACCTCCTGCCTAACCATCTCTTTTCCTTTACTTGGTCCCACTTCTCTAGTCCCAATTCCCCTTATTTCTTTCCAGATTTTGAGCCCCTGATCTATCTTGACAATCAGCTGGATGTCAATGAATCCCTAAGAACTATTAGCCAACAATTGCTTCTACTTAACCCTCCTGCACTTATTCATATATCAAAAGGGGAGAAACAGCGTTGACAGTCTAAAAGGATTAAGGTATAAGGTGGACATTTTGGAAAAGTCATGTCTTTCTCTCCTCAATGGCTCCTCATACGTGACTTCCAATGCCAGTTGCTCTTACCAAGTAATAGAAAGTAAAAACACAAACTAGGGCTTCCCTGGTGGCGCAGTGGTTGGGAGTCCGCCTGCCGATGCAGGGGACACGGGTTTGTGCCCCGGTCCGGGAAGATCCCACATGCCGCGGAGCGGCTGGGCCCGTGGGCCATGACCGCTGATCCTGCGTGTCCGGAGCCTGTGCTCCGCGATGGGAGAGGCCACAGCGGTGAGAGGCCCGCATACCACCAACAAACAAACAAACAAACAAACAAAACACAAACTAGAATATCCTTCTGTGCTAGGAAAACAGCTGTCTATAGACGCCTGATATGCAGGGCAGTTGATCCAAACACATGACCAAGCAATGCTACAGGGGAGCTAGAAGAAAGCAGCAAGACTCCCTTTACCAGAGCAGCGCTCTGTATTATTCCAGATATTCAGCATCAGCTTATACAAAAGTCTAGGATCCGAGTAGGGATCTGAATAATTTTCTGTATCATGTAGCAGATACACCTCCTTTTATTTATCACCATGTAGGGCATGTCATTATCCTAGTGATAATGAATATAATTAAATATTTGAATTAGTATTTTTAAAATGTACCTCAACATCGCATCGCAACTTAACAACTACAACAAAATAGTTAACAACAACAACAACAAAAATTCTCCAGTGGGATTTTGGGGATCAGAAATACTACCCCAAGGTCCAGAAGACCCAATGTTTGTGAAAATTGAAAAATGATAAAAATATAAATAGGTAACCTTACAACTCCAAATAGAACTAGAACATAAATTAAGCTGAATATTCAAACAATGGGTAGGTCAGAGTTTATTGCCCTAAGCATCAGATCGCTAAAACAAAGTGGGGCCTTTAAGACACGCTCTCAGGAGCTTAATGTAGCAAGATAAGGACTCTTTTCCCATAGATTTTCCTAAAGCTGTTACGTGTAAGTTCTATGACACTGGGTAAACCAAACACCCTTCCTGCTCCTCAGACTCCTTGGTAAAAAGAAGATGGCAAAACCTACCTGGTAAATTTACCAGGTAAATTATTTGCTCATTCAATGTAAACAGAATCGAGTGCATTATGTGCCTTTTCTGAAGGTAAAATATATAGGCTCATTTCAGAAAATATAACAAAGTGTAACAAAGGAAATTCTACCACTCCTTGAAAACACTTCGGCAATTTTCCCCTAATATTTGTATCACCACATCATGATCCTAAATCCTGCTTTATTTACTAAGCATTATATCATGAAAGGCACGTGAATTTTGGAATGAGAAACCCCAGAAATCTGAATCCCAGCTCTTGCATGGAATTGAAAAGTTTGTTTAAATTCTGTGAGTCTCAATTTCTTTACTTTGATAATGGGGATAATATTAGCTACCTCATCCACTTCATAGGCTCCTTGAATGAGATAAGGATTGTAAAAAGCCTAACACAGAGTTTAATATATAATTCCTCAATAAATGTTACCTTATTCCCATTCTACACCAAAACCTATTGAAGTCGAGACAAGGCATCTGTCAAGCAAACCCACCCATCAATCAACTAGGAACCACACTCAGGACTTCAGTGCTTTGAAAGGTGCCACGAAGGGCTGTGCGTGTGTGTGTGTGTGTGTGTGTGTGTGTGTGTGTGTGTGCGCGCGCGTGTGCACGCATGCATGTGTGTCAGCATGTGTGTGTTTGTGTATACACATGTGTGTGCCTTCACGTGCATTTCCTTAAGATCCTGCAAGTGGAAGCCTCTTCAGGGGCAGGGACAAAGAAAATGTCCTGGGAGATGCATGGCTTCTGAAGGACTCCAGAAGAAACCTGAGGCAGGCTGCTGATTGCGCTGCAGTCCTACTCAGTACCTCTTTCACCAATTGAAAAGGGGTCACCACTCATGTTAGAATCTGCTGGCCTTTCACCCCTGTACAGTCTCCAAACAGCAGTCCCCTCCATCTCTCACCTTAGAGCTTCTGTGCCAAGATGGCATGCTGAGATTTGGCAAGCTCTGAACCAAAAAGGTTATTTTTCAGCTGGATGCGGCTCAGAGAAGCTAAGGAGAGTGCAAAGTAATAAAATCAAGACTCTGCCAACAACATTACCCCCTTATCCCCTGCCATTAAGATAGTTCTGCTTTACTCTGCAGGATATAAAGAGGATTTAGCTGAATAAATCCTATTATTTATTACAGCCGCCATTTACAACAGAAATAGTTTCCACCCGCCTGCTTAGGAAAATGGGAAAATTATTAGATCATCACTTATGGTCACAGAAACATAAGTCCCCCAGCTGGCAGTGAACTTCAAGCCGCAGATAAAAAGATTCAAGATGATGGAGACTTAGAAGATGATAGAGCAAGGAACAGCAACTTCTGACTTTCTAGCATCTACTCTGAAAGTCACAGGAATATGGCAAACTTTTAGAGCCGGCACTAAGAGCTGTAAACATGGAAGTGCAGGCTCCCACTTACATCAACACAGAAATTTAACCCTGAAGGGAGGCAAAGATTTGACCACAATCCATTGACAGGTTAAATTTCCTGCTTTCACATAAAGTTGTTGAAAATAAGAGTAAATACGGTCCTTTCAAATAAACATGTTTTATCTTTCATTCTTATCCAATCAAGCTCCAAATGAAACACAATGCTTGGATACATTTAAGTTCCTTGACAGTTAAATGCATTTGTAACGTTGGTAAAGGAAAAATTACATATTGTAATGCATTAAAGCAAGAGAGAGCTCTATCTCCTGCCATCTTTGAAAGTTTATATCTGTAATTTTCCCTTCCTGAAGCTGTGATTGTTCCAACCTATTAAGTTAAAAATAAAATATTACTTTTTTTAAAATCACACAAACATTTTGAACATTTTTTTAAAGAATAATGGTCTTTAGTTGGTTCCTAATTTTTTAAGTCTGCTGCCAATTCTGTCTTCTAGTATAGCTTCTCTTTAATGAAAAGCTGTAAAAGTTTACAGGTATTTTTAAATGGCTGTTACTTCTAGCATGTCGATCATACAGTCAAGCATTCCTAGTCACCTGGGGAGCCAGGAAGGACACACACTTTGACAAGATACTAGGCTGTTGCCTAAGAAGTTGGAATCTAGCTTCTGGTTCCACCATCTCTGATGAGCATTTGACTTCAAACAAGTGACTTAACTCCATAAAGCGTGGTACGCACATCTGCTTCCCATACTAGATTGTAGGCCATTAAGGGGATGTTTTTTAAAAAAGGAAAAAGAGGAAACTTTCCAAGGTGGCAGAGGAGTAGGAGGATGTGGAATTCATCTCTCCCCACAAACACATCAAGAATACATCTACAAATGGAACAGTTCTCACAGAGCACCTGCTGAACAGTAGCAGAGAACACCTAAAAGGACAAGAAAGATTCCTATGTAACCAGGTAGGATGAAAGCAAGAAGAAGGGAAAAGGAAGAGGAGAGGAAACAGGACAGGACCTGCACCCCTGGTGGGGAGCTGAAGGTAAGGAGAGGTTCCCACATCTGGGGAAGCCCTCTCACCAGTGGGGAGATTAGCTGGGACAGAAGGGTAGCCTTGGGGGCTCGGAGGAGAGCCCAGCAACTGGTCTGTGGCAGGCAGGACAGAGTGACCTATTCAGTTGGTCTGTGCCACAGCCCTGCATGTCCCAGCCTGAGAGAGGTGTCTGTTGGTGCACGTGGGGGCTGGGGGTTGGGTGCTGGAACATGGGGTTTGGAGAGAAGACTGGGGGAGGGGACTGCTGTTGGCGGTGAGGAAACAGCCTGAGGGGACAGGAGTGAGGAGCTCTGCAACCAGAAATGCTCGCGGAGGAAGCCCAGACCACCACAGAAGCAAAGCGCCGTTGTTGAGTGATGCACAAAGGGCGTGGTCAACACTGTAGCCCCTCTCCTCATGCACCGGTCCCTGCCTCCATGGGCACTAAGGAGGACTCCTGAGGGAGTGGGCTCTTGCCATCGCCTCCTCTATCCCCCCTCCCCTTCTGGGCAGCCTGCTTGCCCCGATCACTGCCTGATGGGCTCACATGTTACGACTGCTACCCCAGCACCCTCCCGCCTGGGTGGCCTTCTCACCCCACTCACAACCTCAGCTCCTTCCTGCCTGACAGGCTCGTGTGTTCTGTCAACCTCTATAGCAGATTCCAGTGGGAGGAACACATGCAGAGGTGGGGCTAACCCAACAGCTGAGCCCCAGAGGCCGTGTGACTAAGGAAGAAGAGCTGAAATCTCCCCTTGCGGCTGCGTGAACTGCAGACTTATACCTCCGCTGATGGCTTCCTAAATTCAGTGCCTGTGAAACATCCAAAAGTACAACAAGTGCTCCTGCAACTGGGACAGGTCTGGCTTTAGCAGCTGTGGGCTTTGTGGGCACGTATACACAGGGCTGGGCCAGGCCAGAGTCCAAGCAGCCTCCATGGCTCCCACAGCCAGTCCAGGCACATGACTGCTGCAGTCCTGGGACCTGACCTCAGTGGATCTGTGCTGGTGGCCTGGTGAAAACAATACCTGAGAGTCATCAGGGCCAAGCGCCAGCATATCCACAGTTACGGTGGGACCAAGAGCAGTGCCAACAAAATGTACTTTGTGAGCCTGCACAATGGGCAAAAGGGGACACAACAGAGCACATTCACGGGTGAACAGCTCCAGAGGAGGAATATGCAGTGGCTTCTCTCCCAGTGGGAGTGCTCCCATCCAGCCTACCTCGCATCACAGATCAGAAACACAGCCAAGAAACAGATCTGAGGACCTCTACTCCAATAACTAGTGAGCAGACCCTGCCCCTGACAGAGCAATGACAAACACAGAGCAAAGGGGAGCCCCTGCTCAATATCCAGGGCAATCTCTGGTCACCACAACACCAGTCAAACCCCCTATCAAGGGAATAACGGCACACGAATTTGTACCAACCTCACCCACCAGGGGGCAGACACCAGAAGCAAGAGGAACTACAATCCTGCAGCCTATGGAAAGGAGACCACAACCACAGTAATTTAGACAAAATGAGATGACAGAGAAATATGTTGCAGACAAAAGAGCAAGATAAAAATCTACAAGAACAGGGCTTCCCTGGTGGCGCAGTGGTTGGGAGTCCGCCTGCCGATGCAGGGGACGTGGGTTCGTGCCCCGGTCCGGGAGGATCCCACATGCTGCGGAGCAGCTGGGCCCGTGAGCCATGGCCGCTGAGCCTGTGCGTCCGGAGCCTGTGCTCCACAACGGGAGAGGCCACAGCGGTGAGAGGCCCACGTACCGCAAAAAAAAAAAAAAAAAATCTACAAGAACAGCTAAATGAAGAGGAGAACAGCAATCTACCTGAAAAAGAATTCAGAATAATGATAGTAAAGATGATCCAAGATCTTGGAAAAAGAATAGAGGCATGGATCAAGAAGATACAAGAAATGTTTAACAAAGACCTAGAAGGACTAAAGAAGAAACAAACAGAGATTAACAATACAATAAATGAAATGAAAAATATATTAAGAGGAATCAGGAGCAGAATAACTGAGGCAGAAGAACAGATAAGTGAGGTGGAAGACAGAATGGTGGAAATCACTGCCACAGAACAGAATAAAGAAAAAAGAATGAAAAGAAATGAGGACAGTCTCAGAGACATCGGGGACAACATTAAATGCACCAACATTTGAATTATAGGGGTTCCAGAAGAAGAAGAAAAGGAGAAAGGGCCTGAGAAAATATTTGAAGAGATTATAGTCCAAAACTTCCCTAACATGGGAAAGGAAATAGTCACCCAACTCCAGGAAGCACAGAGAATCCCATACAGGATAAACCCAAGAAGGAACATGCCCAGATTCATATTACTCAAACTAACAAAAATTAAATACAAAGAAAAAATATTAAAACAACAAGAGAAAAGCAACAAATAACATACAAGGGAATCCCCATAAGGTTATCAGCTGACTTTTCAGCAGAAACTCTGCAGGCCAGAAGGGAGTGGCATGATATATTTAAAATGATGAAAGGGAAAAACCTACAACCAAGAATACTCTACCCAGTAAGGCTCTCATTCAGATTTGAGGGAGAAATTAAAAGATTTACAGAGAAGCAAAGCTAAGAGAATCCAGCACCACCAAACCATCTTTACAACAAAAGCTAAGGGAACTTCTCTAGACAGGAGAAAAAACAAAACAAAAAACAAAAGAAGCCACAATTAGAAACAAGAAAATCACAAATGGGAAAGCTCACTGGTAAAGGCAAACATACAGCAGAAGCAGGAAATCATCCATACACAAATATGATATCAAAAACAGCAACCACAAGAAGAGGAGAGTACAAGTGCTTTATGAAAACTACATGGGAAGTGCAAACCAAAAAATCTACAGTAGATACACACACACAAAAGGGAAAGCAACACAACACTAAAGATGATCATCAAACCACAGGAGAACAAAAGAGGAAGGGAAGAAAAAAGACCTACAAAAACAAACCCAAAACAATTAAGAAAATGGCAGTAGGAACATACATATCCATAATCACCTTAAATGTAAATGGATTAAATTCTCCAACCAAAAGACACAGACTGGCTGAATGGATACAAAAATAAGACCTGTATATATGCTGTCTACAAGAGACCTACTTCAGACCTGGGGACACATACAGACTGAAAGTAAAGGGACGGAAAAAGATATTCCATGCAAATGGAAATTAAAAAAAAGCTGGAGTAGCAATTCTCATATCAGACAAAATAGACTTTAAAATAAAAACTATTACAAGAGATAAGGAAGGACACTACATAATGATCAAGGGATCAATCCAAAAGAAGATATAACAACAGTCAATATATATGCACCCAACATAGGAGCACCTCAATATATAAGCCAAATGCTAACAGCCATAAAAGGGGAAATCAACAGTTAACACAATAACTGTGGGGGACTTTCATGCCCCACTTACGCCAATGGATAGATCATCCAGACAGAAAATAAGAAAACACAAACCTTAAATGACACATTAAAACAGATGGACTTAATTGATATTTATAGGACATTCCATCCCAAAGCAGCAAAATACACTTTCTTCTCAAGTGCACAAGGAATATTCTCCAGGATAGATCACATCTTGGGTCACAAATCGAGCCTTGGTAAATTTAAGAAAACTGATACCATATCAAGCATCTTTTTCGACCACAATGCAATGAGACTAGAAATCAATTACAAAAACAAACTGTAAAAAAACACAATACATAGAGGCTAAACAATATGTTACTAAATAACCAATGGATCACTGAAGAAATCGAAGAGGAAATCAAAATATACCTAGAGACAATGAAATGACAACCAAAACATGACGAGCCAAAACCTATGGGATGCTGCAAAAGCAGTTCTGAGAGGGAAGTTTACAGCAATACAATCTTACCTCAAGAAGCAAGAAAAAAATCTCAAATAAACAACCTAACCTTACATGTAAAGCAACTGTTGAATGTACATTGGTACAGCCACTGTGGAGAACAGTATGGGGTTTCCTTAAAAACTAAAAACAGAGCTTCCATATGATCCAGCAATCCCACTCTGGGGCATATATCCAGAGAAAACCATAATTTGAAAAGATACATGCACCCCAGTGTTCACTGCAGCACTGTTTACAAGAGCCAGGACATGGAAGCAACCTAAATGTCCATCAACAGAAGAATGGATAAAGAAAATGTGGGACATATATACAAAGGAATAGTACTCAGCCATAAAAAAAGAATGAAATAATGGCATTTGCAGCCACATGGATGTACCTAAAGATTGTCATACTGAGTGAAGTAAGTCAGACAAAGACAAATATCATGATATCATGTATATGTGGAATCTAAAAAAGGGTACAAATGCATTTATCTACAAAACAGAAACAGAGTTACAGATGTAGAAAACAAACTTATGGTTACCACGGGGTAAAGGGGGAGGGATAAATTGGGAGATTGGGATTGACATATACACACTACTATATATAAAACAGATAACTAATAAGGACCTACTGTGTAGCACAGGGAGCTCTACTCAATACTCTGTAATGGCCTATATGGGAAAAGAATCTAAAAAAGAGTGGATATGTGTGTATGTATAACTGATTCACTTTTCTGTACACCTGAAACTAACACAACATTATAAATCAACTATACGCCAATAATTTTTTTTTAAAAAAGGGAAAATGAATTAAAAAACTTTGTTATTTTTCTGGATAAAAAAATTGCATGTTTTACAATATTAAATATTATAGAAATACATATTATAGAGAATGAAATTCCCATTACCCCATCCTCTAGAGATAACTACCTTCAATATTTTTAATATTTCTCTACCTATCTTCGTGTGCATGTATTATTTTTATTGTCATAGTTTGACTTTTTAAACAAAAATGTAACCATGATATACATATTGATCAGCAACTCGTTTTACTTTGTAAGGCTACCTTCATAGTATGGAATTACTTCATTATGAATAATATACTGCAAGGTTCTTGTTTCCCATGTACTTAACAACTGCTCAACTGCGGGGTATTTGAGTTGATTCTCATTTATTATTATAAAACATCATGCAATTAAAATCACATATATTTTTTTTTTTTTTTTTTTTTTTTTTGGTACACGGGCCTCTCACTGTTGTGGCCTCTCCCACTGCGGAGCGCAGGCTCCGGACGCACAGGCTCAGCAGCCATGGCTCGCGGGCCCAGCCGCTCTGCGGCATGTGGGATCTTCCCAGACCGGGGCACAAACCCGTGTCTCCTGCATCGGCAGGCAGACTCTCAACCACTGCGCCACCAGGGAAGCCCACATATATTTCTTTACACATGTACACACACACACGCACACACACACACACACAATTTCCCTTTAAAGAAACTTCCAGAAGTGTCAGTGGCAATGTAGGATCAAAGATATATACAATTCAAATAGTTCTGTCCAATTGTCCTGCAAAAATGTATCAATTTACAGCCTCACCAACAGAGTTTGAGAGTACTCATGTCTTGAAACTCTTTACTTTCTGCTTGTATTT
The DNA here is from genome assembly GCF_949987515.2 of Delphinus delphis. Lineage (NCBI taxonomy): Eukaryota > Metazoa > Chordata > Mammalia > Artiodactyla > Delphinidae > Delphinus > Delphinus delphis. Next base: position 76,437,802 of record NC_082685.1, on the reverse strand, counting down.
CGTGCAGAACCTGATGTAGTTCTTGGCACATAATCAGCATGTGATACTTGCTTGAAAGGGTGAATAAAAGCATTGATGTTAAATAATCAAATCATTTATTTACACAGTTATAAACATATATAGGTGCATGGATATGTGCATGTATCTTTATAAATGTCATATTATTTACCTCACATTCAACAAGCATCCTAAATAGATCTATTCAGAAGATTTGAGATATGAAATTCCCCATGCATCAGTACATTGTGATTATTTAGTTAAATATAATTTGTGGGTTCTGAGCAGAGGAGACTTAGTCACGCAGTGCTTTCTGGCATTTTCCATGATATACACTTGCATTTTAAAGTCTTGAAATCAATGTAGCATCTCTATAATAACTTTCTTTAGGAGCACTCAACTACACCAAAAATAGACTTATTATGTCTCTGTACTTTGAAATGTAAGCTTTCTCTTCAAACTAATGAACTAGTTTCTCTGAACACAAAGTATTCCTTGAAAGCAAGTTCTGTTTAGAAGCTGCTTAACTCTCAGGAGGCAAGATGTTATAAATGTTTAAATTATTATTCCGGGGTAGCAGTAACTTGGGCTTTGAGAGAACTGGACCGACTTCATATTGTGACCAATACTAGGGCCCCTTCACTTTATGTAAGAGATGCTTTTGTTAAGCAGTCACTAAGAAAAAAAAAGGTGTCAAATTATATTTTAATTCCCCAGAAGAGATAGACCACTAGACAGGAAACGTATTTAAGACAATATAGAATAGAGTTTACAGAATAATAAATATATTTTAAGTAAATAACGTTTTTATTACTCCAGTTTTTTGGATCTATAATTCTGCTTTAAGAATTCATAATTGGCATGTATGAATAGTGTCAAATAATTAAATTTAGAATTTAAGTTCAGTACTCAATGAAAGCAGCATTATGGTGTCAAAGTAGTGAGTTCATTTGGACTAATGGGACAAGAAGAGGAAAGATTCAGAACCCAACAGCCAAAGTCACACTGAAGCAAAAGATCAAGGCAAAGAAGTGGCTTAAATGCTAGTAAATATTCCAGAGGTAGAGGTCATGAAGACTCAGAGTCAAGAAAGATAAGTGGCAGAAATGAGGCAGATAGATGGGAAAAGAACTAACATGTATTGATTTCTCATGATATACCAGGTACAATGGCAACATCTTTCCAGACAGCTCTTATTTCTCTTAATCCTCCCAACTGCCTCTGTTATACTGTTATTTATAGAAAAGGAGAGACCTTAAGTGGCTTTGCAAGGGTTACTCAGCTGATAAAAGTCAAGGTTAAAGCAACAAAGAGGGTGTTCTTTGAACTACTCCGTGCTACAGCCCACTGTGAAGCCCCAAGTCAGAACAATCTATTTTATAACAGAGAGAGAGCCTGTCTCCAAAGTAAGTTTCTGAACTTCTCCCTATGGGAGTAGGAAGTAATAACTGATTTTCCAATATGACATTAAGTTTAGTCTAGCAGTTTCTGTAAGTATCGTTCCTGGCCTACATCCTTAAATATTGTCAGGTTTCTATTAAAAACATGGGTTTCTAGGCCCAATCCATATCTATTAAGTCAGAGTCTTTCGAGTTGGGAGGCTAGGAAACAGAGCTTTAACAAACATCCCATGTGACTTTTAAACACAGTGATGCTTTAGAAGCACTGATTTAAAGGCTCACAAGTAGGGGATGCTTGACACGTAGCATATTCAGACAAACCTTGTATTTAAAATTCAGAGGAAAGCCATCCGACTTTCCAGTTTCTGAGGATGACTGAAAATGATAATGTAATGAAGAAAACAAAATGGTTTCCATCTATAACTGATGAGTTAGGTAACAGCAGAAGAAGAAGAGATACATGTTGCAAGTCAATTTCAACAACTGTCAACTAATAAAATTACTAAACGCTAATAACAGAAATATCAGTTGAATTAAAGCAAATTAAAGGTATCAAAATGACAAACTACCCAATCTTGATATCATTGATAAGTTTTCAGACCTTTAAGGCAAGATGTGAAAGCTAGAAATAGTTGGAAGAGTATTTTCTAAAGCAGCTCTTCACCTAGAGTTTCAGACACATTAGAATAAGGGCTCAGATAATTCAAGTTCTACCTTCAATTTAATTATCAATTAATCTCTCTGCTTGAACTTGGTTGACACTATATATGAAGGCCAAGGAGGCCAAGGATCAAAAATACATAAGATTCAGTTGGGAATTTTCCATTAAAATTTTCTAATGGGGAAAGCGGGATTCTTCCTAGACCACTTTTAGCACCTTGGATGGACTCTATTAAGATCAAGCAGAAAAGAAGTGTGATTAGAAAAGAAACTTCATTTTCTTTCATTCTACGTGCCTTTCAGAAATGCTGGTTTATTTCTTGTTTGTGTGTTTTTTGCATTTCAAATACCAGCTATGCCCACGATAATTTCCTGACTCGCTCACCTAGAATAATTACTCTCATATCATTCGGGTACAATATTCAAGTATAAAGAGATTTTTAACCCATGAGTACATGGATAAGTTATACAAGTCATCCAGGTAAATAGGGTTAAATTTGCTATGTTTTATCTGTGTTCCTAGTACTGTTCATATTATTTATATGATTCATCTAATTTAACTCTCATAACAATTCTGTGAGATATAATGATTATGATATCCTCATTTTCCAAATAAGAGAATCAAGGTCCAGAAAGGACAGGAAAATTGCCCAAGTTATGGAGATATTAAGTAGTAGGTCCAGGATTTGATCCCAGGTAGTCTGGTTTAATGCCCAAATCTTAACCATTATGTACACTAACAGTAACAATAATGACATACACAAATATCTGGTATCCAAATCAGCACAAATTTCTCCTACAGGGTGCACTTCATTATTTAAAAAAAAAAAATTAATGCCAAGTTTTATAAAAAAGCATACAGTAGATGATTTCTGTAAGTAACTTTCAAAGTAAAGCATAGATTCCATCTTGATTCTACCTAGCTCACCTTCTAGCATCTATATATACAATGAGGATCAAGGTTTATACCAACAAAGCTGAATCTCTGATAGATTCTAAAGTTTATTTTCAAAAATGAAAAAGAATAGGAATGGTTTCAGTATAAATAACATGTAACTAATTGTTAGCTATTTTATTTCTTTCTTTAAACATTGACAATTCACATATGGTTATGGAATAAGGCATATCGGGGTCAAATCCAAGCTTAGTCACTTACTGTTGATGTGGCCAAGTAACTTTACTAGGCTAAACCTCACTCTGCTAATCCTATAAATTACGGAGTTGGACTAATTATTACCCAAAATAATAACGAATAGGCTATATCAGAATCCTTTGGGGTACTGGCTAAAATTACAGATTTTTAAGATTTAACCCAACATATGCTAAATCAAAGTCTCAGACGGTGGGGATCATCATTTTAAATAAGCCCTCCAGGTGAACCTGTGGGAACAAGTAACTACTGGACTTGATGATTTAAAAATTTCTAAGACACAATTTCCCAATTGTGGCCAAGATAAATTACAGTTTCTTGTTCCCCCCATTTTAAAGAAAGGAAAAATCAAAGAGGTAATAATTTAATTATATAAAAAATATAATTGACAATGATTAATATTCTCTTTATTATTACAAAATCATAAAGCAAGAAAAGACTTTGCAAACTATTTGATATTTTACCTTTAATTAAGACTAGTTTCATCAGGATTGACATACCACTTTTGGAAGACAGTTTCTTTCCATCACTGTATTTATCCAAAAATGCAATAGATTCCAAAACTCAGCAGCAGCAGATGCCCAGATAGTTACAGTCCCATAAAAAACATTAATTTCTGCCATTACTTGCTTGAGGGAATATTGCTTGAAAATTATTCTATGTAAAAAACTAATTTATACTTACCTATAATTCATCCACCACAGTTAAACAGTGAACTTAAAACACTAGAGCACCATAAGGTTTCCAGGTAGTGCCTTCATCAATTACAAGGATAAAATTCTAAGATTCTCTCTTGCCTCATAAAAGTAATTCCTTCACTATTTTTAACTCTAACAGTGTAGGAGAAGTTACATTATTTGGAAATCAGAATGAAGTGAATTTCCGTATATCAGGCCAAAATACATTTCCTAATAAAAATTCTTAATATAATTAACACTAAATAGATAAATAGTGCTCAATAAATATTTACTGAAATAATGCATGAGTTAACAAGTTTATAATGTTTAAATAGGCCTGAAATAACAGTAACAAAAAACCCCAATAATCCAATTTTTAAAATGAGCAAATGAGTTAAACAGATACTTCTTCAAAGAAGATATACAAATGGTCAATAAGCATGTGAAAAGATGCGCAACATCACAAATCACTGGGCTGATGTAGATCAAAACCACCATGAAATACCATCTCGCATCCAACAGAACGGCTACTATCAGAAAAACAAACAGAAAATAACAAAATAGGAATCCTTGTATACTGCTGGTGGGAATGTGAAATGGTGCAGCTGTGAAGGAAAGCAGTACGAGGGTTCCTCAAAACTTAAAAATAGAATTACAATATGATCTAGCAATTCCACTTCTGGGCATATACTCAAAATAATTGAAATCAAGGTCTCAAAAAGATACTTGCATTCCCATGTTATTAGCAGCATTATTTGCAATAGCCAATGCAGAAGCAACCCAAGTGCCCATCAACAGATGAATGGATAAACAAAATGCACTGTATACATATATTGGAATATTATTTAACTTTAAAAAAGAAGGTAATTCTATCACATGCTACAACTTGCATGAAGTTTGAGGACATTATGCCAAGTGAAATAAGTCAGTCATAAAAGGAGAAATATTGTAAAATTTCACTTATTTGAAGTACCTACAGTAGTCAAATTCATACAGACAGAAAATAGAATGGTGGTTCTTTGGTGCTGGGGTTGCAGGAAGGTGGCAATGAGGAGTTATTGCTTAATAGGTACAGAGTTTCAGTTTTGTAAAATAAAAAGAGTTCTGTAGATGCATGGTGGTGATGGTAGGACAACAGGGTGAATGTGCTTAATGACACTTAACTGTACACTTAAAAATTCTGGACCCCGAAGTTCATATTTCAAACAAACAAGATGCCCTCCTTTTCCTTTTTAATTGTTGTAAACTCCTTGAGCATAGGAACTGTGTGTTACTATTTCGTATCCCCAGCAGCTAAAACAAGACCCAGAATGTAGTTTCTTAAGTAATGGCAATTTAACTGACCTACAAAATAAGCAACTTTAATCAAAGTTGTTTTTTTCTTTTCTTTTAGGTAGGGAGAGAAGTGGGATTTGTGTTACACAAGCTGTATGAGTTAAACTTTAACATACAATTTTAACAAAATACTAAAGAAACTGGATTTTATGGGCCAAATGCAGAGAAAACAAGTATATGTATATATAGAGAAAGGAATCAACACTCAGGAAAAATTTCTGCTTCCCAGACTGAAGAACAAATAAAAGAAGTCTAGAAATGTAAGATAGAATGGTTAGACACATGCCCAATGAGGATTTTTCAAGTGGAAGGGAAAACTGATGACAAGTTTGACATCTTTTCCTCTGATGATTTTAGTAATAATATGGGGGTCAATTGTAATCTGATTAGAAGGACTTAGAAATGATTGTGCATAAAACTCACAGTGAAGAAATCACGAAAACTGGCTTTTCTGAAGATTATAAAGTTTTACAAAATAGTTTTACCATACAGGAGCTCAATCTAACCTAAGTCATAAAAAAATATTATTTGATGTGAACAATGTTTTGTGGTATGGTAAAAAACGACAATACAAAATGGTACCTGATTAATGAATGTGAAATTCTAAAATTGTACTTCTAATTTGAGTTATAGATAAACAATTAAATCTATATTTTATTACAAAAGAGTTAAATTAAAATAAAGTTCCAAAAACATAGAATTTGTTTTATTTTTCTACTTTATAATGTTATTGGACACTTCTCTTTAGTGTATAGAAACACATATTTAAGTATACATATCTTATTTATAAATAAGATGCTATCAGAGTGGGGAAAAAAACTTGCTTTATATTTTAAAAACAGCTTTTCATGAATTAAATAAAGGCCATGAAAAACTTGAAACGCACAGGGCTGTACAAGCACACAGGGATTAGAGAGGTTGCTGTATGTTCTCTTTCTGTTCCCCAAAGCATGCTGTCTTCTGTCTGAAGGACCCTCATACAAAGCTCATTGGAGAAACAATCCTCCTAGAGCCTGGTGAAGCTCTGAGCTGAAATGCCATCACTTTTTCTTCTGACTCAAAAAGCGAAATTTATCGGAACCCGAAGCAATTAAACAATTAAAACCCGATCGTTTTCTGAGTCGCCAAGTTACAGTCAGACAGCAGGGAAGCCAGAGGAGCTGGCCTGCGCACATGCCCCTCTGGTGCCTGCTCTCCCTCTGGCTCTGCTCTGTACCTTGGGATACTGACCCCTCCAGCCTGAATTCTCAGGCTCTCCCATCAGGGGGCGACTGACTGGCTTTGGCCTATGGCAGGTCCTGGCAGGGAAACAGGAGCAGGAGGAAGGGAGAAGGGAATTTCCCCCTTCCTCTCTGCCTTGGGAAAGTTACTTTGTTACTCGTTTTTCCCTTATCTGGCTTCTTTTTTTTCATAATAGCACTCACGATTACCTGTAATTTTATTATAGGTAATAAGCTATTAAATGAGACTTTTTTGTGGCCTGCAAATTTTCACTAAAGCCAAAAGGATGAGAACCTTGATAAGCAACCAGACCTCCTAAAGAGAAGTACGAGAAACATCCTTGAAGGACTTACTAAACAACAGCAGGACCAGTCACCACCACCCCATCCAAGCTACTTAAGAAAAGACTAGAAATTTGAGACAGAATTCTCAGAAGGGAAATAATAAAGGCAAGGAGTAAATTATGCTTTTATCCTCCCTATCCCTTCAGATAAAACACAGGAGTAGTGTTTCCACCCTTAGAGAAGCACTCATGGAAGGAAGTTGCAAAAAGAGAGATTAGCATTTTCCTCCCAGGCTGGAAGCTCACGGAGTTACAGCACTCAAAGGCTCATCTCCAGGGGACCGACCACATGGTGAAGGATGAGAGAGAGTTCTTAGAAGAACATGACTTGTATCACCAAGATTCTAGAGCGAGGTGTGAACCCGAAAACGGATGCCTGCTTCTCACCTGGAGAAGGCACAGGGCTGACTAGAGCATCACATTTGCCTATTTTCTTCTGAACCTCATTCGGCTGATCTAGTCTTGGAAGTAACCCAGCAGGAGTCAGGAGGGGGTAAAGAAAGAATGAAAGAACAAAACATGCCCCTGATCAAGTATCTCTTTTTTGAGCTGCTGATTTCACCTTTTATTTGAAATTAACTTTTGTTTGCCTGGGTTAACAGTAACTAACTGATAATTACATTATATCTGGAACATTTTCAGTTAATTGCCGACAGTGTAGAAAAGGAGGCATGTCAGTTTCAGACATAGTACCCAAATGTGTTTTAACCCACTAAGAGTAATTACTTTTTAAGAACTCACAGTATAATTAATATATGCCAAGACTACTTAAAGCCTTTTCCTTTGGTAAGGCATCTATTAACTAATTAACTGAGAACCAAGTTTGTGAAGTAGGACAATAGTAGTGGCCTTCTCTTAGTAGACTACATGCATCTTAAATGTCAGTGGTTTCAGAAAAGTGAAGCCCACCATATTGAGACCATCCAATAAACGAGTCAGAGAAATCTTTTTAAGTTAGTGAGTCTGTATCCATACTAAATGTTAGCAATAGAGGTCAAGAACCTTGTTTGGCTCCTTTGCCATGTATCTTCAGTAACTAAAACCCAGCTTTGTACAAGGCCAAATCTCAGTAAATAAATAAATAAAGGATTAAATGAGCATTAAAGAAGGATCTAAATAAAATTTCATACCAATAAGAAAGCAAATTACACATTGAGCTTATGTTTTTTTAAAACTCCTATTCATCTAATGCTTATTTTTATAATAAATAATTGATTGAAAGAAGTTTCAGTTAATCATGAGTTTTATCTAAATCATCATAGAAGTTTTATTCCCCGTCCCTCACATCTCTACAGATATACTCAATCAGCTGCCTTCTTTCTTTCATTTTCCTTTTTTGAATGACTGTTTAATGGAATAACTAGATATTCTGGTTTCAGATCATCGTAGCCAAGTGTGTAGTAATTAAAAAGATGATTTCAAATGGCATTTACATTTAACAACATGTACCAACTTTATCATATGTTTTCTACCCTTGTCAACTTGTTTATGTGGCATTTTATCTGCAGGCAACAGCTTTGCTCCTCATGGCTGGAGTCACATACTGTGAAAACAGAATAAAAGGTAGAAGGAAACTGCTCACTGAATTCACCTGCGCACAAGGCAGTATCTCATATTGAGACTCTGGTGAGATAATTCTAGGAAAACTCACAATACAAAGAAATACACTCAGCACAGGGTTTTTCCAAGTTTCTTTTCCTGAATTCTTAACAGAGGATGGTATCCAAACTCGAGTGGCAGTTGACTGGGGGAAGCTTCTGGATTCGGTATACATGAGACTACACGCCACATATGAATATGATTTTGTTCCCCAGAAAGAACCACCCCCCCCAAAAAAAAACTATCAGTAGTAGTTACCTTCAGTGAGAGGGGCTAGTAAAATGGAGACTGAGATTTTATTCTCTGCTTTATAACTATCCATATTGATTGTATATTATTTTCCTTTCAGGTTCTATGATTATTTTAACATTAAAATGTAATCAATATACCAAGGTGCCTTGGTTTAGTCTGATGATAATTTTGACTTCTAGATTTGCAACTAGATTTTCCTATATGAGTAGGGTCTTTATATGGAGATAGAGATTCAAATGTATGGAAAAAACACAAGCATTATTTGTAACTGTGTTCTGTCATCCAGTGTGGGAGAGAGGGACGATTGTCAATTAAAACAAAAAGTTACGTTTTCACCACCTCAGTCAGAGTTTTTGTGGGAAAGAATGAGGACCATTATGGGTCCTTATCCCTTTCCTGCCCTTGTCCAGCCAATAGAGAAATTCTCCTTTAGCTGGCTACGGAGAACACAATTCAACAGCATTAACTGAGTGTCTGCCTTGTTGCCATAGCCTGTCCAAAGAAACAGCCACTGAACACTGAAAGGACCATTCAATTGTCACACTACCAATAAGACGGAACAAGAAAGCATTGAGCCACTTACGTTTGGGCTCCCCAGGGACAAGTAACGCATCTATCCTTTTAAAATGTTCAGATAAGCCAGTAACACTCTCACATTTCAAAAATAACATTCAAACATATTATGACTTACAACTGGAGTATAAAAACAGGTTATACCAGGCAACTATATTCCTGAGGCATAGAAGCTTGGTATCTGGCCACCAAAGAAAGAAAGTTCCATTACCAGGTGGCAATTGCTCAGAGAGCCTTGCAGCCTAGGAGAATACTGCCCTAGGACTTCACAGTCTCAAGAACCTTTCCTAATGTGCCTTGGGTTGGTTTCCTGAAAAATAGACTCTGATATGGGTATCTGTATGCAGGAGGTTTGCTGGGAGGCAGTGTAAGGCATCACTTTAAGAAAGTGAGCAAAACAGGACTGAATAGAGGGAGAAGTTGAAACATAACTGGATTTCCAAGAGAGGCCTCAGTCAATTCTCCAGGCTATGGAACTGGTGTGGCCTTTCAAAACTGTCCCAAACTGAGACAAGAAGTCAGCATTTAGTACCTCTCCATCAACCAGACATAAGAAGAGGGTGTAACTCTCTGGCTGAGGGCAAGCATTGAGGAGAACTCAGCTGTGGGTCATCGACAGACAGCAACCCTGCCTCCCTCACAGCTGAGGAAATAAGTGCCTTGGTCCCGAAAAATGGATCAGGTGGCGCTTCAGAGCATCCGCTAGACAGGATGTCTTAACTACCGGGAAACGTACCCCATGTGATAAATATCTCTGTCTCTTGGATGCTTT